>NW_027526385.1:117787094-118130127 GCF_048455015.1 Haemaphysalis longicornis | reverse complement strand
AGCCACACTATTTGTCCTCGCGCCCTCGCGATCACGACCCCGCGGCCCTCTTCCTCGTCATCGTAGCTTTCGTTCTGTTGGCTCACTTTCGCGGCCAATCCCTCACGTGGCCATTCATCACATCCCCTTAACCTTAAGAAAGTTGTTAGGGAGCAAACTATTCTACTAGTCACGCCCCTGGTCACGGTCACAGCGCACTCACGCACAGCATGCAGTCAGAAATAGTCAGTTGCACGATGGCTTGTCGCTGCTGGTTCGCACGCATGGAGTAAGGAAGCGGACAAAAGTTTTGTTCTCAAACTATCAGTCAGTAGCTTCCATTAAACCATGTCGTTGTGCATGTATCCAGCGGCAACTTGTCCGTCTTTCTCTGGGTGCGGATGTGGCATGATCGCACAAAGCACTTAACATTATTTTGCAGATCCGGTCAGTCGAAGTCGCCTAAAATTCGCTGAGCAGTCTCGCGAATGCCCGCATGTCGAGGTGTGACGTTCTTATGTGCCGCTCGGATGATGAACTCCCCGAAGATTTTCGGCAATACCATCTGCTTCACCGTCTTACGACTTCCAAATTGGCACTCTCTATATAACAGACCATCGCTTTCGAGGAAAGTGTTGCGGAGACCTCGTGCGGATTGAGACTCCCTTCCAACTTTTCGGTAACAGGACCTCAAAGTGTAGTCTTTGCGCTGCTCTTGGGGTACTCGATCTCGTTGAAAGGAGTGCACGAAGGTGGTGGCACGTTGAACCATGTGGTCTGCGGTCGTTGAGTCCTTGCGACGGCAGAAATCAGATAGCAAGGCTCCGAATGTAGTGTTCGTCCCAGGCTGCTCTTCGGTGTTTCCCTGTTGCCAGCAACTTCATACTCCCAGTCACGATCTGGCTGGTGAGACTTCCTGACTCCTAGAATATTGCCAAGAATCAGGTCGTAGATGGGCCGACTAATGCAGGCTGCGCTGATCTCTCCCACCAAATACGGCGTGTGGACTTGGATTTTGGCATCTGGGAGTTCCTGGACGGAGCCGTCAAGAACAACTGGGCGTGTCATCCCAGTCAAGCAATCGTCGTCGACTATACCTCGGAGGACGATGGCTGTGTCACTTCCAGTGTCGCAGAGCACGCTGGCAAATTTTCCCATCACTCGTCCAGGAACAACTGGCATTCGCTTGAGGAGAAATGGTGAATTTATACCGCTGGTGTTAATATAGTTGGAACCACGTCCAGTTGTGCCCGACATCTGGCCTCTGTAGCACTTGGTTTTCGAGACTCTCTTTGGAGGCTCGTAAATGGCACATGCCATCACTTTGTCTTGGTCTCCTGGCCTGCTTCTACAATTGTCGGAACTGCCACCTGGGCGGTCATGCTTGGAGCAGTTTTTTTGTTCTTTGGTCACACTGCGACATACTTGCGCGCGTTGTCCAAGATGATCGCTTAAGAACACTTCTGTGTTGCCTTTTCCCAGTGTTGTTGCTGCACCCTTCGTAATGTCCGGCGCGTCAGTTGGAAGCTTCCCTAAATTCCCAAAGCTCTGCGCCTCCAGGAAACGGTCCGTGACGTCTGCCAAGGCATCCAGGTTGGCACACTCGCGTTCTGTCAAGGTGATAAGTCTCGGGTGGCAACAACAGTAGAATTGGTCCGAGATTAACAGATCGCGGAGACCTTCGTATGTCTTGGAAATGTTGAACATTTCCACCCAATGATCGAAGTAGCTTGAGAGCCTCGCCGCAGACTGCTTTCCCGTCTCGCCATCTTCAGCCCCCGCACAGGGAAATATCCAGGGCAGAGGCAGTCAGGTTTCGACAACTACAGACGGAAACCGTGCTGACACCGGCGCTGGCGCGCCACATGTGCCCGGACCCATTCGAGGACGCTACGTGTAGTGTGTGCAAACGCGAGACAGCGACGCTATCCCATCTCATGTGGGGGTGTGAAAGTGAAGTGCGCGACGGGGGGGACAATGTGCAGTGCTCGAGAGACACGTACCCACCGGATGTGCGCGAGTGTGTGTTCGACGGACATCAACCACCAAAGAAGGGTCATCCAGCGGCTCGAAGCGGCCTTAGCCAAGCAAAGGCGAAAGAGCGACCCAAACACGACCGACCCCAGACAGGGGAGGAAATGGACGGGGAGCTCAAGTAGCCCGAGCAAGGCGGGCACGAAGCCTCGAGGTCTACACCCGGACTTATAGAAATCTATAAGTTAGACTAGGGAGCGGCTACGAGCCCTGCGCGGTCGAGCCGGCTCCTAACACGCAGGATGTGTTTCAATAAAGTCTTTTCTCTCTCTCTCTCAGCCCGGGCTTTCCGAAACTTCTCCTGGTACGCCGTCACCGTGAATCGGAATCGCTGGAGCAGCGCTTTCTTGACCATGCTGTAGTCAAGCGAGTCCTCTGCGGTCATATTGCCAATCACGGTCAGCGCATCACCAGACAAGCACATACTGAGGCAGACGACCCATTTTTCCAGCGGCCACCCTTGCCCAGTCGACAAGCGCTCGAAGCGCTGCAAGTACGCGTGTAAGGTATCGCGTATATCATCAAACAGGGGCAGGAGCTTCTGTGGATTAACGAAGGGCACATTTGGGTTCGTTGCGTTCCCGGCAGTAACGGTGGTTTTGCGTTCCTCCTTGAAGACGAATCTTCCACCCCAGGATTCGCATTTCACTCTCGGCAGCTTCCGTGGCTATCTCGGCAGCTTCTCTCCGTCCCTCTTTTTCGCGTTGTCCGGCTTCACGGAGTGCCTCTCTTTCAGCTGCCCTCTCTGCACGCTGCGCCACCCGCTGGGGTTCGATCCACTGGCGAGGTTCCAGTCCTGAGAGACCCAGCTGCGTCCCGATCACCACTAGCTTCTCCACATCCGTGCTAGTCTTCATTGACGTGTTCTCACTGCACTCAACTTTCTGTAGATGTTATGGGTGGTATCCTGGCAGGCTCGCCACTTTTATTATGAATGGGCAGGGACCACGCAAGCAGAGTCGAACACTGGTTATCACGCCGAAGACTATATTTAAGAGGACTAAAGACAAGCACAGGACAGTAGACGCTGAGACGTCATAGACAGGACAGGCTTGGGTGTCACACGGGAGCACAGTCAACAGTCCGGAAATAGTTTCGCAGTCCGGAAGGTTCGAGCAATGCCCGATAAGCAAGTCAGCTTACGTTCCGTCGCGATGTGATACAAGCGGCTCAAACAGCAAGAGCGACAGCGCCCGAGAGCCAGAACGAAGCGTCGGCAATTGGCGCAGAAGCGCCGTGATGACAGTGCCTAGATGCGCTTCCGAGCGTTGGCGGAGGGTAGCGCCGGTTACGCTCAAGGTGGCCCAAGCGTCTCACGGGGTCGTTTCCCATGGACCGCGACTTGTTGCACCGCTTGCCTTACCGCCGTCGTCGTTCGAGCCCTCGCGATCATGACCCCGCTGCCCTCTTCTTCGTCATCGTCGCTGTCGTTCTGCCGGCTCACTTTCGTGGCCTATCCCTCACGTTGCCATTCATCACAACATCTTTCTCGTCATCACCATGGTTGTTATCTTCACCCCAACATTCAACTGGACCAGCAATCTTGTCTTCTGAGATGCGATGACATCGCCAGAATTAACAAATATTCTTGTCTCTATGTCTGTCTATTATTTTATTTTGTTTTCATTTGCACCTAGCTGCCCCACTCAGCATGCAACTCCGCCTAAGTGTGGTCCGTCTGTAGTACAGTCAGGAATACCCAGAGCCAAGTTGTGTTGAGGGGGATCTCGCTCCGCTCTTTATTATTCCTTCTGCGTGCGGTAATTAGGACCTAGTTGTTCCCAATTAAAAAACAATAAACTCATGCATTTCTCTGAGCTGCGAAGCAGAAATGGACATAAGGGGCTTTGATATCTATGGGTTACCCCTAGGTTTTCTACCGGCATAAACAATTAAATTTCTGGCGTGTACGCCACATTTTCTGTGGCAGAGAGCGTTTTATTAAGAAGGGTCTTCCTCATTTTGTTTCATTGCGTTGTAAGTAAATCCTGTGCCTGGCGTTTCAAACGGTTCGTCCGAAAAATTCATCGGCTCTGTCGCCAAAAAATACTTGTGAGTATGCTCGCTGAACATCTGCGACTTTGAAGAAAACAAGCCTTTGAAATGCGCTTGTAGCCCACGAAATGTCTTGTCCTCTTGAGATAGTAGCAATTTCGTTTTCATTTTCTAAGCTTACCTGCCTGTAAGGATGCAGTTTTTATAGAGACTGATTTCGGCAGCTTTCTGAACAATCGGTGCAAAACAATATGAAGTGCTCATTCAATGCTTCCTTTCAGTATTTTGCATTATTTTAGAACATTTTTTGGGAGCTTTGAATTGCAAGGCCAGTGCGAATTCGCCCCCGCACATGTGAACACCTTAAGCTACGTTACTTCGGTTTGAAGCAGCTGTATTTTAAACACTGGGTGTAGATTAGGCTATCCTTGAGGCTGCGGCCACCTGCACCATGTGACTGCCTTCAGCACATTAAAGGAACAACCGCTAAATTCCACGTACAAAAGCTGAAAGAACTCTTGATGTAAGGACATGTCTGAAAATATATTTTTATTTCCACGATATTTTTAAACCCAAATTACGAATTCCCTTCGAAATATATATTTCATTGAATTTGAAGTTACTTGTATTTTAAACTTATATTCGCATTTTCAAGAAACGCAGTTGTTCAATTTGTAAGCACCTTCTGTCCGCTTAGCGGTTTATGCTGGCCAGGACTTACGATGGCAAAAGGAGTACTTGGTTCTGTACGTTATTTGTGATTAGATTTTACAACAATAAATTCGCTCTAATGTGTGCTTTTCATTTCCGAGCTGCTCATCTTTTAGCCCTAAATGAGCCACTGATAAGCAACTGTTTCACTAGTGAGCTAATAAACACCATAGGAAGTCTAAGCAACGGTTGCATGGCCTTTTAAGCTCACTGTGGTGGATGGCGGGGTTAATCAAAAAACTTTCATACCCTATAGTCGTATCACTCTATCACGAGATATCGCCTCGCCTTACATGCCGAGATATTGATTAGGTGCGAAAGTGGTATGTGGAAGCCTAAGGTTTCTATTTATTACGACGCAACATTGAGACAAGAGCGCAGGTGTTCCATGGTCTGCCAACGCACAACTGCAGCCATCCAACGCCCTCGTTGGCTTTGAAAAGGGGAATCAACTTCCGGGCTGAAGATCCCCTGCAGGTACAATGCTTCACGTTGCTGCAAATGGGGCTGAGGTACTGCCTGGATTTCTAATTCTTAAACCACAATCATAGTTCATGCCTAACGCTACGATTTCAGGTGTCAGGTACGTGGTAAGCCTGGGCCTATTCAAACTAGAGAAAAAAATTAATAATATTTTACAAAATATGTACAATAAACAACAGCCGTTCGGGAAGTATTCCTATTTCCCGTCTGTCACGCTCCGCATTACTCGTGCTTTCACATCTAAGTGGGGCGACAGTCGGTACCCAGTGAGGTATAAGCTAGAAAGTTTCTTTACACACCCAACACGATCTGCTCCTTTACCTGAAATACTTCTCCAATCCTTTTGACCCCTCATAAAATAATTTGACCGTTTTTCTGAGTCGTTAAGGGGAACAATCGGAGCTTCCTAATTTCTTTTTGATGTGAACTGGGCGTGTTGAACCACTACACAATCATTCAAGTGCCGATGCCACCGCTGCTGAACCGATACAGGACTATTCGTTCTGATTCCGAAACTCTTTTTTTCTCAGTGCAGGAAACGCCATCTAAATCTTCACGATGTGAACCGACGGCAAATTGGAGAAACAAGGGCAGGGGTTGCGTTCTCAGCTCTTTAACGAAAAAATCGGGGGCTGCACCGCCTAAATGACACAAAATGACGAATTCCCAAACTTTTCTTTGCTCTTTGGCGATAAGATGGTTGATGCCTATCGCACCTGAGGCGCAAACTCGATGTGGATTCTATTGCTTCTCGTAAAAGAACCCACAATCGAAATCTACTGCTCAATTTGTTTTTGTTTCACAGCACGTTTCTCAAGCGAGACAATGACCTTTTAAGCCCACGACCCCCGGAATTGAAGTGTCATTCGCGGATTGTACTTAGATTCCAAGCAATATTATCAAAATATTTCTTCTTGAAATCTTCTGCGATTCCACGCAATGAGCCACTACTCCCACAAAGTACTTCTCATGCAGGGGCAGCTATGAAATGAAGCAGTGCTTAGTAGAGCTCAGAATGACGCACCCAAAAGAGGCTATAATTTGAACTGAATATAGCGCATTGCCTCAATAAGTCGACGACTATAGTCAGACATGTCAAAGTGTATTTCATCTAGAGTTTTTGTTGGTGTAGATAAACCTCCCATGTCTCCCTGTGCATTTGTGTTTGCAAAATGCTCTCCGGAGTGTCGTCCCACAGTGTAATAGGCGCTGTATTAAAGCGATGTTTACCAGCGCTCCGCAAAAAGAAAGGCGCCATCTAGCACTTTTGGGAACTTCATAACGCAACGTAATGTAGCCGAACCTAAAGAACTGAAAGCACTTCTTTGTAACACAAAAACGTAACCGAAGCCAGGACAATATAAATGGCACTAAAGAAAAAAATAAAGAAGGCAACAGCCAGGCCCTACCCGTTGACCTCGCAACACGAAGTGACGAAACAATCTCCAAACCATGCCGGAAGCCCCTATGCCCACATGTAGACTGGCCTCGTAGATTTGAATTCAATAGTACGGCAACCGACACTATGGCTGCAGCTCTAAGATGAAGCGGCGAAACTAAACAAAGGGGGCAAGAACCAGACTAGAAGTACCAATTTTGTGGTTTTAACCTAAGGCTGAATCTCCACACCACAACTGCTCTGTTAAGAAAAGCTTAAGATTATTGATCATTTGGCGGAAGTGTTAAAAAAATCATAGGTCAAGCATGTCTGCCCAGCATTGGTATCTTCCATAATTTATGCAAAGCGATTAAGACGTGACGTGATATGGGACATCCCAGTGTTCGCGTGATACCCGATAACAACGACAGACGCTAGCTAAGCTTAAATACGTCTCTGAAAGATTCGAATGTACTCGGGAAGCCTCGGGCAGCACCACATCCTTTTTTGCAGTGTTGTGCTAATGTGCTGCCCGAGAGTGCTCTACACTTTGTTCTTCGGTTTTCAGCAAAAACAAGAAAGTGGCACCTGCATAACGCCGTCAGAACTGCGTTCTAAGGTCTGCAGCCGACTGCGTACACACTGATTTTCCCAGGCAGGTAAAACTTGCCTATCTTCGGTTTACAAGCGGGTGTGACTCCAAGGCAGTTTAGATATGGAACACACACTTACACTTAGGTGCGACCCTTCGCCATCGCGCCAGGCAGCAATTGTGCATGTTTATTGCTCCAGGACACTGGGAGTGGTCAAAGGGCTTTGCCGATGTCCATTCTGCTGGGATGCTGCCGAGAGTGTCACATTTGTTTGCGCTTCCTTTAGCTTCGCTGGGGCGAGTAGCAATATACCCTAAGAATATTCAAGGGCATTCGTTTGTCTTTGTTGAGGCAACAAAAATTTGTTGCGGGTGATGAGAAATGAAAAAGTGTGCAAGGCTTTGCAGAGTAGATGGTGAAGAATAGGAAAGCCCAAATAACACGCAGTGCGCACAATCTACAGAGAATATTCCAACGGCTTCGTCGTTAAAAGGTAACGATTACATTTTCTAGATCTGGTTTCCGTCTGGTTTTAGTTCAGCGTGACAAAAATAACGGATAATGTGTAAGTTCAGTTCCCGTGAAACTACCGTTTAAGTTCTAGTAGGACGAAAACTTTGGTTTTCGTCCTACACCCTAGTATTTTGCCATTTCATCCTTATACAGAATTCCTGCATTACAGCTAGTGTCTTACAACTGTTGCCGTAGTGACGGCCCACCTACAGAAATTCGTGTATTGTGATGCTTATCTTTGTTGTTGTGTTTAGGTAACCTGAAGATTAGGCAAAAGACTGCTAAATTGGCATCAAAATCAATATTATGTGGAGTTTTTGGCATCCAGTGATTATATTTACACGCATAGTTTTAAGCATCTCACAGTAGCATGATGGTGGCAGCGCTTCGTTCGGGTCTTCAACCTGGCGCGAGCAACTCCTTGATACGTATCGCCAGAACAAAACGCGCGGGTCGAGCTGGCATGTGATTGAGGGTGCAGCGGAAGACGTGTCTCGAAAATTCATTGGTGGGTCATGTGTCACGTTCAACTGCAGCGAATAGTGTCGCTCCTTGCAATTGTTGGTCAATAAACTTTTATATGTATGCAGACAGAAAATAGCTCCAAAGGGGCACAACCATATATAAAATCAAAGCGTGACATGCCCTCAGATTTTCTGGTGTTGCACACACAATGGGAGCATCCCCATACCTTATAACACCGCTCGCAGCCACACAACAAGGGCGTAGCTGAAGTGGCGTGATCTGGCAGTACGCACCTTTGGACATCCGACCAGGTGCCATGCCCCGCTCGCAGCAAATAAATAACAAGGTTCATCTTCGCATGTCGGGTCACAGCCGATGCGGATGTTAGGCTGGTGGTTACCCGCGTGATCACTTGATGGCAAGGAAACGGTTTGTGTATATTTTGTACCTTACGTGAGGTCGGCTTTTGGTTCCATGAGAGGACTGAGAACCTGGGAGGCGCCTGCTTTTTGAAGCACTGGCCATCAAAATCTACGATTTTAAATGTTTCCATGTCATGTCCTGGCTTTTAGTTTTTCTCCAGTGAAATAGCGTAATAACGAGTAGATAAATCCTCGAGTAGATCATTCCTCTATTTCCTGTTCATCTACGTTGCTAGTTAGGAATATTACCTCTACATCAGGAAAACACGATTAACACATTATTTATTTATTTCCAATACTGCCACTCTCAGCTTCAGAGCATTGCAGCTGGGCACAACAAATACAATGAATTCATATGCCACAGCAGTTACAGGGAAACGAAACAATCATTCGTCACTGGTAGACGATTACTCACAACATAATTTTCTATTTTGCACAAAACCGATGGCGTGAATTTTGTTTTTCTCACATTTTCAACCAAAGATATCAAAAGAAAAACATTAGACAGAAAGTCTCGCTGACTTAAATAAAAGTAGCAGCTGCCGCAAATATCGTCTCTGTCATACGTATGGCGTAGCCTAAACTGCCACCTTGACCTAGACTGCAGACGTTATAGGAGGCTATTTCACTTGTCTGGAATGGGCATTTCATGCAGTCTTTTGCTGAGGCCATCGTTCGGAGTTGCTTTAAAGGCCAATCTCCCGATGACGTCTTTCCAAAAGCCCAGCGAAATGAAAAAAAAAACAGAGTGCTAGCCTATTAATAACGCCACAAGACATTTTACGCACAGCAAGGGCATTACACGAGTGTATTCTTTTCAACGCCGCTCTAGTTAAACGAGGAAAGCGGGTGTGCACTAACCTTGTGACGCTTAAGAAAGTTTTTTGTTGCAGGTACTTAGGTTATTGCATCGGCTGTTATTTCAAACGATAGATCATTTTTCACTACCCTTCCAGAATATCTGCGTTAGAGCATTTGAAACGCGTGTCACCATGATTAAACGACGTGTAACGGGAAAGTAGCGGTAAATGATTTCAATTAAGGCACTTGCCCAGAAAGTAGTCCGTCCGAGCAATATTACCCACAAGACTATTTCGATATATCACGGTTGAAAATACAACCCACGGCCTATCTGACAATTCAGCGTTTACCAATAGCACACCTACGGCGATGCCACCGTGAAAAGACATAATGAACATGCTCAGGCAGACCCGTTATAGAAGTAACAGCTTACTGTGTCGGGACGTCGGCCGGATATATAGGATGCTGCACCCCCGGCAGACCAGACTGGAGCGCAGAATAAATCATTGCTTTTGCCTAAGAAAGAACCGCGTAGCGTGGAACCTTTGATGGCAAAACGGTCATCATGTTTCGGCCGCAGAATCAAGCTCACCTGATTTACAAACAAAGCAGTTAGGGCTGGCTACTGCGGGATTATAGGAGGGTTTGTCTCTGAGGGTTTTCCCGTCCCTGCGCTGTTGACTTCGTACGGCGGGTGTTTTCTCAGGCGCAAGCTAGTTCAGAACGCAAAGTGGGAAACGTGTGCATGTCATCAACACCTTAATATGAGCGACATTAGTAGTTTGTAGTCACAAGATTATGGCGAAAATTCAAATGAAGGTCCTTGATTGAAAGAGTGCCAGAGGAAACATTGCTTAGCGGACTGACCAAGTAAGCCAAGCTAAGATATCTACCCCACTGCGACTCAGCCCAATGACTCCTTCTGTGGACCTTCCGCACTTTCGCCAGAAGGTTGCTATTGAAGCGCAATGTGCTTCAAATGTTTTGCTGCTTACAAGCAGGACCGTCCCACCACGCTGGCGCCACGCGCAGTCACACTATTTGTCCTCGCCGGCCACACCTAGGAACTTCAACGATAAAAACAGCTATTCCCATTATTGTTCGTTGCGCGCTGCAATGCTTGCAACGGCATCCAATAAAAATGAGCAGGCTGCATTGTCTTCCACAAAGGGAAACTCGTCATCTTCGGCTATTTGGGCTGCGGCAAATTCGGCGCGTCCTGGATTTCCGCAACACTCGCTTCTCTAATACGTTTTGGTTTCCCGCACATTTTTAGACACTGCAGCTGTGTACATTCTCCGGCTAATCAGGCCATCGATGAGGCGTTTTCTGGAATTGGGGAACCATCATCTTTCCTACCTGCTACACTAACAGCCTACAAGCGACATCTACTTGCAAGCTCCGTCGAAAACTATACCGGATGCCTCATCTGCCATGCAGCAATAATGTCGCTGTCGGTTTAAACATAGGCGCCCTCCAACGACAATATTCAACTGCAGTAAATCGATAAGTACTGTCTCACCACCAACTCAGTCTGGCCTTGCGAAAAAATCTACGTTATCTCATCGGATAGTGGTGAGTTGGGTCACTGTTCCGCTAATGTAAAGTGAGCCTACGCTAGTCATTTATCTTTGCCACAAACAAGCCTGCATCAAGTTCGTACTGCGTGTAGAAAGCGCGCCACTGAAAACGCGAATCCTAGATCTGAAAAGTATGCATAACCAACTTCTAGCTCCGTCTTCCCAACACCTTACGGAAATCATACTAGTACAGACGTAATCATAGAGCGCTTCCGCCACACCTCGTCGCGCAATAAAATGTACATCAGCAACTCCCAGAGAACATTTTCCGCACTCAAATGGAGTAACAGAAAGCAATACCTGACATGGTCACCAAACTGGTGACAACGACCAAACCCTGCACTCTAGAACACACTGCCATCGGGCTTACCAACCTGGAGAATGTTGTTGGAATGCTAACTGTTTTTACAATAGAGCAGACGCAGAAGAAACCGTGGTGATTCCTCTTACGCTGAAGGCGTCTCCTTGCATCTCTTCACTGTCCTCGAGCATTGCCGCTCACCACACTCTCCCGCCGGAGTAACTGTGCCTTCATTGTTCTCACCATTATTAGAGCGGACCATGTGGTTGTGGAGCTGTCCATTGTAACCAAGCAGGGACACATTACTTCCATAACGGACTTTTTATACATGCTGGACATTGCTGCCATGCAAGAAACTGAACACCCAGAAGTCTCCCTCTATAGTCATGTCACGTGCACTAATTGCACCACTTTAAATTGACATACTGGATGTCGACTACCCACCGCAGAAAAACACACACTGTAGAGATTATCTGGCGTAAGAAACAATTCTACACATAATTTAGTGCCCAGCGCTTTCAGCGATATCTAATATAGACAGTTTCAAGATTACGGAAAATCTGTATTACGTGTCTTGTTCACGTCAGCTACCGACGTTCTGTAAAAGCTGGATGATAAGGTGTCGTTTTCTGCTTACAAATATTCTGTAGCTCAGGTATGTAAGCTGTCGGCGCACGGAGAACCATTGCACAGTTTGTGTGCTTAAATCTGTGTTTGAGCCGCTATGAAATACAAGCTTTCTTGTTTACCTAAGAACTTCTCCCATGTTTATATCACACTGTCTGGCCTCCACAGAAGCTGAAATAAATATTTGTTGCTAAAATTCACGCGTTATTTGCTAGCCGAGTGAATTTTATTATGCATGTCCAGCCTACGCGAGCACGCATGCACAGTGTATCTAGCTATCTGCATCAGTTTAACTCCGTGCAGGGTTTTTCTGCAGCTTCTTCATCATAGCTCATTGTGCCGCATATGTCTCTACTATATGTAACCTCTATCGCTTGTTTAGCTTGAGCAAAACAGCCACAACTCTCTCGTTATTGCTGAAAAACTCCTTATAAATACCTACAAATTCTATGTGAAATAAAAATTCCGCCCAGTGTTGTTTCTTCTCTTTGGGTCCTCTAGTCCACAGAGTATGACCGCTATATTAAGTAATAAGTAAGTAAGTAATAGTTTATTTTTCATAAACTGTACAAGGTTATGGGGAAAGAAAGGGAAAAAGTTGCACATAAGCAACTTGACTGGCCCTTACAACCCGTGTAAGTTGCAGCAGCAGGGCGGAGAAGCAACAAAAATATATATACAAAACGTAAGGAAAGAACGTACATATAGATATACAAAGCTTATATATACAGAATCATATGTACATATAAAAGTGCACGAAAAAATGCATGACCGAGCGAGGGACAAAGGAAATTAATCCAACCACATGGATGACCAGAAATACCACGCACGGTTGTGCGCGTACAAAGTAGAACTCTATCATTTTACCATGACAAAAAAAACATGCTAACATAGTAAGCAGGAACATAATAACAGACATAGCCATAGATAGACTATATAACAGACATACACTATAACAGACATAGACTATAGAACTCCAAGAGGCCTTCTCGTGTCCTAACTTTTTTAACCCTAATTTATCCCACCAAGTGTCTCAGATCTATGATATCTGAGATTACGAAAGACTACAATGAGACTAGAATGAGACTATGTTCTTCACACATAACTAGTACGAGTTTGCCGTTGCGTTCTGTGTATCTGTTTAGGTCCTCAATGTGGGCCCTCATGTCCCCCACTAGAATCACCTTTCCCGACATTCTTAACTGTTAGAGGTCCCGCTAAAGGTAGCCTACCAGATTTTATTCTTTTTCCTAACCTTACTGTCATCCCCTGACCACAGATAGGCGACTCCCGACAGAGTTTCTCTTGCCGCTATCGGGCCCTTGACCCACTTAAAGCGACATGCATGGGGTAGAGTTGGAATGAAGGTCACTAAGATTTTACGCCTACGCAAGATATTTTCGCAAGAAATGAATAAAATAGGTTGCATGAATTACTCAATATTCTCAATACCTTGCGTAGCAGCACAGTGGAGGCGATAAGAATTTTGCAAGTTTAGGCACTTATCTCAATTACTTGAGGCGGGCGAGACTTACCACAATTAAGGGTGGCCATACTGTTCACCCAGTGGCGAGAAACCGTCGTTAGTCCTGCTCGTGAGCATCATTTAACGAGAGAAACCCAATATAGAGCATGACCTAAGATTACGTTTATTGGCTGTATCAAGCATTAAGCGCCCGGAGTACTGAATTTGCCATAAACAAAACGCGAGGGTACTATTCGTGTGCTCAGAAGTCTGACTGGCGACAGAGTGGGTTAGTGTGGCTTAGTTAGTGGCCCTGTGTGAATTAGTTACCGTTCGCGACCACTTCTCTCACCTGCGTAGTTAACTCCCGCAAGCACAGTAGACGGTAACGTAAACACGGTTACGGTATGCTAAAACCCTGCCTCCGGTTACGGTATTCCTGCCTCCTTACATTCGCTGATGCAGTGATCACTTGGGGAAACGCAGCGGCTCAGCGCCGTCACCCAGACGACTGCAGTTTGCCCTGCGCACCAATTTCGCTCTGGCGAGTGTCGTAACTGTCTGCCAAATTGTGTTATTGCATTACCCAAAGCCCTCGAGGGAACGATAAACATTATAAAACTGCGCTCCACGGGCAGTTAAGAAGTACTGGCTATTCGAACAAATTTCCCTGTCCGAAATCCCACCACGCCGGGCATAGCGGAAGCTGCTGCCGGTCAAAATAGTGGATTATTGTAGTGGAGACCCCGCCATGCCAAATGGCGGGCACTATCGGGCACGCCGCTGGCGGGCTTTGGCGGGCACTATCGGGCACTATTGGGGGGCATGGTGGTACAGATGGTGGCATACCCGTCTAGCGGGCTTAGGCGTCACTTGGGGGGCATGGTGGTACAGATGGCGGCATACCCGTCTAGCGGGCATAGACGTAACAGGGAGAATAGTGGGTCGTGAATTTTTCTGGAATGGCAGCCGTCTTGACAGAATATGCATAGAATGCGTGGCTGCCGGGACACTTTTGCTGCTTAATGTGGAAAAAGTAATGCGAAACCGTGCGCTCACACCACAGCTTCATTTTATTGTGCACAGACCCTCTTTTCACGACGGCTCGCCTCTGTAAATAACCTCCACAGGTACTTGAGGACATAGTTGACGCACATTTCACCAGGGGATTCTGAAAGTAGAAGGCAGGCCACATATCTGGTCAAGGAAACTCACACAGACCTTCCATTTTTTGTTTGTTTGCAATAAAACGTCCTCTTTCCTTCTTATTAACATTTTAAGTCGCCTTCTTATTCTGATATATGAACTCAGCCTGGTTTAAGGATGAACGAGTGAAAACCATTGACAAAAAAAAAAACTACGGGAAATATAGTTCTCACCAAAAATATTTTCTGCCTTTCATTAACATATTGAAACCACAGGGCGTGGAAAGGAATAGTATAACAGTAAGAGGCCTAACACAAGCGTTGACCCGCAACCTGTATTAGCAAAATGGAAAAACACATGCAGGTGCGCGCATGCGCAGAGGGAGAAGAAAATATTGATGCACCTTTGCAAACAATATTGCACTGAAAAACAAGAAAACACAGGATAAAGCGTGTGTAGAGGGGGTTGAGAAATCACTTGAGCATATGGCCGACAATATTGGCTTCTTTTTTGTGGAGCGTAATCAAGGTGTGGCTTACGCAGTCAGCTTTTTAAATGTTCACGTAAAAGGCTTCTAGTATCTCCCTAAACATTCCATTTCTAAGCTCGAAGTGCCCCTTGCTATCATCGAAACAGGGTTTGCACCCACACTTATTGCAAGTTGCAGGTGAAATTGCGTACGTGCGATCTTTTATCGTCCCCGAGTGCGCTTCTAGTCTTACATTTAAGAAGGGCTCCACCTGCCCCATGTACTCTCCTTCACAAGACAGCGGTATTGGGTGAACGGCACACATTTTACAAGGCAACAAGCACACGTGTGTTTACACCATGTGAACGTTTTTTTGTTGTTCACCAATGAAAAAAATAAAGCCGGCCTATTTTGTTCTTAGCTGAGTAAAAGGGTTGCATACTATATAGGGACCCCACATTTTTTGCCTGCGTGCCGTTTTGTGCATGTACGGCAAGACAACTCAGCAAAGGAACTCGTGAAACGTGCGGTCATGCCCTACATGCACAAGATGGCACATGGGCTGAAAAATGTGGGGTCTCGATATGGCGTGCAAATCCTTTTCTCAGCTAAGAACAAAATAGGCAGGCTTTGTTCGTTGGTGAACAAAAAGCGTCCACATAACGCCAGTTTTACAACTTCCAAAGTCAAGCACACGCGTGCTTTTGTGCCTTGTAAAATGCGTGTCGTTTACCAGATACTGCTCTCTTGCATAACAGTGTATGTGGGGCATATGGGAGGTGCTGAAAAGAGCACCCACAGACGATAAGACATCACACGTATGCAAATTTACCCGCACAGTGAAGAAAAGTGCACGCAAACCTCGATTCGGTGATAATGAGGGGCTCTTCGAGCATAGAAATCGGATGCTTAGGAATATAGTAGAAGCCTTAAACATTAACCTTTATAAATCAAAATATTCCAGCACTCCTTGGGCTGCACCGTCCGGCTGCTTCCTGTGGGTACTGCGGGCAGACCAGCCGCTGCCCCAGCTGAATGCCACCGCTCACGTTGGAATGCATTTTGTGCGTCTCATATGGCGTGAAAATGTGTAAATGCCTTTTCATTTGATGTGTCATCATGCCACAGCTTACTGCCTGAAAGCACATTCAAGGAAAACGAGAACTAATTCTTATGCCAGGCTTGACCACGCTGCACACAGATGCAGTGTGTCACAGCGTGTCGCATGTCGTGAATGAAGGGTGTTGCGCGTTCTCGTCAAAATCACGAACTGTGTGGTTCGATTTTGTGGGGACCTGTGTTTCCCTACGCCTCGCCTGCACATGCTTTCGCGAACCAGGAGCCGCCATTTTGGGCGGCCGGCGCATCGCGTGAGCCATGACCTCTTCGTGACCCCATGCGATGCGCCGAACCCGAACCCGTGCGCGAGTCTTCGGATTCCTCAGGGCTAGTGTACGGCTCGTAGCACTTTCTCTAGTGAAGCTAGCCGGGGTCCTCTGCTATCCCGTACGTTAGCCCACAATTTGTAGTGCCAGTCTTTCTAATGTGCATTGTTATACCCAGGTGTTTACAGCTACTTGCCGTCTTTTTAATTCCCACGTTCAAGTCCCGTGCTCAGACAGAAATTCACATGCACAGAGGCCATCCGTTCAAGTGTGACAGCGCCGTTGTTGACTGCACTAACAAGCAAAGCAAGCACAAAATATTTGTGCAAAAATATCCTGAAGAAATAAGCGTATAGATATACAATGAGACAAACCCACAGAAGCATAATAGAAAGACACACATCGCTTGCGTATTTTTCCTTACTTCACTCCAAGTGTGTCATTCACTGCTTTACTCCTACATGAAGTCTAATCACCCTATAAATTTTCCTGGGGCTCACGGTGCTGTGCAAATGGGTCATCACGCTGAACTGAAAACACTGAATCAAGCAGTTTGGCACAAAGAGCAAAAAAGTGTGGCTGCATGTTTCTTCTAGAAACCTGTTACTGACCCCCTTGACGTCCATTGCTGACTTTGGGTATTTACAAGCGTGCTGTCAATCATTCTCGCTCAAATTGTGGCCTGTGAGGATCTATTTTGCTGCACTACCCTTTTGTGGTCAATTGTTGTAGGTGACTTTGCCATACTCGAGGGATTAGCTGCACACTCGCCCTTCTCACATACCCGTGCTGCAACGCAAGCAAAGGGTTGATTTTCGCAGACCTTGGCCTCGTAAAATAAACACAGCTAACTTCTAGAAAAACTGAGTTTCTGACTGCAACTGCATTTACTGGCGTGCCACACCTTTTCTTTTTTGCTGCTCGTGCCAAGCTGCTGGATAGGAAGTACTTTCGGTTCAACATGAAGACCCATTTGCGCAGTGCTGCAAGCCTCCAGAAAATTTATAGACTTCGCACATGTATACGCTTGAGTAAAGTATTAAATTGGGGGAGTTGGCTAAGTTCATTTCGTACAACAGTGCAAACACACAGACAGAAGGAAGGAAAAACATGCAAGCTCTGTGTCTTTTCTTCCTTATGCTTCTCTGTGTTTGCACCATCGTACGATATCTATACGCCTATTTCTATGGGTTAGTTCTTGCATGAAGACTTTGCAGTTGTGTTGGTTGTTAGTGCAGTCAACAGCAGCGCAGTCATGCTTGAACGGGTAGCTTCCATATATAGTGTATTTCACGCAGGGCATGGTGACTTGGAGGTGATATTTAAAAAGAAAGCAAGCGGCTGTAATAACCCGGGTACAACAGTGGGCATCAAGAAGTCTGGCACTACAAAATAGAGCCACACAAGTCATGATTTTGTCGAAAACAACATGCCACACACTGCATTCACAGTCTGTGCAGCATGGTCAAGCCTCGCATAAGAATTAGTTCTCGTTTTCCTTGAATGTGCTCTCTGGTGAACAAGCTAACTGTGGCATGATACACCAAATGGGAAGGCGCTTACTAATTTTCAAGCCACACGAGATGCACGATATGCAGTCCACGATGCGAGCGATGCCACGCTGCGGGGGCGGCAGCTGGCGTGCCCACATTCCCCCACAAAGTGCTTGCATGGCAGCACACTGATCACGGAAAAATGCTGCGCCCAGGGAGAGCCAGGCAATTATGGTCTATAAAGGTGACTGCGTAAGCCAGACCTCGATTACGTCCCACAAAAAAAAAAGCCAAGCTAGTTGGCCATATGCTCACGTGACTTGTCAGCCCCTCTCCACACCCCTTTTCTTCCAACTTCTTGTCTTTTTAGCGCATTATCCTATGCAAAGCTGCATCCGTCTTTTCTTCTCCCTCTGTGCAGGTGCGTAGTTGCATGTATATGCGCATTCTTTCTGTTGCCTAATAAACACTAGTTCGAGTCAGGACTAGTGTTCTTCCCCTTTTTGTTGTCCTGTTCTTTTCCAGCGTGTTGTTTCCCACAATCATAAATGTCTGAAGTCCCCTCCCATTTTTTAACTAGAAACTACCCCTCAGCCTGAACTCAAGTTGAAGAGCTGGGAACAGGTTTTTTTTCTGTAATTAATACCTATTCCCCAGTAAAAATACCAACTCAAAACCGGCGTGTCAGCCAGTTGGAAACATCTTATATGCTCTAAATATTACATGAATTGACAATATAATCTTGACCTATTTTTTTTAAAAGCGCACGATAATATAGATGTTCACATACTTTTTCAAGTTCCACATTGATGAAAGATGCTGTCTTCTCTATCGCCCATGCCATGCTGTAGAAGGTCTGCCCCGTCCATCCTGTACCGCCGCTTCTGTAGGGTTGCCAGATCGAGGCAGAAGTCTCCATAGGATGTGTTCCGCATCAGCCACGTCCATTTTTCGTCAGGCACATCCACATTTGGACCAATCTGCACTTGCAATTAGAAAACAAAGCAATTAATTTTAAAATCCCAACTGATCAACTTGCGCTCTTTGAATCAGGTATAAAGTACTATATCCTGTGTTGAGGTTGCACCTTACTTTATTAGAAAGCTAAATAATGTAACCAAACTTTACTGGTCACATAAATCCAAAGATTTGATCAAATAAATGTTGTCGTGCTATGCAACATGCTATACGAATGGTTCTCAAATGGGGGTCCGCAGACCCCAAGGGGGTCCGCGAGAGCACTTCAGGGGTCCGTGAAGCCTCTTTCAAAACTTTTCCCCTGCCACTGTTTTCTCGATTTTGCCAGAACTTTCTTGATATGCAAAAAGGTGGCCTCGCTGCATTACATGTATGTTTAGTTTCTCTGCATAGTGCATATTTTAACACCTTCTTTCCGCACAACATGCCAGCTATGACAAGAGATAAAAAGGCCTACCTAAGGCAGCATATAACTGTTCAAAGACTTGTACATACAAGTACAAATTGTTTGACATAATGACACCGATCAACATATGCTCAATCGTGGGGTCCCCACTGTTTCGCAAGCCAAGAAGGGGTCACTGGGGCAGTCATGGCTGCGAATCACTGCGCTGCTATACTATTGAAGTTTTGGTAGGCCAAAAGACAACACACCCGCTGCAGTGGCTCAGTGGCTAAGACGTTGCGCTGCCGAGCACAAGGGCATGGGTTGGATTCCCGGCCAATTTTACCCTAGTGGCGCGTGGATGGGCAAAGAGCAAAGCCGGCCGCCCCACCTAGCTTAATTTTGGTTCAACTAAGATTATGCCTGGTTATGCTTGGAAACTCGGCCAAGTATTATGTGTAGTTGTTTTGAAATGCGGACAAGTTTTAAAAGAAAGCTTTCTGCCTCTACCAGCCAACGGTTTCTTCGTGGAGTGCGCAACAAGAAACTCCCAACGTGGCTGAGGAGGACGAGGAGGGCCCTTTTCACTCATGGAGCACTGTGTAGATGGAGCGGCAAAGGGCGCTATTACCCAGCGTTCCCCGAACGCCGGAGTTGCTTTTGGAGCTGTGCACCCCGGCGGGCACGCTGGCTAAACCATTCCATTGGCTTTGTCATCTGCTTTAGCAACGGTTGTTTGGGCCTGTTCTTGTGCAGCTTCGCGTACATTGCACGCTTCCTTCACACGACTTTTCTAACTTGCTGTACAGCACCTCCTGGGTAACCCAGATCCGACAGAATTAAGTAACCATACACCAAAGATACGTTTAGGATTGGTTTGGAGGGCAGGAAAACAAAATGTACAGACCCCTTTACAGACATCTGGTCACTAGAGAAACGCTACCTTTTGCGCAGTGCTTGCCAGAAATGGGACTCTGTTTTCTAAATTACTGAATACAAATTTGGTTATGTTTTAACAGGCATTACAGAAGGCAAAAGAATCAACAGGATCTGATAAATAGCGATTATAAAAGTTCCCTCAGCTTTCTCGCAATTCTCAACCTTACTAAGCTAACTAGTTATCGGTATAAATGGGAATCACTAAGCTCACATGCCGAATTGCTTCGGTGTCTGCGCTTGTGTCGTGCGGTGGTGTAGCCCCTAGCTAGCTCATCAGAATGACGAGGTTCCACTGTCTCACCCTTAGAAAAACGCTCGTCACTGTTTTCTTTTTGCTGACGCACGGCCGGGATACAGCGGCGGCGTCCGGCGCTCTAGCCCGGCCATGGCCAACACTGCTGCAATCGGGACGCCGCCCCCGTGAATTCCAGATAACGGCTGGCAGAATATGTGGTTTCACTCTTTGCACTGCCACGTTTGTGAATTCAAGTGACGGCATGGGCAATTGTTGTGGGTGTCGTTTACAGCTTTGCTTTCCAACCACCTTTAAAGCGTGGATTGGAAGCAATTTTTTTTGCTCGGTGTCGTCGTTAGACCCCAAAAGAGGAATGACCACTCAGTGATGAAAGAATGTACAACGTATGCGTGCCAACCAACTTTGCAATGAAGCCCAATGTGTGCGGTGGCCACTTTTTTAATTGGAGGTGAAAAGCATAAGTGCATGCATGTTCCAAGATTTTGGCACACATTAAAGATCCCCAGGTGGTCAAAATTAATCTCGAGCCCTCCACTACAGTGTGCCTCATCGCCTTTGTAGCGTCGGCGAATACACCATACAATCAATTAATGCAGCTCGAAGGGTAATGGAGAGCACAGAGGGACAATCGTTTGCTAAAGAACTTTTTGAACTCCTTTGCTCTCAACCATTTGGCTTTGTGGTCTGGTGTCTGGGATGCTAATTAAGTTGATTAATGTTAATGTTTCACCGACATTTGGCTTCTTTCACTGCACTAAGTCATGCAAGGATTGAGCCATAGTGAAGCTGCAGGATTTCTTTCTACGCGAACGCTGCAGAACGCAGCAGCACACGTTTGTACAAGTTTGAAATTGTCTGTTTACATGTTCCGCGATGCTTTGCACTGTGGTAGTGGTAGTCATCATATGCAAAAATATCGTCGTGGTCCTTTTGACGAGCACTGCATACGCCACTTGACAACAGCTGGGGCGCAGTGGTGCGCTTATATGCACGACGCATGCGCTGCTTTCCTCGATTTGCGTCGAGCTTTCATGGAGCAGGTGTTTAGCAACTGTGGCGTTGCTGGTCGCTAGGCAACCCGAGGCACTCCTCCAACATTTTGCTTTTTTTTTTGCTAAAGGCACTCTGCATGCAGGGGTCAGTTGGCGGTTACTCGAGGCACACGCTCACGAGCACTCGGCATTTTTTGGGTATTTTAAACGCATTAGCGCCACACATTACAGCCAGCTACAACAGTTGCACTGTTCAAACAGCGCGCATGGGAGAAAAATGCTGCATGAAAGCCAGTCCGTAGTCCAGCATTCCAGTGTCTATGAGTATATACTTGCAGATTGACCATAACGTGCTTTCATTTCTATTTATCACACTGCGCACCAGTGGGAAAGTCTTGTACCAGCACCATCATCATCATCAGTTCCATCATCACCACGAGTATGAAATGGCTGATCAAACACGACTGCCCACCTGGGCGGCTGGTCTTCAGCGCTCCCAGTTCTGGCCGGGCCTACGCGTACACAATAATGTAGCAAGCCGCATCCGCAACAACCAAATCTGCTTCTTAAAATAAATTCTAATCTACCCCAAATTTTTGTTTAATGCTTTTGAAGTAAGCCATAACCGAGCACATGCAACTGAGAAAACAGTGTTAATAGAATAGCTTATTGCAGGACAGCTATTGAAATGTGCGACGGTAAAACTCTGGAGTGCTGTATCACTGCTTCGTGCGGGTTATTTTTATGCGTACACGATTGAAACCAGGTCATTCATCTTTTACAAATGGCTGCTGCAATCAGGCCACTATTCGTAAACTCGAAGCGCCAAGGCTAGTACAGAGGCCACATTGTCTACTGCTACTTGTGTGGTAGGAACACGTTACACTTCTTACTGTACACGTTTTTCACTGCTTTTTCACGACATAATTAGCCACGACAAAGTATTGTTCTTCCATAGAAAGAAAAGTGCGAAACAAGCCACTTCCGGCACCTATCTGCAGGCTGTTGGGAGCGGCTGCCGTTCTCAGCATCGGTTCCCAAAACCCAAACCCCAATTTATTGGACCGTCTGTGCTGTGTGCAATCAGGTTTTAAACCAGTTGCTGACGCTACTGTTCTTTTTATGTCGACTATTAGACAGCATTCTTGCATGGCCAAAAATTCAAGTGCAGTTGTACTTTAAGAACCAATATTTTCTAAGAAATAACTGTTCATAGAACTTTGCTCTTGAGTGCTGTGCATGCATCCAGCTGAAGTGGTAAGTTAAAAGAAAAGTGCTGCCGAGATTTAAATTGCAGGCTAAATTCTGGTTTTTTGGCTCCTTATGATTCATTAGTGTACAGCAACGACAAGGGGAAAAATTCTGCTTACCTGACCATCTACAGCTGCAAACATTTTCAAAACTGGCTCAGGGAGGAAGGGAAGAGGGGACACCACAGCTCCAGCAACACCTTTCCTCCAGCAAGCGAACCTGGTGGTGGTCGCACCGGCACTGCAACTGCTAAAAGCAGATACAAATGAGGATCAGGCTCAATATACTGAAACAGTTCAAATGCAAACATAAAGGCCCAATGCAATGCATTGAAAGTCCATGTAGGTTCCTAAGAAAAATGGTCAGCCATGTGGTTAGCTGGCTGCTCCAAGCAATGCTATTATGGGCAATAATTGTTGCATTGTGCACCAGAAGGCACTAATTATCAGGACAGAAGTGCAGTGGATCTTTGTAGCATATTCTACTGTCACCGCACATGTGCCACCAATTTGTTTTACGACAAAGCCCTGGAAGCAGGTGCACATTCTCGAGACTAGCCTGCTGCCGGCAAAGGTTATTCTCCTCTACTCCCTCACTGGTAGCCATTTGCTTGCAGCGTGATCAGCGTCAAATATGTTTGTCCGATTCTTCGCCAGCTTTTTTTTATGTCCACATGTACTAATTAACTGGAACTGCCAAACAAGTGGGAGGAAAAAGTGCAGAGCTGGAAAGCAGTAAAAGCTTTCTAAGCACTAAGATGAGAATAAGCATGTTTGTTTCGATGCCCACGTCACCCTGACATAACGAACCAGCAGAGCACACGTGGAGATCATTAATGAAGAGAGGCCCGGTAGAAGAAAATATGGTGGGCCATCTGATGTTTTTTTTTCCTTTTTTACTGTTCATCACCATCACCATGCTTCACCGCACTTCCAGATGTGATGTCTGCTGCTAGACTAACCATTCAATAAGAGGGGGCACACATCCACATTAGTAATTTAAGTTGCCGTGGGTGATCATGAAGCCCAAAGAAGCCTTGCTTTGAAAAAATAAAAAACGTGCCATGGCCAAGAGCCCCTCAGTTCCCATCAGCTCAAATATGAAACCTGAAACCTGCAACACTTAATCCTGAATAACCCACTGGCAACTTGTTCTCTATAGTTCAAAAGGCTTGCGGTCACTCACATGAAGAAAAAGGTTAAAGATAACTTCGTTTAGCCATCATTAAGTGCATGCCATCCTAGTCATGCATAAAACTAATTTTCAGTTATAGCTCCATATTAATTACAAGCTAGTTAGGTACGTCAACACCTCTTAGCCTCCCAATTCGGGCTGTGGTATCGTGACGGCTCTCCTCCGCGTTTTTTGGATAAAGCCAACTATTACAAGACTACCTCCATCTTTTTTTACTTGACACTTGTAACATCTTATATTTCTGCTTCAAAATGCGGTTAAATTACGTGCATGTTCATGGTGGAACAAAACTGTTCACAGGGTAAGAAAACTAATAATAAATTGAGCACATCAAGCTCACTATTTTGCTCAACCGGTGTTGCAGGTTTAAAAAGCTGTAAGATGTGCCAAAACATAAGAACAAACCCCGAAGTAAATAAGCAGACACCATCACGCTAGCCGAAAGCCAACACCAAGCCTCGTTACATTTAATTACAAACTGAAACAGTTCTAGGCAGCAATATGATGAAAGCAGTGATAACTTATCTAGATGCGTGCAAAGATGGTGAGAGTTTGGAAATTAGACTTCGTTATGTTACCTAGCCATCTGATCGGTCAACCTTATCTGTGTCAAAACATTATAAGCAAAGTAGTAACACTGCTAAGGCTCAAATGCTTTTTAAAACAATCCTTAAACTCAAATAGGCAAATTCAGCTTAAGCAGACACCATCACGCTAGCCGAAAGCCAACACCAAGCCTCGTTACGTTTAATTACAAACTGAAACAGTTCTAGGCAGCAATATGATGAAAGCAGTGATAACTTATCTAGATGCGTGCAAAGATGGTGCAAGTTTGGAAATTAGACTTCGTTATGTTACCTAGCCATCTGATCGGTCAACCTTATCTGTGTCAAAACATTATAAGCAAAGTAGTAACACTGCTAAGGCTCAAATGCTTTTTAAAACAATCCTTAAACTCAAATAGGCAAATTCAGCTTAAGCAGACACCATCACGCTAGCCGAAAGCCAACACCAAGCCTCGTTACGTTTAATTACAAACTGAAACAGTTCTAGGCAGCAATATGATGAAAGCAGTGATAACTTATCTAGATGCATGCAAAGATGGTGCAAGTTTGGAAATTAGACTTCGTTATGTTACCTAGCCATCTGATTGGTCAACCTTATCTGTGTCAAAACATTATAAGCAAAGTAGTAACACTGCTAAGGCTCAAATGCTTTTTAAAACAATCCTTAAACTCAAATAGGCAAATTCAGCTAACTGAAATTGAAGAAGGAACATAATGCAAGACAATTCACAACTGCAGAAAAGCAATGTGGTCACCATTTTTTTACTAGGCCCGAACACACTCAACGTCCCACGAGAAGTCTCGTCCATTGACTGGGAGTACGTCGTGCCCGTTCTTTATCTTCAAAGCAACTTCTCTGCCTGCAAGCGGCCAATGGCCTGCAAAATGCAGATTATTATCAACTAACATACCAGACGCAGTCATTTTTCCTCGAACCTGGTGCACCCAAAATGCAGAATCACAGAGATCACCAGGCTGCCTTGCCCACTGTAGGGTAGATTATGAAAATCACTCCTATACAACATTAGGCTGAGCGTAAACATGCCGTAACTGACAAAAACCACGGGGCATGAATATCAGCAATCAATATTTCAAATGATCGTTCTAATTTTTCTCTGAGAATTATTGGTAAGAACAGTAACATTTACCACAATAATAGCACAAAAAATAAAATGATAAGGCAAACATTTATTTTGAAATATACACGCTCTGCGCATTAAGAAGCTACGCCACTCGAAAGATGTGTAGAGGCATGCGGGAATGTGGTCTTTTCACACAAGTGTTGTATACAGGGGTGCAAAACTTGGGCTTTACATATCAGGGAAGTTTGTCTGAAGGTAAAACGTTCCCAGATAGAATGCACAAGACATTTAGCAGCTGCTCATTTATTTACATGAGAAAGAACTGAGAACCCCTTTTTTAGTTTGGGGGTTCCACGCACTGAATCTGCACCCAGACTACGGGATGCGCGAATTTGAGGGATCCTCCCAATTTAAACCACCCTGGTTTCGTAAAAATGCACTGAAATATCGACACTACTGTTTTTTTTTTGTATCTATCAGAACTGCAATGGCCGCGGATCACTACCGAAAAAGCCAGCGCAGATAAAACAGGCATGCTCTTTTGAAGCACTTGCGCTTCTGCAAGGTAACTTTTCACAATTAGGACGGAAAAGGTCGCTTGTCAAATCTGCGTAACGCCGATATGATAGATATCGCACACCAACGCGAGCGATACGTTGCACACACAGAACGTCAGTCCTAAGGGCCGGCACCGGCTCGACAACAGTGCTCCGTTAAATACACTGGACTAGTAAACGACGTTTCACTTACCTTAACTGCCCAGCCGTACTTGTTCGTCCGGTAGATAAATCCATAGTGATCACGTAACCAGAAATTTCACGCCGCTGAGCATTTACCGAATCGTAGAACCACTGCACGCAGCCATGACGGTGGGAGCCGAGCGAGCCGCCGAAACGTCGCCGCCGTCGGTTGTGTCGCGCTGCCCCCCTGCCGGCGGCCAACTGAGTCGAGTGACGCGCGCCGTTCAAAACGCGTAAAAATAAATAAAACTCTAGCATTGTCATGGACGCCTAAGCTGTCGGTGAACGGTAAGGTCAGGTGCCACTTACATCCAGCAGGAGTTGAGAGCCTGTTCTGTAAGCAAACAGTAATTGTTCCATGAGCTATTTCATGGCGTGACGGGGGCTGCAGGCGACAACGGCTAGGAATGACGGTGGCGGTTCTCTCGCTGGCTTCGTAGCGTTGCATCTTTTCATATACATGCAGAGGCCGGCATATCATCTTGTAGTTCATATATTAGATAAGTTGGCGTTATGCACGCCTGTGCGCACGCAGGTCGGCTTACTCAAGTGAAGCTTCGTTTCTAGGCCTGGAGGTATATCACTGGCTAAGCTCCAAATACTTTACGTGCGAATATAAACATGCTCCGCTCACAACAAATTGCATGGGCGCTGTCGATGTCTATACCGCTTTTTTCGAACGCTCATGGCGCTATTCACTGTTAGCGCATTTTAACGGCAAACGACGGTGGGCATTGCCAAGGAGAAAAAAGGGCGTCCCCATCGCAGACGATCAGTCAACACTATTAACGCCAGCATGGTTGTGGTGGGTCACGTTGACCAGTAAGGCCACCAGTATTGCCCAGGATAGCAGAGGTGCCCACCTAACCTACCGCCATTATTCCCACCTACACCCAGCTTTAAAAACGTTGCCCAGGTAAGTTTCCAGTATTGATCACCATGCCCACCTGATTTCCCAGGATGCCCACCTGATTTCCCAGCAAAATTTATGGTGGGATTTGCGATCGGGTTCACTGAAGCCTAACTTCGCGGTAGTTCGTAGAAGAGAAAGGACTTTAATAAATACCCGGAGGATGTTCTCGCATTCGTTGAAGAATGCACCTAATAGCAATCACGCTCAGCAACAGGCCATTATATCCACGTGACATCGTGTTGCGATCAAGCGTAATTCGGATCGTGAAGCCACAGCTCTTTCGGCCGTGTCCGACAACCTTCTGTCTGCACTCATCATGCTTCACCTGCACCTTGAAAAACGATGCTAAAGACTGTCAAATAGCGCTGATAGAGATTATAACTTCCTGATGCTGGTTCTTGTAGACACACGTTACTATACTTATGGATGAGGTGTATAAGTTCTACTATTTATTACAGAGCTACAATAACGGGTTTCCTCGAAGTAAAGACCAAATTCTGGCAACTTTGCCTTACAACATCTTTTAGATGCGACCCATCTATTTCACTCGCCTTGTCCTTCCTGCGTCGTCCGGCGTAGTCCGCATCCCTCCCCCATTCTCCTCGCCAAGCCAGCTGCACGCTAGCGCCGCTCTCACCGCAGCGCCATTTGCGTGTTAGCGCTCGCCGGCGCTCGCTCCGTCGCCGTGCCAGCTGTGCGTGTGTGCGGGTTAGCGCGCAGCTTGCGCTCGGTTAACACATGCGCATACGCTGCTATGGGCTGCTCTCTCTCATCCCACTGCATAAAAACGCGGTAACTGCGCCACTCCGCTCAGTCGTTCCGCCGCCGCTCCGCCGATGACATCCTCCGATGAGCACCGATGATTTGAAAAGAGACTTACAGGCCTGCTATCGTGATGGTCGGCGCAACCGTAACAAGCACCGGCCAGCCCGATAAAAATTTACCCCATCTTCCCACGAGGGGAACCATGGGGTAGATGCGACGCATCGGGGGTGAACATGCTGCGTAAAATATGTACACACAAAAAAAATGAAGACGCTAACATAACGGAAACGCAACGGAAACCCCCGATGCATCGCATCTACCCCATGGTTCCCCTCGCGGGAAGATGGTGTAAATTTTATTTTACGTGGTTATCAGATCAGTTAAAGGCAGTTCCAACAACCTGTTCTCCCAGTCGTTCTGCTTACTAAAATGACGATGTTATGTAACGCAGAGTTTTTCTCTTTGGTGTGTCAGGGTTAATAAACATTTTGAAACATAATTGTTTCCATTAGGATGAAAAACATGCTATATTCGTTATATCCCTTAATTGCTGTGGAAAATTGCTTGTTTACCCTCCCGCCCCCCCTGTTACGGCGACGCAAAGGGTTTGCCTCCTTCAAGACAATATCCTACCGACGACCACGCGTCTCTTTCCCTTCCGCTTCTTCTTGCTCTTTCAGTTTGAACTTTGCTCACGTAGGCACGCGCGGGTCTCCTTCATACCTTTAAAGTGCTGCCACAAGTACATCCCAACAGGTCAGTTTAATCGCATAACTACTAATGCCAAAATTATTTTACACTCTTGGTAACCCGATTGAATCCCCCGGAGTTGTGCTGACAAACGTGCGGGTTTTCAAAACCGGAAGAAATTTCTAACACCATAGTCTGCGTTCCGATAGGCGTAATGTATTATTGAATTGCCTGGGGATCTGCGACAAAACTTGTTAAAGGCTAACGCCTCTACTAGTGGTATACTTATATTCTTAGACACGACAATATTTCTGAAGACCTTTGAAGGGGACTGACACTAGCTTTTCTCATTCTTCTTCCAGGTCTACTTCTCAGCACGAGTGATTCTTCAAACAGCCGAAACATTTGACAAGAAAGCTGACGCTTTTGGGTGCAAATAAAAATAAACAGCGCAATTTTGCCTGGAATCCTACGGGTTTCACAAATGGACAAGTTTAGTAGTTTGAAATTCAAACTCTGCTTCGCACGGCTCCCCTAAAAGTTACGCACAATAAAAACCTCCTGTGGTGTGGCTTCTTCTGTAGAGACAAAACAAATCACAACGCTACATTTTGTGTTAACTGCGACCATCCACAGTCATGGCACCATGACTTACTCTCTGGACTCTGTTTAAAGTTCATATAGAATTTACAAAAATTTTGTCACAGTTAGTGAAGGAAACAACAGTATCGGAAGGACCGGCTCAAGTTTGAGGAAAATGACCTTATCTTAAATATGAATGGTGTGATGCAAAGGAGTTTGCGCCTGTTTGACAAACAAATAATGCTGTGTAGATAAGCTTTCATGAATGCATAGAACAATACATTACCGTTTCTGGTACCTATTTTTCCACCTCTGGCAACCCCGTAGGCAATAGCGCTTCTGCGAGCCCCAGAAAATAGCACCCAAAAAGACGTTACTCAGTAGCAGTGACATACTAGCTACGAGGATGTCCTTGAATTTGTTAAACACGCACGTTACGTCCCGCAAGACGCAGTTCAGTTGTCGCTTGAACTATTAGGATCCATTGCATATTCTAAACCGCTTGAGAATGAATTCAGAAAGACCAGACTAGTGAAAGCCATTAGATTTTTCCAATGATGGGAATGTTTTTATGTTATGCCTTAACCTGTTCTGCTTTAGAGAAAGTCATGTTAGCATGTAGAGAAGCTATGAAGTCCTGAATACTACGGAGGGAAGATCGGTCGGCAACAGCCCTGGTGTTTACGCCGGGATAGTTCCACAGGACGGCGAATCCCCTGACTTTTTACGGTCTCTGTTGAGTGCTGAGGCCCAGATGATTGTAAATGATCGCTAATTACCCAAACTCCGATATCTGCTCATATTCTCTACAGGCGGCGACCCCGTTTTTGTTTAGTGCCAGTCTTCATGGCCGAAGGATGACGAAGGCCCTTTTGGGATATCGTGGGTGTTAACGCCATACTTTACAGGCTTTTTCACTCAGCCAAAACTCGGCTACATATTCTGTGATTTGTATTTCATCGAAAGTGGAGACAGAACGTCCCACAGCTCTAGTTGGAGAGCACCAGTGCTGCGTCCAAAAATATCGACAACACCTTGCCGCTTGAGGTCCACGAAACGGCCATAATACGAGATTGTAAATTTGGGCTTGTTGGTGATGCATTCTTGAAGGCTAATCGCGAGGCAGACATATGACGAGACAAGAGGTCAGACGAGGATTAGCGCTAAATTCCAACAAACTTAATTTCGAGAAGCAAAAGAATATATACCCCGCCCCAAAACAGTGAAAAAATACACAAAATCATCGAGAGATAACACCCTTGCCATGCGCCAAGATTCTATAGCTTCAGAAATTTCAACTCCTTATCACATATAGCGAGGAAGGGGGAGCTGACACATTCCGGCCCAATTCTACAAATTTTTTCCGCTTCGATGATTTCGCGCGTGAGCCTGCTTTTGCTTTTCCCTATCCCAAAACATTTTTGAAAATCCGGCCTAAACCCTTTAGAACACACGTGCTGCAGTGCAACGCGAGGAAACCATTACGACCTTTTATGACATTGGGTGCGTGTTTCTGGAGACTATCATATAACTGCGACCGCTCTCCTCCTGCATGCTGCTTACCACAAGAGACAGGGATCTGGTATACCACATTTTCTTCTAATAAAACAAGAGGATTTTAGTGCTTCTTGGCACATCGTCGGTTTACTTTTGCATCTGAAGATTTATTTTTGAATAGTGTGGCCACTTTTTTTAGTGCTGAAAGCACTACTTTTTTACTGGCGCGTGCTCCGATCTTTTTTAGGTTGTGCGATAAGCCATGAATATGTGGAACCACGGCGAATTTAAGCCGGGGTAATGATTTTGTTGTATAAGACATTGTTTTGAGATATTCTTCTTTACCAAAGGTTCCAGTACCGATATCTAAATGTGCGTGGGATAACCAGCATTCGAGAACCTGAAGCACTTCTGGTTGAAACTATTGATCATTAGGTGGGGCACGATTTATGTAGGAAATTGCGGAAACAGAGGTTCTCAATGCGTCATTTATTAAGCTTCGAGTAAGCTGAGTGGAATGGGAGAGTAGGTTTACCGCTGTTAGGCTGGTACACCCAGCAAGTGCGTTTCTGGTGAAAGGTGAAAGATTTCTATAGAAATCGCAGAGTGTTGTTAGATGGCAACTTATGGGTTAGAGAGAGATGCTTAAAACGTTCTCTGATAAAATTGAGGGTGAAAAGAGCGCGTGAGTCACAAGAGCTACGCTAACACTCAAGAAAAATGAAGTAGTCTTCATCTAATCTAAAAATGCGCGATACGCGTGTGTCACTGAGGTCACATTAAGCGGTTCTTGCAAGTTTGGCTAAAAACAGGTGGCTTAAAATTTGAGCAATGCAGAAGTCTATGCAAATCCGCTCATTTTGGAGGCGGGGTTTTCCATCCCACTGGATAAATGTTGCTCGCAAATAAACGAATAAAAGTTCCAAAGAACCACTGCCCGACTCACCCATGTTGTTTTGGAAGGCAATGCACCCACAATGCTCGATTCATTCTTCAATACAACTAAGAAGCAGGTCAAGAGGTATCGAATATTACATGTATTTTACAACAATATAAAAAGAGTACATCCCTTGATGAAAACGAGGGGACTCAAAACCTGAAACCTCATCTCAATGTTTGACATGAAACGTATCGCCAACTATCAAAAGGCGCAACTTACTGTGTAAGTAGAATGCAACGCACTTCTGCCAAGTGCCGTTTTCTGGAAAGATTACTCGAAACGGGTTTTCTGGCTTGTGAGTTTTTGCACTTAAGAAATGTTGAAGAAAGTATTTTTTTGAGTTTGCCATGCTGCTAATCATTTATTCAGGTTAAGCTTTTCATACAGTTTTTTTCGCCCCAGATTTTACTTTCGAAAGGACTACATACTTGCTACATTTGAATAAGAAGAAACAGCAGCATTTGCGCGTGTAAGTTGACACAACGGCAAGTCCCCCTTCCTTTTCGGTGGGGTATATAATCGTTTTTTTCTCAAAATAAACTTTGTTGGAAATTAGCGCTCGTCCTCGTCTCATCTCTTGTCTCGCCCTGTGTCTGCCTCGCTCTTAGCCTACAAGGAGGCCATAACACGTTGAAAAGTCTGTCCTCAGCATTGAGCGGATAACGGTAGCCATCATTACAACTTATCACATGGCCTTGTGGAGTCCCTGATTCAGTGTCTGCGAGCGCCGCTGGTGCACGGGAATCCTAGTGGTGCCGACAGGTTGGGTGTACTATTACGCTCAGTTTGACTATTAAATCGCGAGCGCCCGCTAAAGCGGATCTTTGGACCCGCGTGGCACGACACGAAATAAAACGTTTAAGAATAAAAAGAGAGGAGCTTACAACTTCCGATTTTACCACCATCCCACAAGGGTTTACATAGCGTATATTATTGATTACACAGTACTGCTAACCCGAAGGCGGACGTTTCGTCATCTATCGTGCATTATTACCGTGCCACCAAGACAGCGATGTGATCTCCACAAAAGATTGTTCAGCTCTTGCCTCGAAATTGATATTTACAATAGAGCAATCAACACGGGCTGGGGCAACACATCAAGCACACCGCGTTTGTACTCTAATGACGACCCACAATTTCTCCTACATTCGCCGAGCATAAGGAAGAATTTCTATAACGCACGGGACTGATTGCGAGCTTCGTGGAACCATTCATGTTCAACCGTAGGGACTACTTCCTTAATGTGGTAACACGGAGATAATTGCAAAAACCTGTATCACATGATCAGCAAATGTGCCCGAACGCTTGCCCGAATCGCATGCCTTGCCCCGCGTTTGGCATGGAAGCCTTCTGTTTAATTACAACTGCGGAACTTGTTAAAATAGTCGTGAGGTCACGAATGTGGTTTATGTGTGATAAATACCTCATGTCACCCCTGCGAATAAACGTCTTCCTCAGCATCGCCATTTTTGTTATCTTCGTCGCCATCTTCAACTGCCGCAGCAAGCTAGGTGTTTAGGCTGCGATGACATCGTCAGACTCACCTTCCTGACTCAAGGCCATAGTCTCAGTGGTGTCAAGAACTGTGCACACCTGCCTCAGTCTGCCTAAATGCACATCGACGGATAGAACTTTACGCCAAGCTTTCTGCTTTTCCGCCGGAGTGCTACAACGCCAAGGGGTGCTTGCTGCGTAGGTTCGCCATTTGACTCGGTGTCATACTCATCATTTAGCAGACATCTACACACCGCACGTAACAAACCTGCTTAAGGCAAATTCTCAAAGCCCCCATATGTTGACATTGACACCTTGGACACTGCGGCTATAGAAAATGTGCACCACAATACCCAGAATCAGCAAAACGTTTGTTATGCCGTGGCCACACTCAAGTGCTTCACTAGAGCGTATGTTCAGTGCATACAAAAGCTACACACATGTTAATACGGATGGCTCGGTTCTCCCGGGCTCATCTGCCATCGGCGTGTGGATCCCATTAGCGCGGTGCATTATCCAAAGAAAACTACGCCACAAAACATCCTTCAGTCCTACCGAACTTGCAGCAGTACGGGCTGCACTTCATTACATCAGCGAACATCAATCCCAGCAATGGGTAATATTCAGCGACTCCCGTAGCGTCTAACAAGCGCTCCGAAAGCTTTATAATAACAGCAGTCAGCTCATGTGAAATGGCCGCAATTCACGCAATCACAGTTCGCCAATGTCATGCCACCATTTTTCTGTGGTTTCCTGGTCAATCGGGCGTACGAGGTAACGCTAGGTCTGACGCCGTCGCCAGCACAGGCCACTTGCTGGGCAACACGACCCACTTTTCTGATATCCCAGAGGACATCAACACCCGTGTTCTAGCAAGTGGACGGACTTGACAAATGTCGGAGTGGCAGGACCCTCACCGCAATCTTCCACCACTGTAGGCTAATAATCTGAACTACCTGCGACTTCCGATTTCCACGCGAACATTTCGCCTTTATCTTCTGTTAAAGAGCATTCTATCTTTCTCTTTCCACGCGGCTTCAACAAGTGGTGTGAAGGAGTGTTCCATTAACTGCGCCTGAATGTAGCGTTTAATCGGAGTATTAAGTTTTAAACAGGTTGGGACTATTCCCCCTGTGCCGGACTTGCTCGGTACGTGAGATTGTAAATCATTTATTGTGCATGTGCCTTCGATTCGTTGCTACGTGAAAAAGTGTCGCGAGCTCCGTTTCTCGTGTACGTCATGGAGGCAGGCTCGAACATTGTAATATTCTTCGGGCCTGGCCGATAGTGCTGACAGTACCATGGGTGCAAAGGTTCTGCTCCGGTATATATGACACTCGGAACTAGAGAAATCTCTCTAGATCATAGCGAAGGTGTCTCACGATATAACCTTACTCGCTTTGGCGTTCATTCATTATGTTTTCTTAAAACGGTGTTCTTCCTTAATTTTCACCAATGGTTACTTTGCATTTTGATTCAGAGGTTACAATAACGATTTTCTTTCCAGTATATTTTAATGCCAGGAATCTGCTAGCAGAATTCACTTGTTTCTCGTTTTTAACACATGTTGTTTGTCATCCTAATCTGTAGCCGCGAGGTATATTATTTAAACTCATCATCTGTAGGCAACCCCCATATGGATTATCAAGCCTTCGTGGACCTGACCGACTCATATTGTAGAACCCTCTCCCTCTCTCTCAGCAAATATTGTTCTCGCTTTCTATTTTCTTTTTTTTTTATTTCAATTTTATAATTCTGTGTTTCCGTGTTAGTTCAAACCGTATCATTCGCTCCTCTGACGCTGTCCATCGCAGAAAACCATTTTATATTTTCCGGTCAGTCTGACTTTGCGCTTTAAGAAGTACCTTGCTAGTTTAAACTCCCTGCTTACTACATCACTTCGGCGACCTAATACTACTGCGGAGCAACGTGCGCACTGTTGCTCTCCTAAGCGGTAGCCCTCTTTTTGGTTCCTGATTGTCCAACTGTGCATTGATAACCGCTTAGGTCGAGTCCGCCGCGAGTGCCGTGTCGAATACTCTAGGCAAGCGGTGCAGGGAGTGAGCTCGCGCCGCTTTTTATTATTCCACCTGACGACTTTGAATCGTTCTTATAGGTCCTAATAACTTACAATAGAAGCAAGAAATTTTTAAGAATCTTGAAGCCAAAATGGTGAGGAGGGGAAAGGGTATTTAAAAGTTACCCTGAAAATTTGTACTGACGTAATCCCCTGTATTTTCTTTCAGGGAAGCCTTACTCCCTGTGGCATACGTCTTATAGTAAAGACAATTCTTATTATTTTAATTGAGCATTGAATAAATTGTGCATCTAGGATTTGAAGCGGTCGGACGGGCTAATTCCTGCTATCTGAACTTCTTGGACTTTGAACAAAAGAAATCTTGGCAACATGATTGCGCCCATCATTAAAGTATTGTCTTTTTGATAGGGTAGCAATTCTTTTTTCCCTCTTCTAACTTGACTGGCTACTGCGAGGCACTTCTTCAGAAGGTTGAACTTCACAGGTCTCTGAACTATTGATGCTAAAATATTGAAAATGCTCATTCAAGGATCCCTTTGAGTATTTTTATAATATGTTACAATATATCTTTAAAATGAAGTTTGAATGTCACGCCATGAACTGGCTGCCGCGCTGTGAATACATTGAGGCATACGTTATTTGAGTTGGTTATCGTTAGAGTTCGGGCCAGCCGCATCATGTCGCTGAACTAAGCACACCGAAAGGATCGACCGCAAACGCCCACCGACGAAAGCAAAACGAGTTTTTTTTTGTTAACCCGTTTGCCCAAAATATTTTTCCTTGCCATTTCCCGTGTGACTTCTAAAAGGAAGATTTCCACCCAGGAAAGCACAGTGAACTGTTGTTATAACTACTTTGCTCAGAATACATCTCAAATTGCCATACCATGCGTGCACTTCGAAATTTAACTTCCACTTGTAATTCTAGTTGACGTAGGATTTTTTTACTTTCGTTTAGAGTGTTTTTGGTTGTTTGAAACAACATAGTTCTTTTTGACTTTAGCCGATCCTGTTAGACTGGCAGTTTATGCTTCGCCAGGAATTCCAAGGAACAACCGAGGAATGTTTTTCGTAGCTTGTGTTCATTTTGTTCAACAGGGTACATTGGTTTGAAGTTGCTATTCGTATTTTCTAGGTTTATACCGAAATGGACAACGGAAGTACAATAAACCGGGGCGTAGTTTTTTTGGTATTCAGCCCACAAAAAACATTTACGGGCAAAGCAGGATCATATACCTGGCAACATTTAATGTTCCACATGGCGGGGATCTTGAAACCGTCGATAGCCTATGTTTGCAACACGGTGGATATCACCAAAGATTCACCTCGTCTAGTATGACGACTTATGCATTACGTTCGAGAGCTGAGTGTATGTCTCACGTACCTATTGTCTATGACGTGGCACGGTGACACGAACGTATGTACTCAGTGGCTGGGAACGGGAAACTGTACTGGTCTAAGATCCTCTTTGGCTTCCAAAAGGCGCACCAACTACCGGATTGACGATCCCCTTTGAGATGGTGATAGTTTTGGCGATCCCGTTTAAAACAAAAGCTGGGAACGGTGGAACGGGTTTCAAATTAGTTATGAAAGGTCCGACGTTTGGCCTAACCTTGCACTTCGAGGAGGGATATTTTTGCGGGGTAAGTTTGGGGTATCCTCGAACCCTAAAATAATAACATATTTATAACGAATATTTAAAATGACTATGGTGGTTTCTGCGCATCTCCTCCTTCACCGTCGGCCACTGTTCAGGTTACGTAGGCTTCTGCATTCCAGCTGGGCGATATTCCGTTGCCAGATAGGCACAAGCCCCAGATCACCTGTAGGCACCCCGCGGCCCCTACTGGTTTACTTGGAACACTTCTATTCATTACAGCGACTAATAAAAGAACCCCATGGTACAGTAAAGGTATCCCTGTTGTGGAATATGGGCTTATGATTATCTCTTTGTCATGGCCTTCACTTTTGTTAACGAGTTCAATATTAAGTGCATTTTCGCAGCGCTGAATCAGTATAGGATATTTTTGTCTGCTTTCGCACCTTCCTTCTTTAAGTCCAGAGAAAGCCGCAAATTTGTTCTCCACTTTCCTAACTGACGGCACACAGGAGTGAAGCGTGTAGGGGATGCGCTGTCCACTGTAAAACGGTTCTCTTTTGGGTGCTTCACTGGCTTCAAAAGCTAAGCGCATGCATCTACATCTAAAATGTCTGAAATGGTTTCCACGGGTTCAAGTACCAGCAATGCTAAAAAGTTTCTAGAAACTCGCTATATTTTACTCTAAATTGTTCTCTTACCTGAATCGCACACAATGGCAGGTAAATCCAGCTAGCCTGGCATCTTCTACACTGCTTTTCGGGCAATGCATGGCAGCCTCATTGCCTAACTGACGTTCTGCATCGCATAGAAGTGCGCCACAACCTGCAGCTCACAGGCGCAGAGTGTGCTCGCCTCAGATTGAGAAGCACACATGGAGCGTCGCGGATGTTACGATGCACCTCCAAATATCACTACGGTGTAGCAGGAGTATTGTTATTTATTTATTTATTTATTTTTATTTATTTATTTATTTTTTATTTATTTATTTGTTTATTTATTTATTTATTTATTTATTTATTTATTTATTTATTTATTTATTTATTTATTTATTTATTTATTTATTTATTTATTTATTTATTTATTCTCACGGCCAGAGGAAGCATATATTATGGTATGTTATGTCAACAGCAAACTTATTAAACCAAACCTAAACCGAAACAAGAAACCTAATCGGTTTTTTTAGAATTGAATGCAAACCCTAGCAGATATATGTTGAGCCTCTAAAATAAAACTAGAACTGACCCTAAACAACGAATAATGTTAACGGTTGACAGCAAAACCATTCGAAGATCTGTTGTTGATAATGCACGCTCAATGTATTCATTGCTTTTCTTCTCTGCATATCATCACACCTGCAAGGTGTCACACAATTTTTTTATTCAGATAACTAGGAAACCCTTTTTGCGATCACGACAACGGGAACAGAATGCGCTCCAATATTCCAACTCTAAATTGCGGCTAGGCATTCGAGCACAGTCCAGGGTTACACACAAAACATTTCCGAAATCCGGCAGCCGCTAAGCAGTATGGACATCGACATACCCTTTTCCCCGCTGGGAATATCCCTGACTGATTGATTGATTGTAGGGTTTAACGCGCCGGCCCAACGCAGGGGATGAAGCGAGCCTTAGTTGAGGGCTTCCAATTTATTTTGACCACCTGGGTATCTTTACGTGTGCGGAAATCTCGTGCGCACGGGCGTTTTCGTATTTCGCCGCCACTAGAAAGGCGGCCGCTGCGGTCGGGAATCGAAAACGCGTCCTTGTCCTCAGCTGCACAATCGCATATCCGTGATACCTGCGATCGGAATAGCCATACTTGCGCAGTGTCCCATACCCGAAAAGTGACCGCTGGGTGTTTTTCACAACTGATGTGAAATGCTGCATACCGGCAAACATACGATATACAACTTTGACCTAACATAATAAAACAGTGGTTGAGCTGTCGGCTGCTCAACTGAACAACACGGTGTCGATTGCCCTTGATGGCGGCATAGAAACCGTTTCCTAATAAAACTGTTTGTAATGCAGCACAAATATGAAAACTGTAGTGTGTCCAGGTTTTGTCGGACTTTTATAATACCCACGCAATCAAAATTCTTCACCAGCACTTCAATGTACACGGTGCGTCGTGTAGTTTTGTGCATTGAACCGGACAATTCTATTAAAGATGATTGCCCGTCTTAGGTAACTCGAACATAAAATTTTTGGTCTCTGCATCTGTCTCTCTGTAGATTGCCTTGATCCCCGTTTGATGGTTTTCCCCGCACGGGGAACCTTGAGTAAACTTGGTGATGGTGAGTGGCGACACCGCGTACCCCGAGCCCCCATACTTAAGGTGTTACCTACTGTGGCTAGAAGTTTAAAGGTGAAGGGTTAGAAGCCGTGGACAGTTGGCGTCGGAGCCATGGTCAAGCTCCGGCCGATGGGCTCCCTGCCTGTCTACCAGGCAGGGAGTTCCAGAACTTCTTTGACTACCAGGGTAAAATCAAAGGAGAAAGTACCCCCGTCTCCCTGCTTTCCAATATATCATGGCATTTTCCAACCCCCCCCCCCAAACGTGATCGGCCACCGAAAAGAGGACGCACCGAAGCTTCATTACCACCCTTGCCAACAATTGCATCCCAAAAGCTAGATAACTATCCGCCCTTCTTGATTGTTGAATCTCTTGACAATTCAAATTCTATCTCCTCCCAGTCAGTGTTCCTTATAACCAAATTCCTTGAAGGCATCCTGGGCAAGTCTTTCCAAGCCAAGAATTTGAGAACCGGCGAAGTTCTGGTCGAGATGAACACTGACCAGCAAGCCACAATCCTTTTTACCCAGAATCGCATTGCGGATCTGTACATCAGAGTCACGCCCCACCGTAGCCTAAATAGCTTTCAGGGTGTAATTTCTGAGCCAGATCTGATAAATGAGACGGAAGCCGATCTGCCCGAAGGTCTGAAAGGCGAGGGCGTGACGGCAGTTAGGCGCATCACCATGCGGCGAGATGATAAGCAAATCATGACAAAGCATATCGTCTTGACATTTGACCGTTTCACACTCCCCGAATACATCAAAGCAGGTTTCATTCATTGTTCTGTCCGGCCGTACATCCCGAACCCGCGTCGCTGTTTCAAGTGCCAACGGTTCGGGCATGGCACCAACTCCTGTCGTGGCAAATGTTCATCTCAACATCATGATACAGATAACTGCCAGACTCAACAATTATTTGCAGCAACTGTCATAGACCTCGTGCTGCATACTCCCGCACGTGTGAAAACTTCCAGATGGAAAAGAAAAAATTCAACCTCAAAATCACGGAAAACATCAGCTTTCCAGAGGCGCAGAAGAGGTTCTCTTTACCCCTGGGGAGGTACGCCGACGCAGCTCGACGGGGGGCGGAGCGGCGTCAACCGGATTTGCCGCTCATTATAATCCAAAAGCCAGTGAATATAATCCAAGCGCCAGTGAATATAATCCTGCGCCAACCAATATAATCCAGGACCCACGCAGTGCACAACACATGACAGCGCTTTGTAATTTAGTTCGCAACCACTACAACTCCGGGCGCACTGTATTTTCATCCAAGTTAGATGAACGAGATCACGTGACCACTTCAAACAGACGACCTGAGAACTGCGCAATAAAACAGTCACGTGACTATCCAGAACTCTCGCCTAATTATTGTACTGAATACTAGGATAATGTCATGGGTATGAATTACGGCATTTAAATTGCTCGCTTACAAGAAATTTTAGGGGAAATGCCGGAATGCCTAACTCTCGAAACCCTATACGGGCCCGAACGTGAGACAGACTGGTGGGGCTGCTGGCGCCGTTCAACAGCGCCACCTGCGGAAGAAGATCGCAGAAATGGTCGGGACATGCCATCGCGTGTAGTTGTGGAGAACGCGTGTTTCCGTGTTGTTTAAAGGGGCAGCCTCTCGTTACCGTGATAATATTAGTCGTACGAAGCTCGCACTTTTTGTCAGAAAGTAGGTCCGGGCGACACGCGTTCGGTTTAAATAATTGCCTAATAGAGGTAACAATTCATTATTCCTTAGTCATTGATTTGGTTAAACGTCAAAATGATGAAACCAGGGCTTGTGAGGTACCAAATTAATGGTCTCGATAAGGGGAATCATGTGGGAGAAATTAAATATTGCTTCCTGCCTATAGTCATAAGATGATCACGTGAGTCATAGATTGCGTTAATGTCAGAGTAATGCCACAAGGGCTTGTGAGGTTTCAAAGAATATATCACCCAATTCCTGCAACAATTTTTGTTTCAGTTTAATCTCTTGATACTGACCGACACATGGTACACTGATGATTGCCCTATGATCCCGTTTGTTGGATACAATACTCTTTTTCTTAATCTCCAAAATCGCCGAGGTGGTGAAATTGCAATTTATGCTAAAACTCCTAATAATTACACTGTATTGTCCGAGTTATGTGTAACAACTGATGATTACGAGGTACTGACTCTACAAAGTAATAAGGAAATTGTAACAGGGGTATACCGTCCACCGAATGGCAATATAGCTCGCTTTTTTGCCTTCTTCGAGAAGCTGCTGGATCACATCTGCTCCAATAATCTTTATCTTCTTTGTGGCGGTGACTTCAATATAGATATTCTGGAACGATGTCGCACTGTCCATGACTTCACAAATATAATTCACTCCAGTGGTTGTACAACGGTAATCACTACGCCGACTAGAGTCACTGTGTCATCTTCATCTTGTCTTGATCTATTCATTACAAATATTGAAACATTTATTTTTGAGGCTGGTACGGTGTCATCTGACATTAGCGATCACTGTCCCATTTTTATGCTGTATAGTAAACATCTTGCACAGAATCCAAAACAAGAACCCATTACTCGGCAGTTTATATCTGATCAGACTCTGGAGCGTTTTAAGCACGCTATTTCCTCGTGTGACTGGTCGTTCGTGTTAAATAAAAGTGACGTAAATACGGGGTATTCGGCATTTATGAACACCTTTGCGCAGATATATATGTCACACTTTCCTTTCAAGACCGTCAAGCCTTACAAACAGGCTAAAAAGCCTTGGATTACACGTACGCACTTAACGTTGATAATGAAGAAGAACCGCCTTTATCATTCTTTCATTAAGACATGTCTGCCAGAAACCTTAAAGGAATGTAAGATTCTAAGAAATAAATTGAATGCTCAACTTAGACATGCTAAAACATTGTATTACCAAGAATTGTTTTCCAACATCGCGAAAAACCGCCCACATGAAACCTGGAAAGCTTTAAACACCGTTCTTGGTCGCAGAGACCAAAACGTTAGTCCTGAAAATATTACGCATAACAACGAGGTACTGACCGGAGGATCGTTGGCACATCATTTCAATTCGCATTTTGTAAACGTTTCATCCGTTGATAACAGTTCACCTCCAGTAGACATATCATTTCCTGGGCTGATTGACAGGCTGTTCTTCGAGCCCACTGATGAATTCGAAATTATCCGAACCTTTCTGAGCCTAAATGATAGCAAGGCGCTTGACGTTGACAATATACAGGTAAAGCCAATAAAGTATATTATACATTCCATTGCTCCAATACTAGTTTGCATTTTTAACCTGATGTTTGCGTCGGGTGTATACCCTTCTGCGATGAAAAAATCTAGAGTGTCTGTGCTGTAAAAGGGTGGTGACAAGAATTCGGTGGCAAACTACAGACCAATCTCGGTGATACCTATTTTTTCAAAAGGAATTGAAAAAATAATTTGTGCACGGCTTGTAAAATTCTTAGCCAAACATAATATTCTAACTGATGCTCAGTTTGGATTTCGTGCCGGAAGGTCTACGGAATCGGCGTTACTAACACTAAAAGAACAAGTACTGTGTAATTTCGAAGATAAGCTATATACCGTTGGCCTATTCATCGATTTCAGCAAAACCTTTGATTGCCTATAACATCGTATACTAATAGATAAGCTTTCTCACTATGGTATTCGATGTTTGCCTCTGTCCATGCTAACGTCTTATTTAAGGGATAGGCATCAGTGTGTATGCATTGGCAGTTACCGTTTATCGTTTCTTCCGTTACAATGTGGTGTACCCCAGGGTAGTGTAGTAGGGCCAATCTTATTGAACCTTTATGTTAATGACATTGTTAACATTGACACAGCCGTAAAATACATTATATACGCTGATGATTGTACCTTGCTGTTTTCCGCAATGAATCTTGATGAAGTGATCGGAGAGTGTAACGCGGTTCCTAACAAACTACACCTGTGGTCGCAATCCAACTGCATTAGAATTAATCCTTCCAAAACTAAAATTATTATTTTCCGGGCAAGGAATAAGGAAGTTAAACTACATCAGCATTTCATTTATGCTGGTCAGGAGATAGCGGTCGTAGATGAAGATAAAATACTTGGTGTTACATTTTCCTCAAATTTAGCCTGGTATGCACACATCGATCACCTTTGTTCTAAATTATCCGCAGCCGCTGGTGCTCTGTCGCACTCCCGATCTTTAATTCCACTGCACGCAAAACTCAGCATTTATCATGCCTTATTTGCTTCGCATCTGAATTATTGCTGTTTGGTATGGTTGACTACTACGAAGAAAAAAATCTTATAAATTGTAATCTTGCAAAAGAAAATCATTAGCAACGTTGCTGAAGTTGTTTATGTGTCCTCAACGCGTACCTTGTTTCCCTTGTATAATATTGTTAAAATTGAAAACATGTACAACTTCCGAATACTGCGCATGTTTTGTTTTTCATCCAGTACACACAAATGTGTTCTGGCAGAAACTGCCTCTTTCACGCCCAATAGCAAATGTGTTGCTACACGAAGCACAGATGAGTGGTTTGTACCCCGGTTTCGAACAAATTACAAATTTCAGATGCTCCATCATAATCTGCCGTTCATATTAAACAGTTACACTTTTTTAACATTCAAAGATATGCGACAATGTTTTGTAAGCATTTAAATTGATGTTGCTCTGCGAGTGTTTATAGCTTGTTTGATATGTTTAATGTTATGATATATTTCGTGTGTCAAATAGATTTTTTAGTGGCAGTTTGAAGAGTGTTTATTTAATTAACTATGTGGTTAACTGTGTATTTCGTACAATAGGTGTGTATTTAATCCTGTATCGAAGTTAATTCCGTTAGCTATGAAGTTGTACACCCTGTATTTCTCTCTGGTCTTCATTCTTACATCGTTCGTATATCTTTTTTTTATTTTTTTTTCTGTACGTACTGCTCCGCGGTTGCTGTCTTGTAAGGGCTTCCCGGGCCCCGTCAAGCTGTGTAAAACAGCTTTTAGCCCAGGAAGCTTCTCAGGAACCTCTGGGAAAATAAAGAAATTGAATTGAAATTAAAGGTATTGATAAATGGTATCACGTGGGAGAAATAAAAATATCTTCCCGGTAGCCATCATGACTCACGTGAGCCCTAGATTAGGTTAACAGTCAAATTGATGGAACTAGGGCTTGTGAGGTACCAAATTAAAGGTCTCGATGAGGGGAATCCCGTGCGAAAATTAAAAATTGCTACCTAGTTAAAGTCATGAGATAGCCGCGTGAGTGATTGATTGGCCTTAAAGTCAAAGATATGTCACTATGGCTTGTAAGGTATTAAATTAAAGGGCTCAATGTGCGGAATCACGTAGTACAAATTAAAAATTGCTTCCTGGTTATAGTCTTGAGATAGTCACCTGATTCACAAATTAGGTGAAAGGTCAATGTGACGTCACTTGGGCTTGTGGGGTACCAAATTAAAGGTCTCGATGAGGGGAATCACGTGCGACAATTTAAAATTTCTTCCCAGTTACAGTTATTATAATAGTCACGTGATTCACAAAATAGGATAAAAGTCAAAGCGACGCCACAAGAGCTTGTGAGGAATCAAATTAAAGGTCTCTATGAGGGGAATCACGTGGACAAATTAAAAATTGCGTCCTTGTTAAAGTTATGAGATTGTCACGTGAGGCATAGATTACATTAAAAGTCAATATGATGGCACTAGGACTAGTGTGATATCAAATTAAAGGTCTCGATTAGGGGAGTCACGTGGGACCAATTAAAAATTACTTCATAGTTATAGTGATGAGATAGTCACGTGAGTCATAAATAGAGTCAAAAGTCAACTTGATGCCGCTTGGGCTTGTGAGGTATCAAATTAAAGGCCTCGATGAGGAGAATCGCGTGAGAGAGTTGAAAAATTACTTCCTGGTTATAGTCATGAGGCAGTCACGTGAGTCATAGAATGGGTTAAAGTCAGTTATGCCACTATGGCTTGTGAGGCATCAAACTAAAGATCTTAATGAGGGGAGTCATGTGGGACAACTTAAAAATAGCTTCCTGGTTAGAGTCATCAGATAGTCACGTGAGTCATAGACTATGTTAAAAGTCAATGTGCTGCCACTAGGGCTTGTGGAGTATCAAAATAAAGGACGCTATGATGGGAAAGATGTGGCACAAATTAAAAATAGCTTCCTGGTTTTAGTCATGAGATAGTTACGTGAGCCATAGATTGGGTTAAAGTCAAAGTTATGTCACTATGGCTTGTGCGGTTTCAAATAAAGGTCTCAATGATGCCAGTCAAGTGGGACAAATTAAAAATAGCTTCCTGGTTAGAGTTATGAGTTAGTCACGTGAGTCATTGATTACGTTAAAAGTCAATATGATGCCACTTGGGCTTGTGGAGTATCAAAATAAAGGTCTCGATGAGGGGAATCACGTGGGATAATTTAACAATTGCTTCATAGTTATATATATCGGATAGTCACGTGAGTGACAGATTAAAAGTCAATGTGATGCCACTAATGCTTGCGAGCTATCAAAATAAATGTCTCGACGAGGGGAGTCACGTGGGACAAATTAAAGATATCGTCCTGGTTAAAAGTCATGAGATGGTCACGTGACTCACAAATTGGGTTGAAAGTCGAAATGATGCCACTAGGGCTTTTTAGGTATCAAATTAAATGTCGCGATGAGGGAAATACCGTGGGACAATTTAAAAATTGCTTCCTGGCTATAGTCATGAGATGGTCACGTGAGTCACAAATTGGGTTAAACGTCGAAATTATGCCACTAGGGCTTGTGAGCTATCAGAATAGAGGACGCTATGAGGCGAAAGACGTAAAACAAATTAAATATTGCTTCCTGGTTATGGCCGTGAGATAGATAAGTGAGTGATAAATTGTGTAAAATGTCAAAGTGACGCCGCTAGGGCTTGTGAGCTATGAATTTAAATGTCTCAATGAGAGAATCATGTAGGACAAATTGAATATTGCTTCCTGTTTATAGGCATGAGATTGTCTCGTAAGTACCACTTTGGGTTAAAAGTTAAAATGAAGCCTTAGAGCTTGTTATCAGCCGCCCGAATGTAAAAAGAAAGTTACATATGCGGAAAGGGGCTGATGATGGGTTAAAAAAATTATTAATTATATATCTTATGATGTCGCGTGACTCTTATGGATGAATAATCAGTCACATGATTTACCATTACGTGTATTTTTTACGAGTAAAAGCATCATAGGTATCAAATGATCGCCATTCGTTTCTTGTTAGCGGTATACGCAAAAAAATTTGTCTTTGCAAACATTATTTCCAAAGATGTAGCATGATTTCCATGTATAGCGATTTAGTCACTTGACTCACCATGAGAGGTTAATTGCATCACGAAGACTGGCATCATGGGTATGAAAATAACACTGTTGAATTGCTTGTTTGCATGATGCGGAAAAACTTCTTGTCATAGGGAACATGTTTCCTTTTGATGGCGTATGACTCCTATGGATCTTGAATCGGTCACGTGACTTACTACGAGGTTTATTACACGACGAGAATTGGTATCATAAGTGTCAAATAAACGCTGTGTAATTCCTTCTATTCGAGATGTGTACGAGAATCTTGTCATAGTGAATATGATTCCTTATGATGACGAATGACTCCAATGAACCATGAATTAGTCACCTGACTTACTATGAGGTGTATTACTATGAGGTTGTGGTAGGTCATTGAAACAGATAAAGAATTTGGAAAAAAAGAAAGAAAGCAGAGAAAAAATGACCACCAGGTGGTATCCAAACCCACGACCTGCAGAATACCGGTTTGTTACGATAACCACTACGCTACCGGCGGGGCGATTCCCCCCCCCCCCCCCCGCGCTTTCTGGGGTATTTATGTCAATGTAATTTTTTCCTGTGCTTGGGGCTGGTAGCCAGCGCCACTCTGACTTCTCGAGGTGAAGGGGACCTTCTTTGTAATCCGCGCGCTGTGACTCGAGTGTCTCCGACATGTCGAGAGTCGTCAACCAGCGTTGAACCCTCTTAAGCTCCCTATGGCACCAAGCCTGCCAGAACAGAGGCCCTCGCTATGCATGTAGCGAATCAGAAAAGGATATGGGGGGCTCGTAGAAAATAACACAGAAATAAGGGTTGGCAGTCAAGAAAACCTCGGAAAGCAAAGGGGAGGTTGTGGTAGGTATTTGAAACAGATAAAGAATTTCGAAAGAAAGAAAGAAAGGGGAGACAAAATGCCCGCCAGGTGGGAACCGAACCCACGACCTCCAGAATACCGGTCTGGTGCGATAACCTGTACGCTACCGGCGGGGTGTTCCCCCCCCCCCCACTTTCTGGGGTATTTATGTCAATGTAATTTTAAATGCTGAGCATTTCTTTAACTCACGATGTTATGCGTCCGTAACTCGGCGTCCGCACCACGGCAGCTGCGCCCTCTCCCCCACTCCTGCTCGCCTTCAACACGCTTGCAACAACAGGTGCAGCGCGCGCTCCGCCGTTGCAAGCACCGTAGCAACAGCAGGTGCGGGCGCGTCGTGGCGGGACGGTGGCGTGATAGCGCACTCTCCCTCCGCCTTCTCTGCCTCTACTGCGTTCGTTGGGAATATAAAACCTGATGTCGGTGCGTCAGCCGCACTCCAGTTCTGCTTCGCTCTTTTCACGTCGTGGTTGTCGCAGTTGCTAAGCGGTGGAAGCAAGACCTTCAACTAGTACCGCGACGCAATCCAACTTCAGCGTCGTGGCGCCAGCACTTGAAGTTACCTAATACTCGTCTCGTTCTCTCTCTACCCAATCATACCAACAACAACAACAACCATACCACCACCATTACAACACCCATCGCCACCGCCACGCGCGTAACGCCGCTAATGCTCTGCATTTACTCGTGCCCCTCCCGCGTCGCTGTGCCTAGGGCCTTCAAACGCAACCTACCAGCTTTCAGCCTGAGAAACTCCGTTCTCGTGAAGAAGAATTTCAGCCCCGGAACCAGAAAAAATTTTCTTGTCATGCCCGTAGACCTTCGCCACGAAATTTTGGAAGCATGCCACGACGACCCGACTTCCGGGCATCTCTGAACAGCCCGCACAATGGGAAAAATCACGGCGACGTACTACTGGCCACGCCTTACATCTGACGTCACCCACTGAGTCCGGAGCTTCTGTCACTGCCAGCGACGAAAAACGCCACCGACGAGACCCGCCGGACTTCTGCAGCCGATGGCCGTCCCATCGAGGCCTTTCCAGCAGATCGGAATCGACCTTTGGCGCCCGTTCCCTACGTTACGATCACAGAACAAGTGGATTGTCGTAGCGTCAGACTACATAAAACTTTACGCAGAGACCGCTGCTCTACCGAGGGGGTCTGCCCAAGTCGCAAGGTTCTTCATAAGTCAAGTTGTGCTGCGACATGGAGCTCCTGAAATTCTAATCACGGACCGCGGAACGGCCTTATTGCCGAGATGATGCCTAGTAAAACTACGCTACAGCAACACGGATCACCGAAGAACGGCGGCCTACCACCCCCAAACGAATGCACTAACGGAAAGCTTGAACAAGACTATTGTAAATATGCTGTGCATGTACTTCGATGTTGAACATAAAACCTGGGACGAAGTGCTCCCATATATTACGTTTGCGTACAGCACGGCCATTCAAGAAACTACGCCGATGACACCGTTTGAGCTTGTCTACGGAAGACGGCCGACTACGATGCTTGACGCCACGCTTCCGCACGTAGAAGACGACGATATCAACGCCGACGTCCAAGGATACCTTCACCGTGCGGAGGAGGCCGGCCAGCTCGCTCGAGTTCGTACAATGAACCAGCAGCTGGTGGATGCCAGCCGCTACAACCTCCGACGCCGAGTACCACCCCGGAGAACGTGTGTGGGTTTGTACTCCCATTCGACGACGCGGACTGAGTGAGAAGCTTCTACGACGGTATTTCGGACCCTACAAGGTTCTAGGACGTGTTGGCCAACTTACCTGCTAAGTGATCCATGATGGGGTTCCGGCACATCACGACGACGCACGCGACCGGAAGTCATCTACGTGGTTCGCTAAAACCTTTCTACGCACAATGACGGACATTCATTTTTTATTTGTCCGTACACTCGCTTATGTTAGCATCGGGTTGATGCACTCTTAGAGGGGGGTACTGCCACGAACCATGAATTTGGTTTGTTTATTTATGTTTTTCTTTTACCGCCTGCTGCGGCGGGTCTATGTTATCTGTGTTATCTGTGTGCCAAGCGAAGCGCGTGTTCTATTCTTTCTTTCTATGCCACCTGTGTTCTCTCTTCTGATAGGGAGAGCATTCCGAACTAACATGAACAGCCTAGAGTAATCTTCGTTGTTCTGGATGTAAATCGACGGTTCGAGAAACACTCGTGCCTAAAGGTAAAAGCGTGCAGAGCAAGCACCGCGATTTTATTTCGAATCGTTGCGCTCGCCTTCGCACATCACATTGTTGACTACTGCTTCGCCGCCTGTATTCTTTGAGTTGTTAGGGGAGCATAAGTTCACACCAATAAACTTGTTTTCCTTGAAGACAACTGCGTCGTCTTTGGCTTCGTGACAATATACTGCGTCAGAAAACATATTAGAAGAAACATTTGGCACTTGGTAAGCTCTAATTTCCTCTTCTCAAGTCGAGGCAGTCTCGCAGTTGCATAAATAGAAATTGTGTAACAAGTAGCTGCAGCGAGTGTGCTGTCAGGATCGTCGGCTATTGTCGGCATTGGCAGAATGCTTGGCATCTAGCCAAGAGAAACCCTTTCCCGCTCTCATGCCACTGGAATATGATTAGGGATTCTGTGCAATATTCCTGCGTTGCAGTTTTAGTGAACCGGTTGTATACTGCTCAACGCATAAATGTGGGCTAGTTGTATCGAAGTGTGAAACATGGTAAAACATGTGTGAACAGTGAAACATTGTAACCTCTTTTAAATTGTCCCGTGTTTACCACGATACCTAAACGTGTTTCACGGTATATTGTTGCATACAACTGAGCAAAGCTAGCAGCGGCATGGCAAAAGCATTTTCCTTTTGTTCGGCTCCTATCGCTTTGGTACGCGGGATTCGCTATAAAAATATCCCGAAGATAACTACAGATACGGTTCTCATCGCCGGTCTTGACAGGGGTCAACTGTCGTATACGCAAATGGGTCATTTGAAGAACTGGCGAGCCACCTCGAGGAAGGTGCTGCGAGAATGGCGAAGTTTTTATGAAAGGATCACAGCTCCTGAAAAAGTTTGCATCGACTAGTGGTCCCGCTGCTGGAAAAACATTTTTCTCCATCCCGAGAATGACATTGTTGCGACGCTTCAAATGGCCAAGTTTGAACTGCTTTGCACAAACTAAACTGTTTTCGCACGTGCGCAAAGAGAAAGCTTCTCAACAAGAAACAAATTTGGTAACTGTTGTGAACGTTTCAATAAACATGTATGCTCAAAAATGACTAAAGGTAGTCGAGCAGCGAGATGTAGTAGGCGTGTGGTTTAGTTGTGTACGTTTGCTTGCCAGTTTTTGGCACACTGAGCCCCATTGTCGCCGGCTTACATGGCAAGCTCAGTATCTACGCTATCTGGCACTTGTCTCTGTGTCCTTCTTTCGTTGTCCCATGTGTATTTTTTGCGCTTCACTCGTCACCTATGAAACCAGTCGTTGTTTTAGAACAGGAAATAAAAAAAACAACAGCACAGATGGAAAGATCCTTTCATTCATCCTCTTCGCCTGACTATACACGTAATCCACAAGGACTATACGTGCATTGTGTTGAAGTGCAGTTGTATAGTCCCAGAATATAATTTTCAATGGGTACGTGCATGCCTCTCCTGGCCATTGATATTGTTTTTGGTTGCAACAGTTTTGTACCCTCATTGTAAGCACACAAATGACACAAGTTTATTTTCATATGCAATTGTATGCCTTATAGCTAAAACCTACATTTGAGGTGTATGTTGGTGTATATGTTTGTGTGCATTATTATAAATAAAATTTATTTACTAGTGCGATTGCTTTTCTTGTGTTGTATCTTGTCATTATAGTTTGTACCTACTTCTCCAAGAGTCAGCTGTACATGTAACGTTGACTGCCGGGTCTTGCTCAACAGATTGAAAAGAAAATATGGCAGCAACGCAAGCCATCAAACTAACTTTATTTTTCACTAAGTGAGTACATACAAAAATGTTTACTGAAGAGTTGTTAGTTGGTCTGTGTACACTAGCTTGCAGGAAAGGCCTCCATGGCGATTTCGAAAATTGAAAAGGCTCCCAGTTGTAACATGAATGGCATGACAGCTTGACCAAAATCTTTAAAGAGGTGGCAGTTACACTGCTACCCAGAGCATTTTCTTCCTGTCTGCTCGTTTTTTCTGGAAAGGCAATATCTGTTGTATACTGTGGTTTGCTGACTATTCAAAAAAATACCCTAAATTCTGAAAGGCTGAAATAGAACCAAGGCCTGTCAAGGGAGCACTGAATTTTTAGTCCTGTTATAAAATCTGGAAGTAAAGGTTCTCTATTGGTGTAATGTAGTTGCGTTAACTGAACAGCTGAAATAAATAAACTTTTGGTGGGGCAGCGGGCTTCGTTTTACATGATGAAAGTACGGATGCACCTTGAAGCACATCACATTGAGGGCTATGGATTAATTTGTAACACTTGGGAGCGTTGCAATGTGCAACAAAATATCTATACACAAGTTTTCTGTTTTAACTATACCAGAAAAATGTATGCCATGGCTGGGATCAAACCTTTGTCTTCGATCATGACAGCAAAACGTCGTAGCTGCTGGGCAGTTACAGTTTGTAGTGCGTAATGTTTTAATTTAAACCGGAGCTATTTCTTAATAACAGAAACTTATTTTTAAGCAGAATAAAAAGTGTTTTTGGTAATTTTCTTCCATCAATAACCTGCTTAGGTTTTCTACAGAACACACGGCAGATCCTGAAGATATTTTTTAGAATATTACACAACAGAAGACCACGATTTAAGAAAGTGTGTTATCCAAACTTATCTGATATCAAAAGATAAATGCTCACTCAGCTTGAAAAATGTAACTGGTGAGAAAATGCGATACCCTGGACCACATTACTGCAACAGATTAGAAACTTCAAAAAGTGGGGCAACACCCCTCAAGCTGGAGACGTATCATAAATTATTCTACTTTTTATTTCATTTATGCCTCACGCATAATTGAAATACCGACATTGAGTCAGCAAAGCCAGCTTGCATTTTACAGGTGCCATTTTACAGGCTGAATTTTACAGGTGCCACACATGCAATCCTTACTGCGTGGCCTTTTTTGCTAATATGAAAAGCTAATGGCAGGTTTAACTTGTATCGTTACTGTAATCAGTATACCGTACTGTTTCAAACAATATCAAAGGCATGAACGGTACTCGAGCACATGCATTAACGAGCAACTTTTGTTAAATCTGATATCGTGACCGGTAAGTTTTACTACAAAACGCATTTAGAGTCACAGGGGACTCCACCAGTACGTTGAACAGAAAGACGACAAGAACAATATGCAAAAAGTAGCGGTATGAAAATATCCCGAAACCTCGGTCCACCGCGCAATTTTATGGTTCCAGGTATTGAAATGTTACCAGAGTTATTAAAGTTGGCTCTGCCGCACGACCTGCAAATCCTCGAGCTTCACTGCAAGGCCCGCCTGTTTAGGTCCGCTTTTTTGAAGACACTTCTGCCGTGAAAAAAGCCCAATGCATGCAAGATCTTGCATAAAGCCAATGTGTGAACTCTGCTGTAGACTAGCTGAAGTGGAACGTTACCAGTGCAGGCTTTATGGGCTGGGAAGAACTGTCCACTCAACACAATGGGATGAGCGGGAAATTAGGTTATTAGATGCAACTCTGAGAGCATCTCTTGTCAGCGGCCCTGTCTTTCCTGAGTGCGTCCGTCGTTGTTGTGGTTGTCCTCACCGCTGCGCCCCTCCTCCTCTCGCCGTGATAGCGCGCCTTCTCCCCCAAAATATGTGGTGCGCGCAGTGCGGCGCGTTCTCTCACTCCGCCGGTGGGTGGCGCTGCGCACGACGCAAGCGCGCTGTGCTCATGTGCAGTGCCCTCTCTTTCCGCGGTTTCCTCTCCTTCGGGCGCATATAAGCGGAGTGCCGCGCTCCGGCCGGTCTCTCAGTCAACGGTCGTCCGCGCTACGCTTGTTCTCTCTTTTTCTCTCCCTCGCATTACCTGAAGATTGCTGGCGCAATTCGAATAATGGACCCAACAGAAACGCACAATGGAACCCCCTTCAGCGCCGCATCACACCAGGGTTCCCGCGAGTAGGCATGCATAGCATGGGCCTTTTAAATGACTGGAAGGACTGTAGCCAGTCAAAAATATACTTCTATTCACACCATGTTGTGAACGACATTTCTTACAAAAAAGTGTGGCAAATTTTTTTCACTGCTCCGCTGTCTTATCGTCACCTTTTCTCGTACCATTTTCTAATCAGTGCTGACATTCTCACGGATCAGGTCGTAATTGGCAAAGTTTTTTTTTTGAGCTGAGCTTTCAAAGCTGCATACATATTAATGCAATCATATTCATACTCGCACACAATTTATTCAGTTTGCAGTTACTTTTTTGTTTGTAGGTGATTTTCAGCACCAAATGTTACCATTGTACACTTCTAGCAAAAACGAATATCGCAGGAGTAAGGCGTCTATTTCCTTGGGAGTACATGAAAGGTTTTTTGCAATCTGATGCAGCATGCATAGTAAATGCTTCGTTTTAATGTTTTCTGTAAACTACATATCTTCTATTATAAAAACGTCATTTCACTACGGGAAGTGCAAGTAGTAGTGCTTGAGTGGAGGAAATACAGCTTGGTTATCGTTCCGATTTATTTTTTGTTCAGTACGATGAGTGTGTGTGTCATTAACCTTTGATATCAGTTAAAATAGTTGGCCCGTCCACCCGTCAGGCTATTTATTGATTGATTGATTGATTGTGGGGTTTAACGCGCCGACGCAACGCAGGCGATGAGGCGCGCCGTAGTGGAGGGCTCCGGATTAATTTTGACCACCTGGGGATCTTTATAGTGCACCGAAATCTCGTACACACGGGCGTTTTTGCTTTTCGCCTCCATCAGAAAAGCGGCCGCCGCGGCCGGGAATCGAACCCGCGACCTCGTGCTCAGCAGCGCAACGCCTTAGCCACTGAGCCACCGCGGCGGGTCCGTCAGGCTATTTAGCCAGTGGAGCCAATATACTGCAAAAACGTGAGGTAATAAAGCCACAAAGGCCAGAACTCAGATTCATATATAGACTATTTACCCTATGGAGCCAATATACTACAAAAACGTAAGGTAATAAAGCCACAAAGTCCAGAACCCGGATATATATATTGCAAAAATACTTTTTTCTTTATCTCACAAAGACATGTTCATCCACGGAGCTAGGGCTCCCCGCTTGATCCGCCTCTCGCAGTCGGTGGCTGTGCGCTCTCGTCTTTGCTGTCGTCGTAAATTGACCACTGGCCGTGCTCAGCCGTTTTTTCCCAAAGCTTCACACCTCTACAAGTTATACTGTACACTACGGTTAAAAGGAGCTCCATGAGCCATAATTAAGATGAAGTAAGACAGAAATAAGGCTTGGCAGTCAAGAAAACCTCGGAAAGCAAAGGGGAGGATGTGGTAGGTAATTGAAACAGATAAAGAAGTTGGAAAGAAAAAAAGAAAGAGGAGAAAAAACCCGCCAGGTGGGATCCGACCCCACGACCTCCAGAATACCAGTCTGTGCAATAACCACTACGCTACCAGCGGGGGTATATTTCCGTCTACTTTCTGGGTATTTATGTTAGGTGTTTTTGTTTCCTGCGCTTGGGGGTGGTAGCCAGCGCCACTCTGACTACTCGGGGTGAAGGGGACCTTCTTTTTAACGCCCGGGCCGTGACTCGAGTGTCTACGACATGTCGAGAGTGGTTGACCAGCGTTGAACCCTCTTAAGCTCCCTATGGAACCAAGACTGCCAGAACAGAGGCCCTCGCTATGCATGTAGCGAATCAGAATAGGAAATGAGGGGCTCGTTGAAAGTAAGACAGAAATAAGGGTTGGCAGTCAAGAAAACCTCGGATAGCAAAGGGGAGGATGTGGTAGGTAATTGAAACAGATAAAGAATTTGGAAAGAAACTTTCTTTCCAAATTCTTTTATTCGAAATTCTCCACTTTCTTTCTTTCTTTCCAAATTCTTTATCTGTTTCAATTACCTACCACATCCTCCCCTTTGCTTTTCAAGGTTTTCTTGACTCCCAAACCTTACTTCTGTTAGAGCGAACGCGCCGTCCGCGCGGTCACTCACCATTTTCTTCGATGTTGCGCGGTTCCCCCTCCCCTCCGCTTCTTGGACTGTCAATCATTACTCACTTCTTTGCATGCCTCCATCATGCTGTGGCATGCTTTTATTGTATACACAGAAACTTGTTGACCCTTACTGGCGACTGATTCAATAGTTGCTTCCACGCAGGACACACCTAGTTACCTCCTACCTGGCTAAATGATTGGTTGCGTTGCTGGCACGTGCGCTTTTCTGTGACTTATGTGAACTTGTAAATAGCCCTGACATTCCCCACGCGGCCGGTATTGGTGTTTTCAGGAATATATGTGTCACCGGCGGCTTCCGTTCTGTATTTATTTGTTGTTCGTGTACTTTGCATTTCGTGTGTCGAGACGTTCCCTGCACCAATCATTTATTCGTGTAATTTGTATGAAGAGTGTTTTTGAACAGCTCCCTACCCTGTCTTTTGTTTTTTTTATGGGTGAAGTTGAAAATTGCTCGGATTTTTAGAAAAGAGTTTGTCCTCATGTATAGTGCCACATGTATAATGCCCTCACTCCCCTTTCCCTCACCCCAACCTGCCAATGTTGTTAAAAAAAATGGTACACTGCAGCACACCCTATGCACCTATATGAGCGTGCGTGCTCCAACGTTTTATGTTACTCAAGATGAAGACTGGTCCTCCAGTCGAAACGTCAGCAAACCACTGCTTTTGTTTTGAATCGTGCGTCTACCATTTTCTCAAGTATTTCTTCTGGCTCCTTGAGAAGTTTCCTTTACTGCTTATATATATATATATATATATATATATATATATATATATATATATATTGCAGTTTTGGTGCCATAGGGAGCTTAAGAGGGTTCAACGCTGGTCGACCACTCTCGACATGTCCTAGACGCTCGAGGCACGGCCCGGGGGTTAACAAGAAGGTCCCCTTCACCCCGAGTAGTCCGAGTGGCGCTGGCTACCACCCCCAAGCGCAGGAAACAAAATACCTAACACAAATACCCAGAAAGTGGAGCGGAAATATAGCCCCGCCGGTAGCGTAGTGGTTATCGTACGAGACCGGTATTCTGGAGGTCGTGGGTTCGGATCCCACCGGACAGGCATTTTTTCTCCACTTTGTTATTTTCCAAATTCTTTATCTTGACCAACTACATCCTCCACTTTGCTTTCCGAGGTTTTCTTGACTGCCAATTATATTTCTGTCTTATTTCAACGAGCCCCTCATTTCCTATTCTGATTCGCTACATGCATAGCTAGGGCCTCTGTCCTTGCACTCATTGTGCCATAGGAAGCTTAAGAGGGTTCAACGCTGGTCGACCACTCTCGACATTTCGTAGACGCTTGAGTCACTACCCCGGGGTTAAAAAGAAGGTCCCCTTCACCCCGAGTAGTCCGGGAGGCACTTGCGACCACCCCCAAGTGCAGGAAACAAAAACACCTGAAAATAAATATCCCTGAAAGTGGAGGCTAAGGTAGCCCCGCTGGTAGCGTAGTGGTTTTCGCACCAGACCGGTATTCTGGAGGTCGTGGGTTCGGATCCAACATGGCGGGCATTTTTTCTCCACTTTCTTATTTTGCAAATTTTTTATCTTGGCCAACTACAACCTCACCTTTCGCTTTCCGAGGATTTTCTTGACTGCCAATTCTTATTTTTGTGTTATTCGAGCGAGCCCCTCATTTCCTATTCTGATATATATATATATATATATATATATATATAAAGCAATAAGGGTTGGCAGTCAAGAAAACCTCGGAAACAAAGGGGAAAATGTGGTAGGTACTTGAAACAGATAAAGAATTTGGAAAGAAAGAAAGAAAGTGGAGAAAAAATGCCCGCCGGGTGGGATCCGAACCCACGTGGGTTCGGATCCTATCGGGATCGGCGTGGGTTCGGATCGTGTGTTCGGATCCCACCCGGCGGGCATTTTTTCTCCACTTCCTTTCTTGTACCCACTGTACCCTGCTAAAATGTCATTCGATATTTCCTTGTAAAAAACAGCTCACAAAATTATTTTTTACTCTCGTTATTTGCACTTAACCTGACAAAATTGCGCACGTGGCAATAACAAAACACTGTGCTCGGTTGCGTCTACCGAAGTGTGCTTGGCGCCTAATAAATATTCGTAAAGTGTGCTAGACCAATTTTACGAGCATGGATGGAAGTATAGCATTCGTTATAGAACCTGCAGTACCAACAAACCTTCACGCAGTCTGGTTGGCTGGTGACGCCATTGGGTTGCAGGCGAAATTCCTCGATGCTCAGCATGTCATCGGTGGCCTCCCTGATGCCGCAAAACACTGTGTGACTGGTGTTATAAACTGCTTCACCTTCGACAAAACATCTTTGGGTCTCATCGGGAAGGGAAAAGATGGTCTGGAGACACACTAATGGGCCCGGATTGGCTTTTTCCCCCAGATCGGCTCTTTCCTCGCGTGTTTATGCGACGTCCCGATCATCGTCCCGTCCTCCATTTCGGATACCCCGTCGCGTCACCTATATTCGCTGGAAAGTGCGATCAACCCAAGTCACCGCGAGTACGCTAATCGCTTTTTGTCAAGCCGCATGCAGAAGCTACGTTACTGGGGCTGTTTCTCTAACAGCACTGTGCCGCCTGAGCAAATACCCCTCCCTCTAGTGCGGTCAGAAACATGCGGACGCCTTCCCACACCTATCTTCTGCGGAATGCCACAGCCCACGCAGTGGCCTGCGATGTCGCCAACTGAGCCTGAGAGGAGGAGCACCGTCCAACCCCGATTGAGACTTACCAGAAAATAACACAGTATTAAAGACTACGTAGAAAGACCTTTCCCCACACCCCGCCCCGCCAACACAGTTTGTGTAAAACGCCGGAAAACACTCTACCACGAACTAAAACAAACACGTCCCCAAATCCACTGCGACTAAATAGTCTATTACCGACACAGTACACAACGGAGTGTGCGTTTTGCGGATATTCTGGCCCCTACTGTCACATCGTCTGGCAGTGCGACCTAAACCCGACATTCCCTCTATTCCCAACCATTACCGTGAGCTGTAGGAGAGCATGTTATCCAGCTTGAGCCTCGACGACCAGATTAGCTCGGTATCAAGACCGAGCGGTGAGCGCAAGGATCACCAATGGTTTTCCCGATTACGATGTCACCCAACAATTTATTGTTGCTCATTAAAGTTTGTTCATTTTCTTGCTCTTTTATGCATTGCGAAATTCTTGTTGGCGTGGTTTATTTGTCTGAAAAATTAAACAGCAGGGCGGATCATTAGAAGAGATGTCACACAGCCGCCCGCTGGCGTAATATATGGCTGTATAGAGTGCCCGCAATACACCTATTACTGCGTCTAACGTGCTTGCACCCTTATGTGCATTCATAGTGAAGCTATTCCCACATTCTTTAAGGCCTGCTGCTCTGATTCAAAATTTTTAAGGGGCGATTTGGTGTTCCTGTTCCTTCTTGCGTAGATCTCGGTTCGGGTCGGCTGAGTTAGTGTGTATCCCTCTGTTGTCCCAAATACAGGCGCCACTGGTCTGCATGCAGGAAGGGAGCTGTATATTTCAACAATGTACCTTAAACCAGTGTGAGAATATAGCTTGTTGAATTACGACGCACAACTGAAAAATGCGATAGCTATTCTAAGGTACTTTATTCCGGTAATATTCTTGTTCCATATATGTGGCATGTGCCCACATGTTCGTAGCAAGCAGCTGTTTGCGGCGCCGTTATGGTCTTTGTGTTTCTCATTTTCATGAATAACACTATTAGAAATTGTTTGTGACATTTATCACTCTTGCATTTTAAATGCAGAGCATTTAAGTAACTCACGATGTCACCCGCGTTGACGTCCGTAGTCCGCACCGGACCCCTCCCTACTATATACAAAAAATACTATCCGGCGCCCGGTTTCGATCCCTCGACCGTGCGAGCGGAACTCAATGTACATGGTTCTCTACCCACTGCGCCACAAAGCCGACACAGAATGGGACTCTACCAACGCGCCTTATATTGCTGACTCATTCAAATTACTGCTTACGAGCGCTCTCTCGTCAGCAGTTGCCACAAGTGCAACAACATTAACGTTACGCAAACTACTTAACGTCGTGCGCCCCCGGAAATGCTCTGCATTTGATCTTGCCCCTCGCGAGGGGGATGTTTCACTGCGTCTTCTCTCGGTCGCGGGACCCGTGGCGCCATCTGGCGGAGGCGCGGCACAACTCGTAGCGCTTTCTTTGAAAAAGTGCCTCGAAAGCGCGGCAAATATGAAATAGGGCTGACGCGCTTTCGAGATAATCCGCCGACGGGGCTACTCCTTGCCTTTTTTAGAGGCACGTGTGTGAATTCAAGTGACGTCACATGGGCAAGTGTTGCGGGGGTCGTTTACAGCTTTGCTTTCTAACCCCCTTCACAGCGTGGATAGGAGCCAATTTTTTGCAAGATGTTCAACATGCTGCCACAGTACTAATGCAAATTGGATAGCTCTAAAAAGAGAGGGTGGGGGACGCCAAAACAGGAGAAGGCATAGCCAGCCAAATTTTTTCTTCATCGTGTGTTCTTCGCCTTTGTATTCTGTGCCTTTCAGCTCTGTCAGAATGCAGCTCATATCATAAAATACCTCGCACCATAATCATTTATCGGCAGCTGTTCGTCCATATTCCCTTGAAAACAGGCACTTGTTACCAAAAAGTCACTGATGGTTTCTGCATAAAAAATGCTACAGTGCCAGCCGCACGTATAACCCCACTTTTTCCCCCATAGAGTTTTCGTAGTGTTGTAGTCCCAACAGCCTAGCAATTTTTCTTCCACTCCCAACTCCCTGTTAGAAATGGTCACGAGGCCATGGGGTCCCACATGGGACTACATGGCCTCTTGGCCTTATACTTTTATGGAGTTTTTCTTTCGTGCATTTTGCATCAAACTTTTGCATTCGAACTTTTAAAGTTCGAATGTTTCGAGCCAATGCCGACGAAGCTCGCCCACGAGAAACCTTCAAGCCAGGGAGCAGATCCCACTAGCTTAAACAGCTACACACCAGGACTGCTTTCATAGGCTACGTTGGGGAAATCAAGAAGTATATGCTGCTCTGCCGCTTGGACTAGAGTTTGAAGACACGATTATGCATACCCGAAAAAATACACCAGTGGTAGCAACAGCACCGACAAGATTATCATCTTTGCACATAGCATCAAAGTAAATATAAAGAGAAAAAAGTTTTATCTTGTTCGTGGATATTGGAGCGCGATTATGTGACGCAATAGTGCATGCGTTCGGCGATGAATATTCGCTCATCTATGAGGAGCATGTTTTACCGCTCTCAGACTACCTCTCCAATAGGCATGTGTACGTGACCGCCGAGACTCCACACTTTACAGGGTGCCCCGAAGTAATATTTTGAGTGAGGGGCTCAACATGTTTTAAGCTCTGAATATTATACCTGCAAAATATATGCCAGTTACGCTAGAAATCTGCCCCTGAACACCGGCATATTCATGTGCAGTAAGGGCAGCAATTCGTCAGTATTGCGTACCAGACTGCTCCAGGCAAGGGACTTGATTGTGGTATTTTATGGATGCTAAACGCGAGCCGCCTATGTGCTCGAGACTTTGGTGCACATTGGGGGTCCCCAAGCCAAACGTGTACGGCAGTCCACCAGGTGAGGGCGCGCTACATTGCCTTTGTAGCGTCGATGTGTTAACACATATTATCAATCATTCGATCGAACCAAACATTTGTTGTTGCGCTACTAGTAGAAATCTTGCTAAATATTTGCGGTATGGTTGGCTTTATTAGGAACGACCGATTGCACTATGGTCTCACCCTAAAAAAAACTGAAAGTCCGTACGTCCAAACTGCAAGTCCTTGGGGGCTACATTTGACAGATATCTCAACTCGTTGCACGTTTTCTAGCTCCAATAGGCTTACGTAATTCGCAAGTATTATCAGCTTGTAGTCCCTTACAACGGCGCTAGCTACATGAGATCTCATCTACGGTTTTAGCAAGCGCGTTGCTTTGTCTTCATGTGGTAGCGTCTTCTTTTTTTCCCTCCTCGAAAGAACAGTAACAACATAAGTCAACATGCAAGGGCTAATCTGAGGGTATGCATTGATTCCTCAAATGCAACCTCTACTGAGGGAAGGCTGAGAAAACGCAAGGAATTCTTGGAAACCGTTCACGCTTGGCCGTATTTACGTTGGGCAGGTGTTTAGAATGTGTAAAAGAAGCGCTTTTTATTCTGTCACTCCAAGTTGGGCGTAAAATGTGCGGACTTACTACAGCATCTCCACTTGCGTCCAGCTGCTCCAGCGCCCCACCAAGGAATATTCCTTCTTTACAAAACACGACCCCAGGCCCTGTAAAAACACATAGAGTGTAATATGGGCTTCCGGGCTTAAGAATGTCACCCGTTACTGTAGTTCATAAAAATACAAACCCCACACTAAACTATGCACTCACCAGTTGTTTCCGTACAGGTCATGCCCATAGAGGTTTGGATACCGTCATCACGCAGAACATTCGTAGTCATGCCCAGCTGCAGAACGCCATTTATGGCAAGATAACATCCAACTTTAAGTGGTGTATAGATCCTCCGAAATACTTCGTCGTTGCAGTGCCTGCGCGTGATAGGCTATATTTTCTGAATTGCATGGAAGTTTAGTGTGTGGCCCTTCCGCCAGCTAGTTGGAAGCTTCGTATTGAACCGACAATTAGGAGTCTGGCGGCGAGTTTATAACACCGGCGCTGGAAGTCACGTGTGTTTCCGACGCTAACATCGAGTTGGAGCTGCTTCAGCCGATACGTTTTCAACCCCCCCCCCGGAAGTGACTGCACACCGCACACCACGCCGTGACAGAGGTTGCTACTTGGATGCCTTCGCCACAGTAACAGTAAAGCCTTCACTGGCTTCAATAAACATGCATTGAATCTGGAAGCTCTACAGCAGTGCCATCGCATACTAGTTAGTGCCTCCCTCACGATTATGTACTCACTGCGGACGTGATGGTGGATATTGCAGCATAAATCATGCGTGAGTAACGTGCCGCAAGACAACTATAATACTCTACTAAAAATATTCATCAGTTCTTGCTGACAACTTAGCATAGAACGATCCACATCTGATGCCGTAACACGTAGCACGTCATTGCTTGCCTGTTTATCCACTGCCTCAGTAGAATTTATTTTACACACTCCTAAAATAAAGTAGAGATTTTAAATTGCAGGCTCCTGAATGCAATCATCATGAGATGATTGCTTTTTAGCATCGGGAACACTACGCCAATCTTGCCGCACTGAGCTGAATACGATAACCTGCATCACCAAATTCAAAAAATTGCCTGATTAACTGGCCCAACCCTGTGCCTCGCAGTGCATGGTGAGCTCCAAAATGTGCCTTATGAACAATGTGTACTCGGAGCCCTCCCTGCGGATTAACACCTTCCTTATCATCACCATTCTTCTTATCTTCTCTAGGAAGCTAGGCGCCTCAACTGCGAAGACATTGCCAGCTTTAATATAGCTGCCTCCCCTTCTTCATTAATTAGTTAATTTTTTTCTTCTTTGCACCTTCCTATCTCTTTAATCATTGTTCTCCGCTTAAGTGAGGTTTTCCCTGGTACAATGCAACCCACGGCTGAGTTGCATTGAGAGGGGGTCTATCACCGCTCTTTATTACTGGACCAAAATGCATCAATGAGGTTTTAATAGTCCGTACTAAGAAACAACCGAAGCAATTATTTTTAATAATCCACAAGCTGAAACAGTTAAAGGGGGTTCATTATCCGTACGCTTTTCATGTGTTTTCTACTAACATGGACCTCAACAGATCTTGCCTGGAGACCTTTGGTACTGTGACAGGGAACCTTCGAATAATAAAGGTCATCCTCATTTTTCTTTTATTGCGTACTGGATAAATCGTACGTCCGGCGTGTACACTGGCTGCCGGAAAACAAAATTCTCAGCAAGGTCTCCAAAGAATGCTTACAAGAATGCTCGCTGAACTTCTGTGAATTTGAACACAAGCCCTCTTTGAAATCAGCTAGCTGCCCACCGAATGTCTTGTCTTCTTGGGAGGGTAACGATTTTGTTTTAAATTTCTGACCGGCTTATTATAGCGATGATGTTTTTGTGGAGGTTTATATATGCAGGTCTCTGAACTGTCGCTGCTAACAAATAATAAATTCTCGATCACACCTGTCCTTGTGTGTTTTTAGAATAAATTACAATATTTTTTGATACAGTGTTCACATGCACTACGACTATATTATCGTCTTCCTGCATGTGAATGGCCTTAAGCGTACGTATTCTGGTTTGACACATCTGTATTTTAAACAGGCATTTCATTACACGGAGTCTATACTAGGCTTTCTTTAGGACTGGGTTGACCCGAGTTATATCACTGCACTGAGCGCACTGAAAGGAAGAAAATCAAAATTTCATTCTGAAAAGATGACAGAACTTTTTTTGAAATCACTTTGCTTAAAATATATCTTAAACTGCCATACAACGTGTCAACTCCTAAAGTTGAATTCTGCACTGGATGTTTTCCTAAATTTTACGACGCTTGAGGTTTCAAAATATATTCAGATTTTGAAAAGCATAGGTGGTCCTTTTTGACGTGAGCACTTTTTCAGCTTGGTAGTTGAGCCTTCGTACCACTAAAAAAACAGCAAACCTGAGAACGCAAGAGATCGGCATGCCTTACGATGACAAAAGAAGGATTTGGTTGTGTACGCAGATTTTATTTTGTACTACAACGATACTTCCCGTTCCCGTACATTGTGTTCTTCCTATTTACTCACTGGTAAATTGTGAGCCCTAAGTAGGCCGTTGATGAACAATACAACCAGGTGTGATTTTTTTGCTGATGAGCTAATAACGCTACGGGCACATGACCGTGCAAACTCACTCTGCTGGAAGCTGGGGTACGTTTCAAACCGTTTATACACCACTGTCGTATCACCCAGATGTCACCAGAAATATTTCCACCAAATATGCGGGTATGTTGATTAGGTGCAAAAGCGCTATGCTCAGCCTAACGTGCCCAATCGCTACCCCGCGACATGGGGGCGCCATCGTACGTGTTCCATGGGCTGCGAAGGCGGCACTGCAGCGGTCCAACGTCCTCATTATCTTCAAAATGGGGCACCAGCTTCCGGCTTTCCCCTTAGGGAAAACGTATGACGTTGCTGAGATGAGGGGTAAGGGTATGCCTGACTTTCAAATGCTGTATACCACTCCCATTATGAATAAAAAAGCACAACACACGCGGCATCATTTCCACACACATCAAGCAAAGTGTTGCTAACAGGGCTATCCCCTCGCTTATATATATCTCTCCAAGTTTCCGTGTGCACACTCCTGTCTACATTTTTTATAATGGTCGCCCTTGAAATTCCGGTTCGCATACGCAGCAACTCATTGCCACTTTTTTGCTTACAAATCATTCTCGTGGGTGTTGGTTGACTTATCTTTGTGTTCGGACCGCCGTACCCGATCTCCTCATACACGCCTTGCCAGCCACCAGCGCCATGCAGGCAACTAGTCCATATGTTCTGTCCGAATAAAGTACTGCGCGCTTCTTTAGCATGCCGGCTTCTTCTTTGCCTTCGGCCCAAGGACGCGAAAATAAAAACGCTAGCCTGTTAGTATAGACAATGGCGATGGTACGTTGTACTCTTTTGTCACTTTTCGCAGTTCTGAGCCACTTTGGGTGTGTCCTTCACAGCAACCGCTCTTTTTTCTTCGCCGCGGGTTCGTCCCTCCGGTGGGTTCGGGCCTCAGCTTTTGTTGTAATGTTTTCACCGTTGCCACAAGTACGGTGTACGGGAATGACGACCTCAAATCGAGACATGTGATCTTCTAAACTTTTGGCTGTGCTAAGGAAACAAGAATTAAAAAGGAAAGATTCGGGGCATGGCGTTTTCATCGCCCATATGTCCCATCACCATGAACTGCTGTGACATGATGGGCATGACCGAGTGTTAAGACAAAAAGGCCCCGCGAAGACTGAATGGCGCAAACTGTATCCCCTTTCCTCACTTGGAACTGCAGTCGCTCACTGCATTTTTGCCATGAAAGTGTATTCGATATAGTAAAAAAGCCCTAAGTTTCCCAGAAAATAATATTGAATTTCAAATCGGGTAGTTACGCCCCACACCTCATTGGCGCACACACAAATAGAATGCCAGGAGAAAAAGCAGGCGGTACACCCATATCTGGAAAGCCAATGGGGACGTCAGGACTTGCGCGAATTTGCGTGCGCAACCAATAAATAGCCGCGTTCGCGTGTACATATCAAGTCACCGCCAATGCATGACATTACGCAGGTGGATGCTCATGCTTGCGGGTGAACTGAAAGAACTTCCTGAGTATGCACGCATCTTTTAAGAGGGAACCATCGCAGACATGCGAACAAGGCTTATGAAGGGTTCTTAAAACCGGGAGTCAAAGGCAAGAACTTATTATGTTTCATGTTAAGGCACTGGTTGTCTCTTCTGGCGGTTTGGCGGTACGTCCTGCCATAGGCGATTACAAGTTGAGCGCCCACCGTGGCTGTGGAAGGCACCATGTGCATTCGTCTGCCTTGGTAGCGCCGGGTACCAACCGGTCGGTAAAATAGGTACAAGCGACTCCCCGGCATGGTGCTTGGCCATTGTGTGGGACTGCAACGCTTGGGATGTTCAGCTGGCTTGCACGGGAAATGACCCCTATGTAAAGGGGCGGCTGCAAAAGCGGCAGGAGACCAGCCACAGTGACAACATTCGTGTCAGGTCAGTTCTGGTTTAGACCCTAATGGCTTCTCGGGACTTGTGCTGCTTACGCATTGTACATCGTCACCTCCACTGGTCAGCCACTAAGCACTGCTTAGTGACTGTTATTATTTTTTGCGTGTAACTAGTTCAGACACTACTCTGGGTTCAACGGTGCATGATAACTTCGGCATTGTTTATGCTGTTTAAATCAAAGAGCTTGATTATGAGCACCAATATCAGCTGAATCGCTTGGCCTGTCTCTCTGAAATTATTGCAACATGATAAAGGCGATACGCTACCCTATCACTATACAATAAGGCCGTGAAAGTTGGATCCTGGCTATATATACCACAACCTTTATTTCTTACTGTCATCCCTTGTGCAGTCACTGAGTGCTCCATTGGTGCCTGCAGCAGCTGCTTTGCCTTGCATACCCAACGCCTCTGGACATTGCCTAGTGGAGCTCTTGTTTTCACCTAACGTTCTTTTGCTCATGAACTTTTTGTAACGCAGTGGATGTGGTCTTACGGAAGAGAATATGTTTGGGTTAGTTGGTTCATAGTCACACAGAAAACATTGCACGGTAGAAACTGCGAATAAGTTGAGGGTTGGGCTAGTGCAGGACCACCGCATATAAATACATCTGGCTTTTAAGATGAAGGGAAAGAAAAACAAAAGTAAACAACAAAATATGACAGACGAAAACCGCCACATGCTGCCTACGCCAGGAAATCATGCTCTGGATCTGAAAATGCTACAGACAGTCTACTCACACACTGATCACCAGAGCATGTTTTCTCAGCTGCTTTCACAATTTCTCACATAAGCCCAGAGTGGTGATAATGCAAAACAATTGTCTGGTCGTATAGGGGATAACACAGGATTTCCGATACACACAATTTACTATGAGCGGCAAGGTGGCTGTCAAGTGGTCAAAGTCTTGTTCACAGCCCCGAACAGCTTGTTGGCTTGTGCAAGTTGAGCTGCCTGATGCGTGTGCAGAAACCCGTCTGCTTTAGGCCGGTACGCTGTGGGCATGAAGTCAACAAAATTGCACTCCCATGTGGCAGGTACTATATTGGCTAAACCGGCATATGTTTGAATGTCTGTTTAAAATAGTAAAAGAATAAAGTAAGTAGTATTGCCACTGATAGCCGGCGGGTTGCCCGTTATAAAAGGAGCGTATCGGGATACCCATGTTATCCCCTCCACAATGAGGTCATTGCTTTTCATTACCAGTGGTGTGGACTGATGAGAGAACTTCTGGAAGTAGCTGAGATAGCATGTTCCGGCGATGAGTGTGTAAATTGCCGTCTTTGCCTTCGTCAAAGGTACAACTTTATTTCTCGGTGTCGGTTGCACGTGGCGCTTTGTGTCTCTCTTTGTTTGTTTGGATGTTTTTTTTTCTTTCTCTCCTATCACGAACCGGACGTGTTGATATGCACTGGTCCAACAATAAGGCGATCGTTGAAAGCTAGCTTTTGTCCCGTCCTTAGCTCGTCCTTTGCTTCTACTGCGTTCTTTTTTTCTGTGTTGTCTAACATTGTTACACTCTTTCTTTCTTTCTTGTACGTAACTTTTTTTCTCCATGCCCTAAATTGGCAGACTTCACACATTGGCAAAAGGACAGATGCAGTTCAATCAGGTAGAGCACCTAGTAAACTTTGGCTAATATTTATCTTAACTAGTTGCATCACTACACACTGTCAAAGCCATGACTGAATCAGGGGAAGAGCAACACCCTACTAATGAGAGCGTGGGGAATGATGAGCGTGATAACGAGTGTGCTTACAAGAAGCAAATGTCCTCACTAGTGTAAGAAAGTCATGAAATCGTGATGCAGCTTCTCATCCGTGACAGTTCCGAACGAGTAGAATGCCACTGTCCCTCTTCCAATCATCATCCCTTCCCTCGGGCTCGCCATCCTTGTCATGCTGGCCATTCCATTCAGCAAGATGAAGAGCACAACACTGCCCACTCCAAAGGGGCAGTTTTGTGTCACCCATGCCTCATTGAGATGGAGCCTCCTTTAAGGAATGCGTGTGTGTTTGCTTATGCATATATGTAAAAGTGCATTGTGCCCTGTAATCGTTTAGGAGGAATAATTTTTTTCTCCCCGCAATCCTTTCTCTAACTGCTGCTGCACATTTTTTGCCAGGACATGTTACTCCCAGGGAGCCACAAGCCAGGACGCAATAAACATGGCATAAACTTGCTGGCCGCTTGTGTTATGCCCTTCCTGGAGCGCAACTTCTTGTTGGGGTCAGTGGGGTAGAGTGTATCGTCTTTTTGAGCTGGGTGCTAGAGCCAGGCCACTTGCGGAGCACGAAGGAAGTGATTGTTGTGGGGCGAGTCGGTGATTTTGTTGCTTGCACTGCCAAAAGGCAAAAAGGAAATGTTTGCAAAGAATTACTAACACTGCTCGACCTTTTTCTTTGCATATGCGTAAGACAGTACTAAACTGGGGCTTTGTACTTTTCCTGTATTGAATTTTATCATTTTAGTTCCGAAAGCATTTCTAGCCCTGTTTTAAGGAATTTTATGTTTCCAATATTGTCAGTGCATACATTGAATGCAGCTTGTTTTCTTTTGCGTACAGCAGTTAAAATTTAAAGATTTTTAGATACTGCGGTTGGAGACTAAAGGCTAAATAGGCCGCCTTTGTGTTGCGTACGAAGGTAATTTTATTTGCCTTCATGAGAAAAATGGCTGCACCAGAAATGCATGCCTCGTGCAATATCTTTGACAGCCACCGAGTGAGCATTCAGTTAAAAAAATTGAGAAGGGGTATATAAAAAAGCTTAAGCCTCAACCGACTTTATAGACAGTGGCTTGGCCATGCTCGCTGATTCCGCGCACCAAATTTGTTTTTGCGTGTTTTGCTTTTTTTACTTCTTTCATATGCCACTGCACCAGCTTGTGCTGCTTGTGATGCCCATTCCAGTGTCACGCGGAATTCGGCCACCATGAGGTCAATGGTATTTCGTCTCTTTCTGAGTTCGCTGCGCCTAATATTCGTTCACTGACACTGCCTGAAGTACAAAGCTACTGTGGGCTCGACAGTGTTCTCCAGTTAATCGCTATCTAAGCGAATATACTTGCTAGGCTACGAAAGGCCTGCGCCCGGTCGGCGTGAACAGAATATGCATTTGGATATTTTTTTCATTTCATTTCATTTATTCCACCTTAAAGACCCGAAGGCATTACATAAGGGGGGGCGGCGTACAAGGTATAGGAAACAACGCAAAAACAAAATAAAACTCAAAGGGTACCAAGGGTTAACATTCAGAGAACAATAATAATACAAAGGATACAAAATGCAAAGTATACAGTAAACATTACAAAGTGCAAGGTAAACGTAAAGTTACAGGGGTAAATATTCAGAGAAATATGAAACATTTTAAACAGTACTTCAAAATTATTGTAAAAACTGGCAGAACAGAAAATTTAGTTAGATTGTGACAAGTGAATTTTTAGTTTATTGCGGAAGGCTTGGCGGTTAATGCATGTTACTAAATTATCGGGTAGTTTATTCCAGATTGTAATCCCATTGGGAAAGAAGGAGGTAATCATTGCAGATGTGTGTCCATTTATGGGTGCGATAGGATGACTGTGGTTTATGCGGGATGAAGTTCTGTGTGATGGTTGAAGCAGGACATGCCGCGATTTAGGATGATAATAGAAAGCATGCAGAAGACACAACCGAGAAATGATGCGACGAGATTCAAGTGACGGCAGGTTCAATGATTCTTTTAGTGCAGTAACGCTAATATCGTTAGAGTATTGGGAGCAAATAAAACGGGCAGCGCGGTTTTGAATCCGTTCTATATCATTAGTAAGATAAGTTTGTGAGGGGTGCCAGATTGAGCATGCATATTCTAATTTCGGTCGGACATAAGTTTCATAAGCTAGCTTTTTAATATCTGGTGAGGCTAATTTTAAGATCCGGCGCAGGTATCCGAGGGTGCGTGAGGCCTCCGAACAGATGATTTGAATATGGTTTGACCATGATAGCGACGATGATAGATGCACTCCGAGATATTTGTAAGATAGCGTAGGGCTAATGGAAAGAGACTTTATGCTATAGGTGTACTGCGCTGGGATCATTTTACGGGTGAATGACATCATTTTGCACTTAGTGAGGTTTAATGGCATAAGAGATTTATCACACCAAGGTACAATTATATCTAGATCATGTTGAAGTTTAGCTCTGTCATCGGGTTTATAGATTGGAGAGTACAGCACGCAGTCATCGGCAAAAAGTCTTAATTTTGTTAGTACGTTATTAGGCAAGTCGTTTATGTATATTAGAAAGAGAAGCGGGGAGAGGCAGGCACCCTGGGGGACACCTGACGTCACGTCAGAGAGAGGTGAGTCATAATCGTTAGCGCTTGTGCACTGCTTCCGGTTTTTTAGGAAATTTTCTATCCAGGAAATTATGTTGAGAGGGATTCCAAGGTTGCATAGTTTAGATAGTAATAGGTTATGAGGGACACGGTCGAATGCTTTAGAGAAATCTAAAAATATGGCGTCAGTTTGAAGATTTTCGTCCATGAAGTGAAGTATATTATGTGTGAATTCCGCTAGTTGGGTTTCGCATGATAGTAGTTTCCGGAAACCATGTTGATGAGCAAAGAAAAAATTGATGGATTCCAGATAAGTCATAAGATTTGAAGCTATGATATGTTCGAGCATTTTAGATGGGATACTGGTTAAGGAAATAGGTCGGTAGTTTGCTGGGATTGCGCGGTTGCCTGATTTAAAAATTGCAATAACCTTAGCCTTCTTCCAATCGTCTGGTACGTTTCCTGTTTGTAATGATTGTGTGAAGATCAAGTAAAGTATCTGGCTAGAGACTGAAATGGTACTTTTTAGTAATTTGCTGTTAATATTGTCGCAACCGGCCGAAGAAGAAACTTTTAGATCGTTAATCAGTTTAAATATTCCTTCTGGAGAGATTTCAATTCCTGGCATCGCTACAGCTTCTGGATCCGGCAATGCTACGGTATCAGTGGTATTAGCAGAGGAAAACACAGACGAAAAGTGGTCATTCAAAGCAGAAGCGCATTGTGCGGCGTCGATTGGTTCTCCGTCAGCATTAGTGAGGTCTAATCGATTAGATTGTGACGTAGGGGAAAGCATGCGCCAAAATTTGTTAGGGTTTGATTGAAGAATCGATAATAGGTCATCGGAAAAGAATTTAATTTTTGCAGCTTTGAGTTCGGTTAAGTACTGTTTCGCGCATGAGCGATAGCGCTCCCATGCAGTTGGACTTCGGCTTAGATGAGCCGATCTGTACAAGCGTTTCTTCCGGTTGCAGAGTGATTTTAGCTGTTTGTTAAACCATTGACAGTTGGAATCTGATTTAATGAGGGTTGTAGGAACGTATTTATTTTTAAGGTTAAGCATTGTAGTCTTAAAAATTTCCCAGTTAGCGTTGACACTGCGAGTTAGGTGCGTAATCCTGAAGTTATCTAAGAATTTTGTTAGTTCGTGATTAATGGCGTTAAAATTTCCTCTCTTGTAATCTGTGATTATCTTCTGTGTGGGTGATTTCTTTTTCAGCGGGGAAGAGATGCAAATATGGATTAGTTTGTGGTCACTAAGACCAGGGAGCGTGTTAATTGTTTTTATGTCGTCAGGGCACGAAGTTAGCAGGAGGTCTAGGATATTATTACCCCTGGTAGGGCAGGTTATGGCCTGGTGAAGATTAAAATCAAGTACAGTGTTTAAAAATTGATGTTCTTGAGACGGTGACCCATTCGACACTGAAAGCAACGACCAGATGATTGATGGATAGTTGAAGTCTCCGAATAAAAATATGGGTGCCTGAGGATATTTATTGGTGACTGTAAGTACGGATTGATGAAGTAGGTCGCAGAAGTCGGGGTGGCTGTCCGGCGGCCTATAGCAGGCGCCAAAAACAAATTTCGAGGCTCCGTTTGAGACAAGTGCCCAGGTTAATTCTATTTTGTCATCATGGAATATAAGTGAAGATGCTAGGGTATTAGTAATGGCTATCAGCACGCCACCTCCTCTCTTGCTATCTCGATCGCGGCGAAAAATTGTGAAGTTCAAGTTGGAGGGAAACACTTCCGTATCTATAATGTCTTGATGCAACCATGTTTCAGTTAGTATGACTATGTCAGCACTGATATCATTTATGAAACTGTAAAGTTCATCGCGTTTAGGAATTATGCTTCGTATGTTAGTAAATGCGATGTTTAAGTTTAGAAATGCCATAGGGCGGACACACGTGTTACACGAGGCGGAATGATTCGAAACCTGTCATGTGCTGCCAACGGAGGTGGCTTGTGATAGTGGGTTGTTATCCAATGTAATGATGGGTGAGTTTTCAAGCTCAGTAATGCTATCATTTTTCGCGTCATACAAGTAGGTCTTGTTACCAACAAACAGCTTGTCCATTCTCAGCATAAATGCACACTTTTTTGGCCGAATGAACTTAAGCAACTTAGCACGCGCAAGGCGAGTGGCTGCAGCAAAGTCTTCCCTTACGGCGAAGGTCGTTTCTTTAAGCTTGATTCCGCAGCCTAAAATCTTTTCTTTTGTTTTGAAGTGAGCAAGCTTTACCACGATTGGTCTTGTTTTGTCAGGGGCAAATTTTCCGATCCGATGAGCCCCTTCAATTGCACTTGGTTCGATCATAATATCGAGTTGGGTGGTGCAAAAATTTAGCACGTTAAGTTCGGATTCTTCCCATGATTCTTTTACAGAGTCCTCAATACCGAAGAAGAGAAGGTTATTGCGGCGCAGTCGATTACTAGCGTCGGTATTAGCAGCTTTTAGTGTTTCTATTTCATGCTTGATTTTGACAGCGTCTTCGGGTACGGCGTTCGGTGAGGGTTCAATTTGGACTGTTTCTAGCGCTACAATTCGGTTTGTTAATGTTGAGAGAACTGTTTCATGGTTAGTTTGTACTGCCTTGAGCTGGTTAATATCTTCACGAATGGTTAGGACGGTTTCATCGAGCTTCTTGATAGCGTCAAATAGGTCTTCTATCTGAGCTTTAGTTGGGCCGGGGTTTAGTTCCACATCTCCGGACAGCAATAACATCAACTGTGACAGCAATTGTAGGGTGCACACCTTGTAACATGTACATAGCAAGTTGCGGAATTTGAAGTCGTAGGGGCACGACACCGCGACAAGGAAGTAGTTGCTGGTTGAGCATTGTTTAGAATGTGTCAGGTAACTAACCTGGAAGGTCAGGAGCGGCGTAAACATACTGCGCAAACCGGTGTCGTGCCCCGAGGTGAGGGTGATGTTCCAATGATTAAGTAGGCCGGATAGGTCCCACGTGATTGGTGACGTCGACGATGAATAGCGTTGCCATGCGTAGTTGCAGGCGCAGGGTGCTGTCGGCGGGCTGGTGATCGGTAGCAGGATCCGTCGTTGATCCAAACAGCGCGTGGGCGCTAGAAGCACTGGTAGGCCACCGGGTGGTGACCAAACGTAGTCGCCCAGGCCAGCGGTGTCAGCAACCCAGCAGGCCACGATCTGGAAGGTCAGGAGCGGCGTAAACATACTGCGCAAACCGGTGTCGTGCCCCGAGGTGAGGGTGATGTTCCAATGATTTAGTAGGCCGGATAGGTCCCACGTGATTGGTGACGTCGACGATGAATAGCGTTGCCATGCGTAGTTGCAGGCGCAGGGTGCTGTCGGCGGGCTGGTGATCGGTAGCAGGATCCGTCGTTGATCCAAACAGCGCGTGGGCGCTAGAAGCACTGTTAGGCCACCGGGTGGTGACCAAACGTAGTCGCCCAGGCCAGCGGTGTCAGCAACCCAGCAGGCCACGATCTGGAAGGTCAGGAGCGGCGTAAACATACTGCGCAAACCGGTGTCGTCCGCAAAATCCGTCAACAACAGCTAACAATATCTTAAACGCTCCCAGCATTTCACGTGTCACAGAACGGTGCGCACATGCGGGACGTTTTATGGACGTTTGTTACATAACGTGGAAAAGAAAGAAATAAACCCGAAGAAGCAATTGGCATGCACTGTTGCATATGCTGCTTCAGAAAAATAAAACAAGAAACATTTGGCGCTTGGTTAGTTTCAAATTCCTCTACTTCAGTCTAGGTAGTTTCGCAGTAGCATGGATAGTGATTCTGTACTCAGTAGCTGCAGCAATTGTGCTGTCAGGATCGTCGGCTATTGTCGGCATTGGCAGAATGCTCGGCAACGAACCTAGCCAAAAGAACCGCCTTCACGCTTTCATTCCGTTAGAATATGATTAGGCATCCGGTGCAATTTTCCTGCGTTGCAGTTTTACTGAACCGATGGTATACTGCTCAACGAGTAAATGTGCGCTAGTTGGTTCGAACAGTGAAACACATGGTTAAACGTGTGAACAGCGAAACATGCAACCTCTTTTATATTGTCCCGTCTTTACCGCACTACTTAACCATGTTTCACGGTATACTGTTGCATAAAGCTGAGGAAGGCTAGCAGCGGCATGGCAAACGTGTTTTCCTTGTGTTCGGTTCCTATCGCTTTTGTACTCGGGCGTGGCTGTGAAAGACATCCCGAACATAACTACATATACAGTTCTCATCGCCGGCCTTGACCGTGGTCAACTGTCGTATACCGAACTGGATCGTTTGTAGAACTAACGAGCAGCCTTGAGGAAGGTGCTGCAAGATAGGCGCAGTATATGTGAGAGACCCAGAGCCCCTGAAGAAGTTTGCACCGACTAGTGCTCCCCCTGCTGGAAAAAAATTATGCTCCCATGCGAGAATGACGGTGTTACCACGCTTCAAATGGCCAAGTTGGAACTGCTTTACACAAACTCAAGTGTTTTCGCACGTGCGCACAAAGAATGATTCTCCACGTAAAACCAAATTAGGTAAGTGTTATGAACGCTTGAACAAAGAAGTATGCTAAAAATGACTAATGTTAGTCGAGCAGGCAGATATAGTTGCCGCGTGGTTTAGTTGTGTACGTTGACGTGCACCTTTTTGGCCCACTTAACTCCATTGTCGACGGCGCACATTACAACGACAATATGCAAAATGTAGAGGTGTGAAAATATTCGAAACCTCTGTGGACAGCCCAGTTTTAGTGTTTGGGTTATTCAAAATTTACAACCAGAGCTATAAATGTTGGATCTGCCGCGCGACATGCAAATTTGTATGCTTCACCGCAAGACACCCCGCTTTGGTCGGCTTTTTTGCAGGACACTTACGCCGTGCAAAAAAACCCTCACGCATGTAAAACCTTGCATAATGCAAACGTATGAACTCTGGCGCACACTAGGTGAAGTGGAATGTTACCAGTGCAGAGTTTATAAGCTGGGAAGAAGTGAGCTCTTGCCTCGTGGATCAATGGACCCTGATGTAACGGGCACTACAGGTCGCTTCGGCCATTTGGGCTGAGGCCACGCCCCCAACCTGAACCCGGTGTCTCACCAATTAAGTGTTTCTCTCTCTCTCTCTCTCTCTCTCTCTCCACTCAGCAGAATGGCATGACCGAGAAATTGAGTTATTACTTGTTGGCAATACCTGAAGTAACATACTGGTTTTAGTACGCAAGCGTACAAAGGGCCTCTGTTCAATGACTGGAAGAACTGCAGCTAGTCAAATATATACTTCTATTCCCAGCTTGTTAAGAACCGCATTTCGTCCAGGAATGTGTGCCAAATTTTGTGACTGCTCTGCTACGTTTTCGTCACCTTTTTTCGTATCCTTTTGTACTCAGTGCTCAGATTCTCGCGTATCAGGTCGTGAGAGCCCAAGTTTTTTTTAGCTCAGCTTTCAAACCTGCCCACACAATAAAGCAAAGATATTAATATTCGAACACAGTTTATTCTATTTGCAGTTACTTTTTCTATTTGCACCTGATTTGCACTACAAAATTTCATTATTGTACACTCCTACCAAAAAGAATATCGCAGGAGTAGTGCGTGTACTTCCTTTGGAAGCCAAGATCTGATGCAGCATGCACAGTCAATGATTCGTTTTTATTGCGTTCCATAAACTACATATCTTTCATTATAAAAACCTTTGGAAGTCATCTGAGTACCGGAAGCGCAATTTGGAGGAAGCACTGCTTGAGTGGGGGAAGCACAGCTTGGTTATCGTTCCGATTTGTTTTTTGCTCGGTACGATTAGTGTGTGTGACACAGAGCTTCGATACCAGTAAAAATAGTTGGCCCGTCCACCCCTCATATTATTCAGCCAGTTGAACCAATGTACTGCAAAAACGTCAGGCAATAGAGCCACAAAGGCCAGAACCCGGATTTATATTGACACCGTCTTGATGGATGAAATAGGTTTATTTACAGTGATCTGGTCCGAAAAGAGCCAAGCGAACAGATCGGGAAGCGGCCGGCACCGTAACCACCTCAACCTCCTCTTCTGCCAAACCACAGTTGGCTTGGCCAATCCCTTTCTATTAGAAATCCCTGAGACAATATCCTTCGTAGAAACTGCGTTGTAACACTTCCCCGGGGCGAGATGAAGCTCACCGAGCGAGTTGAATTTGTCGGGGTTGGCAAGGCTTCAGGCGGGCGACGTGAGCAACTTGAGTCTTGCGGGATCGACGATCTTGCGACATCACTTTAGCGATTTCATAGCTAGGTCGCTTAATTTTCGCACAACTACAAAGGGGCCGGTATAGGTTGATCAAAACTTCTGGAACAAACCACGTTTGTGTAGCGGCGTCCAGAGCCAGACAAGGTCACCGGTAAAGTACGAAGCTGTTGCGTGTCGTCAGTCATATCGCGCCTTAGTCTTCGCCTGGGACGTCAGTGTCCGTAGTCGGGCAAGGCGGAGCGATTCTTCAGCACGAAAGAAAGTTTTCGCTATAGAAACCTCTTCCTGGTGAGAAAAGGGCAGGATAGTGTCGAGGAAGCTACTTGGCAGTCGCATATATAAAAGAAAGAAAGGTGCGTACCCCGTGACCTTGTGCTTAGCGGTATTGTAAGCGTATGCGATAAAACGTAACACATCGTCCAGGTTTTTGTGATCTGAGGATACGTACATGGCCAACATATTTGTCAGTGTACGATTGGTTCGCTCAGTAAGGCCATTGGTTTGTGGGTGGTATGGCGTGCTGTGTCGATACTGTGACCCACAGAGGCGAAGGAGCTCTTCAACGATATCCGCTTTGAATTGTCGTCCGCGATCACTTATAACCACACGGGGGCACCATGGCGCAGTATGATGAAGTGCAGAAAAAAGTGTGCGACCTCGGAAGCTGTAGCAGATGGCAGAGCCGTCGTTTCCACATATCTTGTCAGGTAATCGACACAGACAGTTATCCATCCATTCCCAGCTACCGACTTTGGAAACGGGCCGAGCAAGTCAAATGTGACTTTGGTGGACGCACTGGGTGCAAATGCCATGGAGGAGGAACTGTGGGATGCTTCTAGCGCTGGCATACCTGGCATCTGGCGACATACTGCTTCGTCGTCTTCCAGAGGCGAGGCCAGTAGAAACGTTGACGGAGACGGTAAAGCGTGCGGGCAAAGCCAAGATGTCCTGAGGTGACGTCGTCGTGCATAGCATGCAGGACGACAGGCCGGAGGCTCTCAGGCACGACAAGCAGAAAACGAGCACCATCGGACGAATAATTCCGTCTCCAGAGCAAGCCATCTCGGATGACGAACGGTGAAGTCGACGCTTGAGACGCCTGTGCGGAGGAACAAAATGGCTTCAAGCTGCTATCGTTTTGTTGCTCTTCCTGAAACACGACTGCATTGGGGAGCATGGTCGAGATGGAAGCTAAGGAATCGGCATGGTGTTCTTCCTCAAATAGCTGCGCTTGTTGAGGCAGGCGTTACAAACAGTCACCGTCAGTGTGGCGGCACCGGATCTTGTAGACAAGAAAGAAGTCGAATTCCTGAAGCCGTAAAGACCAGCGAGCGAGTTGACCAGAGGGGTCGCGTAGTCCCTCAAGCCAGCACAGGGAGTGATGATCTGTTACAATGTTAAAATGACGTCCATAAATGTAGGGTCTGAACTTTTGAATGGCGAAAATCATCGCAAGGCATTCTAGTTCTGTCACAGTGTAGTTACGCTCTGCTTTCGAGAGGGTACGACTTGTGTAGGCGACAGCGCTACGCGCACCTCCATGCGGCTGGACCAGCACAGTCCAAACACCGATGCCGCTGGCGTCTGAGTGGATCTCAATGGGGGCCGAGGGGTCGAAGTGGCGCAACACAGCACCGGATGTCAACAAATGCTTCAACCCCGTGAAAGACAAGTCACATTCGGGAGTCGACACAAAGGGCATGTGTTTACGTAGAAGAGCTGTGAGGGGAGAGGCGATCTTGGCGAAGTCTTTGATAAACGGAAGAAAGTAGGAGCACAGTCCAAGGTAGCTCCGCAGGCCCTTAAGTGATCGGGCTTTTTGAATATCGCGAACTGCAGCAATCTTTTGGGGGTCGGGCCTCATTCCATCGTGGTCAACAAGGAAGCAAAGCACAAGCGCCTGGCGCTCACCAAAATGGCACTTCGAGTTCAGGACCAGGCTGGCCTGTGCGATGCGCTGGAGATCAACATGAAGCCGCTGATTATGCTCGTCGAACGTCCTGCCGAAAATTATGACGTCATCTAGATAACACATGCAGGCTTCCCACTTCAGGCCCCGCAGGACAGAGTCCATAAATCTTTCGAATGTTGCAGGCGCGTTGCACAGGGCGAATGGCATAACATTAAATTCGAACAAGCCATCTGGTGTGACGAATGCTGTCTTCTCCTTGTCGTCCGGGTGCATAGGAATCTGCCAGTAGCCCGATCGAAGATCAACCGACGAAAAGTAGGAGGCAGAATGCAGACAATCGATGGCGTCGTCAATCCGCGGAAATGGGTAGACGTCCTTCTTCGTCACAATAATGATTCTGCGGTAGTCAACGCAAAATCGCCACGTGTTGTCCTTCTTTCTGACCCGTATTACAGGGGCGGCCCATGGGCTGGTAGATTCATTTATCAGTCTGCCCATTGATGCAATCAGTCTGTTTATTTATAGCGCTGCGCTCAGCAGGAGACACGCGGTAAGGTTTCTGCCGTATGGGTTGCGCATCGCCGGTGTAAATTCGATGTTGCGTCCGAGACTCTGGCGGCGCAGGAGGGTATTTACCCTCCTCAAAATCTAACACCAAAGCGTGCCGAGCTAGCACTTTTTGTAATGCGTCTAGTTGCTCAGACGGCAACGATTTGTTAACCATTTTGATGAAATTGACTATATAGTCCGGTTCCACATTAGTCGCAGGGCCAGCCATAGAAATAGCGTCCAGTGAAGTATCTAAATTATCGGCATAAGTGGCGAGCGTGAGGCCCTGAGGGAGAAGTACGGATTCTGAGCTTGCGTTCACTGTCCACACGTGAGTAAAGCCACCCTCCCGATGAACCAAAGCCCGAGGTACGAACACATTTTTCTTCATCGCTGTGTCCAGTTCGGGCTCAACTAACGCCACACAGGAGCTACCCGTGCTCACATGGCTGCACTTCACGGGAACGAACATGGCTGACATAGGAGGCAATAGCGTATCATCGGCAACATCGAACACTCCTCGGCCGGTTTCGGTGGCTTGCTCGATACACACAGGCAATACACTTCGCAATGAAATCTTTCCAGCACCGCAATCTAACTTTGCCCCACATTCTTTCAAAAAGTTGATACCCAGAATGACATCTTGCGTTGCGTACTCTAATACGGTAAAATCAGTTCTGAAGGTGTCTCCGCCAAGCACGTCTGCCGAGATAATTCCAACTACCCGCAGAGGCTCACCACCAACCCCATGGAAATACCTAGTTCCATTCCACTCAAACATAACTTTATGTCCAAGGCGATCTTTAAATGACAACCTCATCACTGACACACTAGCACCAGTATCCACCAAGGCGGATGCGTTTTGAAACCGTCTTGAAAAGTTGATCGATTTTACCCAGGGATGATAATGGGGGATTGTAAATATTAAAAATGAAGATGCTGGCTTGCATCTTCTTGTCCGGGATGATATCGACAAATGTATAATCCAAGTCTGTTGGTAGGGTATGCATCTGGGCTGTTTGGCTTGCTTGAAGCAGGATCGCTGTCCTCGCTCTCTTATTAGTACCGTACGTTTGGTAACCCCGGAGACTCACTTGCTATGTATTTGTCTCTTGAAGAGAGCGAGCCTGTGATCTCAGCTCTCTGTTTTTAATGTGTACAGATCATCTTTTGCAGACACTTTATGCCCTTCGAAAGTTCGCCCTGTGTCTTGTGACCTTTCTCTTATGAAACTTGACAAAAATGGGGTTCCGCTAGCTGGAATACTGCAGCAATTTCTGTGTTTGCAGTTTAAATACCGAAGCGCAGAATTTTACAGTGACGATTCTAAAACATCCACAATGGTGTCCTGACTGCTCATGGTCCGAATTTCAATGCATCCAGAACCATGAGCGTGCACACAAAAGTTTTTTGCGCAAAAGCGTATGAAATTCTACTGACTGTACGACATTCTTGAAAATCAAATTCCCAATTCCGTCATGTACAAAGGTTCCTTGAGTGTTGTTCGCGCACTATCATCGCACAAGCCCCCGAAAAAACAGATAGTTATTCTTGTTTTCAAGACTATCGTGTCTGTGTATGCGCAAAAGCATGAGCTGCTTCGCTTCTGAGTCCCAGTACACGCTGGAATCGCTGGGGACAAAATGGCAGATGAGAGGGGTGGTGCTGCTGCACTCAGGCACACTGTAGATATAAAGACCGTAGTATATACAGACGGGAAGCCACTCATAAGACAACACTTGTGGAGAACATGGCAAACACTGGAGTGAACAGACAGATAAGTTACGCGTTATAAAACCACGCTTGGGATCATACACCACTGACACACGCAAGAGACACACGGAAGTCTCTTTAGCTAGGCTACGGATAGGGCCCACCCATGTAACGCACTCGTATCTGCCTAAAGGATCCTCAAGACCCCACTGCAGCAGATGCGGAGAGGCGCTATCCGTAGTTCACCTACTAATTAAATGCACAGCACTTCACACAATGCGACGCAAACACTTCCCACAACTATGCAGACTACACGTCCCACTACACCCATCGTTTTTCTTTTCTTACAATACCATGTTTTTATCAAGTATGTTTTTAAATATTTAAATGAAGCAAATTGTTGACCTCATTTTATACCACGCAATATCACTCCCTGGCCCTTTACATCAGCCATGTTCATTGTTATTTTCTGATTTTACTTGTGTTTTTCCTGACTTACCTTAGTGTTTATGGTTTCACCTCTCATACCTAACCATTGTTTTGGCGCTCTATGCCCCATTTGGCCTTCCACCATTACATCCAATCATCATCATTATCATCATCATAATCTTAAAAGCGCATCAAACAACATAGCCTCTTGGCCTTATACTTTTATATAAAGCGTTTATTTATTTTGTGCATTTATATATCTTCCATTCAAGATCGGTTGTTTCGGGCCAAGGCCGAAAAAGCTCGCACAGGACAAGCCCTCTGGACAGGGAGAAGATTGCACAAGCTTGAACACCTACGGACCAGTTTAGCTTTCATAGGCTATGTTGGAAACTCTTGAATATGCTGGTGTTGAGCTTGGACTGGAAAGGTTATCGAAAAGGTTATCACTGAAAAGGTTACCATCTTTGCGGAGAGCATCAAAGTAAGTATAACCGGAAAATGTTTTATCTTTTTTGGGGATATCGGAGTGCACTTCTGTGACGCATAACTCTATGCACTCGGCGAGAGAATATTCGGCCATTTATAAGGAGCGTATTTTAACGCTCTCAGACTACCTCTCCGATAGGCATGTGTACGTGTCCGCCGCGAATCTACACTTTACATGATGCCCCGAAGTATTATTTTGAGTGAGCTACTCAACCCATATTTTAGGCTCTGAATATTGTGCCTGCAAAATGTATGCTAGTTACGTTAGATATCTCTTCCTGAACACCGGCATCTGCATGCGCAGTTCGGGCAGCAATTCGTGAGTATTGCGGTCCGGACTGCTCCAGGCAAGTGACTTGATTGCGGCATTTTACGGAGGCAAAAATCAAAACGCCCATGTGTTCGAGATTTCGGTGCACTTTAGGAGACCCCTAGCCAACATTACACCGCAGTCCACCAAATTACGCGCGGTAGATTGCCTTTGTAGCGTCGACGCGTTAACACTTATTATCAATCATTCATTCAACTGAAACATTTGTCGGTACGCTAATAGTAGAAATCTTACCAAATAATTGCCGTATGAATGGCTTCATTAGGCATGCGCGAACGCGCTATGGTCTCACCCTAAAAAGAAGCGCCATTTCATACGTCCCACCTGCACGTTCTTGGGGGCAATATTTGACAGATATCTATGTCGTTCCACGTTTCCTAGCTACAATCGGCTTACATCATTCGCTCGTATGATCCGGTTGTGGTCCCTTACACTGACGCTTGCTCAATCAGAACTCTTCTACGGCTGTAGCAAGCGGGTTGTTTCGTCTTGATGGGGTACTGCTCTCTCTTTTCCCTCCATGAAATAACAGTAAAAATGCAGTGAACATGCAAGGACCAATCTCAGGGTATGCGTTGGTTTCCGAAATGCAACATCTACTGAGGGAACGCTGAGAAAACACCGGGAATTCTGGCAAACCCTTCAAATTGACAGTATTTACCTTAGGCAGCTCTCTAGATTGTGTAAATGAAGCGCTTCTACTTTTGTAACTCCAAGTTGGACCAAAAATGCGCGAGACTTGCTACTGCATCTGCACTTGCGTCCAACGTTCCAGTGCCCCACCCTGGATATTCCTGTTTTACAAAACATGACGCCAGGCCGTGTAAAATCACTGAGATGGTAATGTGGGCTCCCGGTCTTAAGAATGTCACCCTTTAGTGTAGTTCACAGCAATATGAACTCCAAACTAAACTATGCGCTGACAACTTGTTCCGTACAGGTCATGCCCCTAGAGGTTTGGTTACCTTCATCAGGCACAACATTCGCAGTTATGCTCAGCTGCAGAACGCCATTAATGGCAAAATAACTGCAAACTCTGTGTGATGTACCGATCCACCGAAATACTTCGGTGTTGCAGTGAGAGCGCTTGATAGGCTGAATTTTCTGAATTGCATTGAAAATCAATGTGTGGCCCTTCAGCCAGCTTATTGCAAGCTTCATCTTGAACCGGTATTTAGGAGCCTGGCGGCGAGTTTAAAACACGGGCGGTGGGAGTCTAGTACGTTCCGGACGCTAAAAAAAGTTCGAGCTGCTTCAGCCGAGACGTTTTCAAAGAACCCCCCTTCAGCCCCCCCCCCCCCCCCGCAAGTGACAGCCCTCCGTACACCACACCATGACACAGGTTTGTACTTGGATGCCTTCGCCAAAGTAACAATGAAGCCTTCGGCAGCTTCGTTAAACATGCATTGAATCGGGAAGCTCTACAGCAGTACTATCGATTAGATGTGAGTGCTTCCCTAAACAGTACGTACTAACTGCGAACGTTATGACGGATATCAGAGCATAAATTATGCGTGATTAACGTGCCCTAAGACAACGATAATATTCTACTGAAAAGATTCGTCAGTTCTGGCTACCAACATTTCACTTGACACACAGCGATCCACATGTGATGCCGGAATAGGCAGCACGTCATGGCTTGCCTTTCTATCCATTCACTCAGCAGAGTTTATTTTACGCACTCCTAGCATTAAGACGAGATTCTAAATCGCATGCAGCTGAATGTAACCATCATGAAATAATTGCTCTTTCAGCTTCGGGAACACTGTGCCAATCTTGCCGCACCGAGATAAATACGAAATTCGGTATCACCTAACTCGAAAAAGTTCCTGATGAACTTTCCAACAGTGTCCCTCGCAGTGCATTGTGAGCTCTAAAACGTGTCTTATGAACGATAAATGCCCGTAGCCCTCCCTGCCGAGTAACACCTTCTTCATCATAACCATTGTTCATATCTTCCCCACAAAGCTAGGCGTCTTAACTCCGCAGACATCGCCAACCATAATAAACGTATCTGCCTCCCCTTCTCCCTTTATTTTTTTCATTTTTTTCTTCTTCACACCTGCCTGTTTCTCTAAATATTCATCTTCGCTTAAGTGGGATTTTCTCTGGTGCAGGCAGTATTACCTGGGGCCGAGTTTTATGGAGGGAGGGGCGGCTATCGCCGCTCTTTTTCTCTGGAGCAGCATGCATCAATAAAGTCCAAATAGTTTGTACGGAGAAAAAATAGAAGCAATAATTTTTTTACAAACTGCGAGCTGAAATGGTTAAAGCAGGCGCATTACCTGTACATTTTTCATGCGTGAGGCCTCGACTGTTCTTACCTGGAAGCCTTACTCCCGTGACAGGGAACCTTTGAATATTAAATGTTTACTTTTTATTCCGTACTGGATACATCGTATGTCCATAGTGTAGACGGGATGCCGGAAAATTCCTCAGCAAGGTCCCACAAAATTAATTACAAGAATGCTCGCTAAATTTCTGTCACTTTCAGCACAGTTCTCTTTGGAATCTTATTGCTGCCAACCAAACGTCTTGTCTTCTTGAGAGGGTAGCGATTTCGTTTAACATTTCTAACCGGTTTAAGGCGAAGCTGTTTTTGTGGAGGTTTATATATGCAGGTCTCGGAACTATCACGGCTAACAAACAATAAATGTTCATTCAATACTCTCTTTGTGTATTTATAGATTACTTTATAATATTTTTGAAACAGTTCTCACTTGCAATACGACTATAATATTGTGTTCCTGGACGTGAACGTCTTCAAGCGTACGTATTCTGGTTTGACGCATCTGTATTTTAAACAGGCATTTCATTACACGGAGTCTATACTAGACTTTCTTTATGACTGGGTTGAACCATGTTATATCGCTGTATTAAGTGCACTGAAAGTGAGAAAAACAAAATTCCACACTAAAACGCTCACAGAACCTTTTGAAATTCGTTTGCTCCAAATATATCTTCAACTGTCATACAACGTGCGAACTCCTAAAGTTGAATTATGCACTGGATGTTTCCTTGAATTTTTTTATTGCTTTTTGGTTTCAAAATATATTCCGATTTTTAAAAGCATAAGTGGTCCTTTTTGACGACAGCACTTTTTCAGCTTGGTAGGTCTGGCTTCGTACCACAAAAAACAGCAAAACCTGAGAACGAAACAAATCGGCATGACTTACGTTGACAAACGAAGGATTTGTTTGTGTACGTAGATTGTAATTGGTGCCACAACGATACTTCCCGTTCACGCTTAATGCGTTCTTCCTATTTACGCGCTGGTATATTGTTAGCCCTAAATAAGCCGTTGATGAACAATAGAACCAGGAATGATTTTTTTTGCCTATGAGCTAATAACATTCAAAGCAGAAGCAACGGGCACATTACCTTGCAACACTCACTAGGCTGGATGCCGGAGTTTATGAAAAACCGTTCGTACACCACTGTCGTATCTCGCAGATGTCACCAGAAATAATCTTGCCTAATATGCAGACAGTTAGGTGCGAGACTGGCATGCACAAACCTAACGTGCCCTTGGCTACGACGCGACATGGGGATGCGATCGTACGTGTTCCATGGGCTGCGAACGTGGCACCGCAACGGTCCGACGTCCCCATTGTCTTCCAAAAGGGGTACCAGATTCCGGCATCCGCCTCAGGGAAAATGCGTGACGTTGCTGGAAACAGGGTTAAGGGAGTGCCCGACTTTCAAATGCTGTATACCACTACCATTTTAAATTTAAAAGAAGAAGGCACGCGGCATCATTTCCACACACATCAAGCACAATGTTGTTAAGAGGGCTATCCCCTCCCTTATATATATCCCTCCAAGTTTCCGTGTGAATCTTTGTTTTTACTTTTTCCTAATGTTCGGCCTTAAAACTCCGGTTCACATACGGAGCTACTCAGTTCTACTTTTTCGTTACAAATCATTCTCGTTGGTGTCGCTAGACGTATCTTTGTGTATGGATCTCCTTACCCGATCTTTTTGGACTCGCCTTGCCACCTGTCAGCGCCATGCAGAATACCAGTCCATATGGGATGTCCGTATAAAGTACTGAGCGCTTGTTTTAGCAGGCTTGCTTCTTCTTTGCCTTCGTCCCAAGCACGCGAAAATAAAAAAACCTAGCCTCTTTATTGTAGACAATTGCGATGGTACGTTGTACTGTTTGGTCAATTTTCCAAATTCTGAGCCACTTTGACTGTGTACTTCACAGCAGCCGCTCTTTTCCCTTCGTCACGGGTTCTGCCGTCCGGTGGGTTCGGCCCTCAGCTTTTGTTGTAATGTTTTCACCGTTCCCACAAGTACCGTGTACGAGAATTCCGATCTCAAACCGAGCTATGTGATCCTCTAAACGTTTGGCTGCGCTAAGGAGACAAGAATTAAAAAGACAGATTTTGGGCTAATGCCGTTTTAATCGCCCCTATGTCCCATCACCATCAACAGCTGTGACGTGATGGGCATGGCCGAGTGCTAAGACAAAGAGGCCTCTGGAAGACTGGATGGCGCAAACTGTATCCGCTTTCCTCACTTGGAACTGCGGTTGCTCACTGCACTTTTGCCAATAATTTTTATTCTATATAATATAAAAGCTCTATGTTTCCAACAAAAGAATATTGAATTTCAAATCGCGTAGTTACGCTTATCATCTGGTTCGCGCACACACAAATGGAATGCCAGGACAAAAGGCAGGTGGTAAATCCATAGCTGGAAAGTCAATGGGGACGTGGGACTTCCGCGAAGTTTCGTGCGCAACCAATAAATAGCCGCGTTTGCATGTACATATCCAGTCGCTGCCAATGCATTACTTTTCGCAGGTGGATGTTCGTGCTTGCGCGTGAACTTAAAGAAACTCCCTGTGCATGCACGCACCTCTTAAGAGGGAACCATCATAGACATGCGAACCCGGCTTATGAAGGGTTTTTAAAACCGGGAGTGAAAAGCAAGAACGCAATATGTAACATGTTAAGGCACTGGTTGTTTCTTCTTCCTATGTCATTAACTCGGATATATGCGAACACAGTAAGCCTCCATTGAATGTTCTCGCATCTATATATATATAAAAAGAAATCGTAGCAGCAAGTAAAAGCCAATAACGTCTTATACGGAACCTGGCGAATCCTAGCTGCATCAAGAAACATTCTTCGGTGGTCACAAGGCCCTTCAGAGATTAAAGTTCCAAACTGATGCCAATGCTGCAGAGCTTACAGTAAGTGACTTTGGTGTTTTTTTCAAGCGAACAAAATTTGTTTGACACAAAATATGTAACAATTATAAAACCAACCAAACTATAAATCAGCAATAAAAAGTTCTCAATTTCACACAGACCTATATTGACTCTAGGAGAATGTAATTTTAAGGCACCTGGATATCAATATCTCCGAAGGGTATACGTACAGCCTCCTAAATGAACTGCGGAGTGTACCAACAAGGATTGAAAATTAAAAATTTACCTCCCAAAAACTATTTTAAAATTTTCACAAAAAATACTGAAACCTAACCCTGATATGATGTCAATGTCTACAGTATTGTTAGAAACCGTTCCTAATAGAAAATCCTCGCCAAACGCCTTTCAAATAAATTCCAGCGAACGATAGAAACGTCAAAACAATTTTCTAGCCTCTCAACATTGTGGTGCTCGAAGCGTTTGCGTATATCTCTTTCCTTCAACGCCGCAGATGTTCGGCAGCCTACGCGGATATTAAGTACACTTTGTAACATTGTACCTGTTTTTGTGTTTATACATTCATGGGTGCTGCAAAATTTTAGCACTCTTTTGCCACTCCCTCGGAGTATCTGCTGGTCATATCGTTCGTACGGACTGGGACAATTTTTTACAAGAACCGTAAATTATCAGTGTTCCTGAAAATAAGTCCCTTTGAGCAAGCATGCGCACAGGTTCATGCAGGTTGTTGGCTTATGAAAACAATAACTGCGCCGTATCCAACTTTTCTCCCTTACTCTGATACACGGGTTTTGCTGAAAACGTGGTAAGCAAAATAGGACCTACTAGTGGTAAACAGGTGCTTTAAGAAAGTCCTGCAACAACTCACTCTACAACAATGCGGGATCGCGATAAGGGCCCCAGCACTGGCGATAGACTGAACAGAAGCAGGGGGTGATCTTTTCTGAGCGGGAACAAGCCACCGGTAAAAGCTCTGCCTTGCATTACAAAAGGACAAAATGGTCAGCTCATTCCGACAACAGTAAAATCACAACTGTATATCTACAATCGCGTTATCGAGAAATCAGTGAGGACAGGTGATTGTATTGTGTTTTGTGACTGCGGAACCTCGAGCTGAATGCGAACTGGCAGTAGGACGCACGCGACATAAAACTGTACTAAGAGCGACAGTGGTGTTTTTTGTAACGCAACAACTATTTTGTTGACGCTCATAGAAAGAGAGATAGAAACCAATACTATCAGAGCAAGGTAATGTCAGCCTGCTATGATGCCTCACTTGATGAGTCAGGACATCGAATGAAGAAATGAAAGTTTTAACAACAAGAGATATTTGCGTGCGCATCGCTATGATCAGCTATTGTCAGCGTCTGGTGAAATTCTGCATTGCGCGGGCACGAAGTGCAAATTTACCCCACAAAAGGCACGTCTAGGACATAGCAATGAAGCTAATAGGGAAAGTAGCTGACTACGAATGTGAATCGGCAGTCTTAGCGCGGTCTGAGTGGCGCAATTTAAACAATAAATGATTATTTTTTGCACATCCTATGCGGCAGCTAATAAATGTCACTGATTAGGCAGACTACGAAACAGTCAGCTTAGTTGGAGCTACGATGCTTCATGTAGGCTACATTACGCCGCATACAATGTGATATTGCTTTTTTGAGCTTGAAGAGTGCAGGAGGCATCTTGAATTTTCAGGGTGAGTTTATAGAATATAATTTGATGCATCAGACGAGGTTGATTGCGGTGGGCGCATTAATATGCGGGACGGAAGAGGTTGAACACATTTAGTTTTTTCGAAGCTGTCTTCGCTGTCACATGTTTGTTGAGAGTGTCCCTGTGGTCAGGAAGTTCGCTGTGATGTGATCGATCGGGTACTGCTTGATCTCTCATTTATCGGAACGTTTCAATCGCTGCTTACATGCAAAAACATCCAACGACGTAAGGAACTACAACGCAGAAAATCTCTTTTTACTATGCCTCCTATAGTTCGCCAGGTGTGCCGTACAGACAGTTGTCATCAGTACCTACACCGTGATAACCGCCTACTGTCTTGGTTCTCGAGGCGATAATAATCACCAGCACGGAGTTACTACTTGTAAGAATAGGAAATCTACGGTATTTTTTGTGCAACTGATGGGTGCATGCAGATATAGCCCTTCATATCCTATTTCTAGAGGTAGTGATGATCGGGCGCCCGAAAGGCGCGCTGGTTTGCTTAAAATAGCTATTGCAGCTTCGGTCCAGCTATTGAAGCCCTTAAGTAACCTGCGCCGCCCTCCTTTGTAGGCAAACACCTCAAAGCAAACCTATTATATTGAACAAGCAATGCGAACTATTCGTCTTTTACGGTCATGAGTCGTAGTCCAAAGCGCACGAAACAAGTTTCTGTGCCAAGTAATGTTAATTTTCACATGTTAGCGCCAGCCTGCTTCTAGATAGGACAGACGAAAGTTTTGTGCTCAGAACTTTCAACGGTTTCTAGTGAATACGCCGTACCTCCCAAAAGTTGCGCCCCTAATCTAGGTGGCACGCAATATTTCCGTCGGTTCCTACTTTATGAGATAAAAAAAGAAAAACCTCGTTCAGCCAATTTTTCTATCGCTCCGATTGCCTTTTGCTGTCCTGAGAGTGCCATGTTAAACCAAAAGGGGTGACAATACGAATCCCTCGAGGATCGCTTGGCTTCCTAGTTTCACGGGAGTTGATACATCTTCGCCCGCTGATTCTTTCCTGGCGGTTAGTCAAATAGTCCCGTACATAGTTGTAGACCCGTTCTCCACATCTGGTGCACTGGAGGTTTGATAGGACGCTGGTGTGTAGACGTTATCAAGCGCACGCGTGAGATGAAGCGCCAAAAAATCTCAGTGCGAATGTCTGTTGGCCTGTTTTATGACGTCCACTTTGATTTGTGGCAACACGTCCTGTGTTTCGAGGGACTTTTGGAATCCAAATATTGTAACGGGCATCTCATTATTGTTGTCGAGATTATTTCGGAGCCGATTTAGAACCATCCTCAACATCACAATACCCCCACAAGACGTCAGGGAAAAGGGCCACAGCTTGTGAATGTGCAGGTACTTTCTGCGCTTTGGTATGAATGTGATCTCGGGCTCCTTCCATCGTTTCCCAAGGTTGCCACTCGCCCAGTCCTCGTTTATGTGCCGTAAGAGATCCACGCCGACATTGAAGACTTGATAAAGTTGCAATAATGAGAAAGTGCCCTGAACCACTTGGACCCACCTATCATGCTCAGAAATGTTTTTTCTGGCTAAAGGGAATGGCCCTCACATGGTATGAAGCGCAAGAAGCGGGACTTTTTAGTTGGGACATCTTCCATGCGAGGGTCCATGAAAGTAAGTTGGCCGACAGCTTGCTGTCAAAAACCTTCTTGTGAACCGCGCCCAGAATTTGAACCAGCCGTACGTAGCGTACGCACACAATATTCTTTCGCTAAACCACCGCAGAGACGAGAAAATGAATAACAAAAAATTGCCCAGGTACTGAAAAAGATTGTTTATGATTCCTTTGATAATTTCGTCTCCAGGGTCGCGGTACGGCGACTTTCGGAAAGGTAGGTTGCTGCTTCGGTAATAATTCGGAGCTTTTCTAGCGGTGTCTGACTTAATTTTTATTTCCACGAAAAGCACTCGCTGTAGCTACGCAGCAAAGCCAATAATTTCTGCTGTATTTCTTTCGGTAGCGCCGGGTCACGTCGAAGTGATGCCGAATCTTTAAGGCATGTTCGGGTGCACGTTCAAGGTCAGCGACCGCGATCACGTCCCTCGCCTCTTGAGTTTCTTCGGGGAACACAATTCCAGCACCCTTGTTCATTTGTTGGTACTCCTCGGTGAAATAAGTGACCGAAACGAGGGATTGGCGCAGCTAAAAGCGCGCAGTGCCTCTTGCGACATAAGCGAGTTTTAGCTGACTGCTATTCACGGTCCGCTCCACTCCGATAGCAAGCGGTTGCGCCATTGCGCATGCGTGGCGCGCTTGGCCGCTAACGGCAGTGGTTCCGGTTTCACTGAGCGCGCCGCCGGTACCGGAGCAGACCATCGAAGACGGTCAGCTAAATCCCTTTATAGACACAGCGGTCGAGAAACAACTTTGTTTGGTCACTCTCTACGGTAGCGTCAACATAAGAAGAAGCATCGTAACAGTAGGCGGTGGTCATCATGCTTGCGCAGGGTGGCAGGGTGACAGAATCATCGGCGATCCGTACCGCAGAAGATGTTCGGGTTTCGGTCCCGGCGTCTTAAAGTGATCGAAGAATAAGTGACAGTCTTTTTGTGCAGATAAATTATTGCATCTTTGTCGGTCAAAAAGACCATTCCGAGAATTACGTCGCGGAAGCAGTTAGGCAAAATAACGAACACAGCAGGCTACGTACTGCCACATGTGGTGACGCGTGATGTGCACGTTCCACTTGTCGTTACCAGATGGCTGCCTGCTGTGCGTATGGGCGGCCTATCCCATCTTGTCATAACTTTCTTCAGCTTAGACGCGAATGATACTCTCATTACCGAGTAGTCGCCTCCAGTGTCTATAATGGCGACTAAAAACCGTCGATGGACACTGACATTGGACGGCACCTTCCTCGAGTTCCGGGTGCGTTTGGGCGTCGAATCTCGGCTTGTGTGTGTTGACGCTCGGGCACTCTGCGGGGTCACCTTCTCAGCGTCAGTCTCAGTCATATCGGGTACGCGTCGCGCCGTGTACCTGTCGTCATGTTCGGGAGTCTCGTGAGGAATAGGTCGGGTCGTCGGGATGAGGGCATGTAGCGAGGCATGTCGAATAGTCTATCAAAGCTATTACTTCCACCATCGATCGTCTTCGCAACGAGAGCATTGATGGGACGGTCGTACTGCCTCGTACGAATTTCCAGTCTTCTCTATGGCGGCCACCATTTTAGGGGGGTTTCGGACAAGGCAAGAAAAAAGTTATTGCTTTACTTCTCCCACTAGAATCCTGTTTCTTTTGTTCCGTTATTTTCCCTTCGGGGCGACAAAATAGTCGCTTCATTTTCTCAACAAAGATGTCTACTTATTCGTGCAGCGGTTGCGTTCGAGTTTCAAGTAAAAGCGCAGCTCTTTCTTTTCGTACCACGCTCGTAAAGGTATTAAGAAACTCGCTTTTGAATTGAGTACAGTTGGTCCAAGAGCTCTCGGGGTTCTTGAACCATGTGGGAGCGGCATCTCCCAAGTGATAGGAAATATGCATTAAGGTTTTTTCATCGTCCCACCTGTAGAAGACCCGGACGCGGTACAGCTTTTTCAACCATTCTTGTGGGTCCTCCGCGGGGGCTCCCCAGAACGATGGCGGTTCGCGGGGCTGCTGCAGCATGATTGGCGACGTTGTTTTTTGCACCATGGTGGTGGTGGCAGCGTTCGTTCGCTTGGGTCTTTCTGGCAGGAGGGCGAAATCGGATGGCAGACCTTGAAGTCGGTGGCTGGCTCTAGCTTGACTGGCGTGGCGGCTTCCAGAGGTCATAGGGAGTATAAAGTGCGCGTACCCAGCACCTTACGAGATGTGACGAAGGCAAAGAGGACCTAGGTATCTTCAAGGAAAACTTGTTCATTTGAACAAACTTGGTCTCCCCAAACAACTGAAAGAATACACCGGCGGAAAAGCAGTACTCAACAAAGTGACATGCGAAGGCGAGCGTCGGTTAATCGAATACCGCGTCGTCTGCTCCGCAGGCTTTTATCTTTTGGCGCCATGGTTTAGAACTACCGATTTACATCTAGAACATTGTAGATCACAGAAGATTATTCTAGGCTGGTGACGTTATGGCGAAACACTATTGTTATCTGAAGGAGATAACCCATGCAGCTTAAAAATACAGAATGAAACTTGTACTTCGCTTGCGAAGAAGATAACAGAGCAGGGCGCGGCCGGGCAGTATAAACAATACATAAACAAATCCAAAGCATGGTTCGCGGCAATATGCAACAGTTCTGTATACACAATGAGCTTGTAGTGCAGTGGATCTAATGTGTGCGGTTCTAGAATTACAGTCGAAAATTTACTCACACGAAGTTTACTGAATGTTTTAGATCGGGGAGAAAGACAATTTGGATGAAGCTAGTGTCCATGGCAATGCATCTGGCCACTTAAAAGCGGTTTTGAGCGCGATTTTAACTCGCACAGTATTTTTGAATTTACTTATAAAAAAGGCCACGGTATAAAATTTTCGAAATAGCATACAAGTGCCAGCGCAACTAAAAATTCGTTTAATAGTTTATCTGGGAAGGTAAGCAGTATTTATTATGTAGTATCTGGAAAAATACCACGAAGAATGTGCGGCCACTTGGTGAGTAAATGTCCAACGAGTTTAAATATCCACCGAGACGGAACAGCCAGTCGGTCATGTGATAAATAGTTGAAAGCTCCACCGAAACAGAAGGTACAATCGAGCCTCACGATCCACCTAGACAGAAGGTCGACTGAGCAGGGAGATATAATCTTGCCTGATGGTTCATGGAGATTAAAAATCCGCTCAGCAGAAAAGGTCCAACAATAAGACAGCTTTTCTTAATTTTTTTAGTAAAGCCGATACCGATGAATTTGGCTCAGTTGGTAAATTTTACCCCATCAATGTGACTGACCGTTTAGACCATCGTAGTAGAATTAAATTGCATGACTCAGTTTTGCATCTACGTAACCTGTTGCTTGAGGGCATATTGTACCGCGATATTGCAGTCAATTTCAGCAATATTGTTTGTCACTAAAACAAAGTTTTCTTTAGAGCACTGCATATCGTTAATGGTTAGTCAGTTCGATTCCTTATAGCCAGTAGGCTCCCATCACTTAATCATCTTTGGCGCGGCGTAAGAAAACCTTTTGATAATTACACGTAGTAGTATAGAATAACCAACGTCATAAATGTTCGCTTTCTTTCAAATCAACGCACGATCCATTCTTTTCAGTTTGCCAGCGCACTACTAAATCTGGATTCAAGTTAAGCTTGAAATGAATGAGGTTGATGGGAATAAACTTGCAGATAAAGCAGCTCGAGAGATAGCAGAATAAATAATTAAAACTGTGTAGCATCGGAAACTAGTGCTGTCACATATTGTCTCTGTCGTTTCAAGTAAAGCTGTTCGTTCTTGTTACGTTGTAGTGTAATACGTGGGCCTAAAGCGCAAAGGGAATCTGAGAATTACAAAAAGTAGTTGTAGTATAAAAATTGAGTGAAACTTTGAATTTCCTTATAAAAGATACTGTGAGGCACTGCGGCCAGCCGTCGGAGGAGGAATAGTTTCTGACGCCTAATTATTTAAAACCTGCACTTCACGCGTGGCACATAGATGTTTCAACGTGAAGCAGTACAGGTTCAGCTAAAAGTAAATAAACCACGGGTTGGGGATTTTGAGAGTATTTCTCCGCCAGGTGCCAAGCTAGCAACGTCCACATGACTGTTCAAGAACGTTATTCAAAAATAAAGTGGGGCCGCTCATGCTCTATTTAGGCTGCAGCGGCATCCAATAGAAAATATTCGCCATTCATTAAGGTCTTGTCCGTTTACTTTTAGGGCCGACACCATACCAGCCAAGGGTTCTGTGACGACCATTGGCGTCAACAAGAAACTCCGGGCAACATATAAAAGAAATTCATCGCACTACCCGGAACTGAACCTGTAGACAATGTAGAAAAGGAGCGCGAGCCTGTAGCCTGTTGACTTATCATTTGAGTTACGAACAGAGGCTGCGACAGATTAGACAGATGGTGCGCTCACCGGACACAGCTTCGGATTTACCCTTGGCGTTCCCGCTACATGCGACGCGTTAGCGTTACGCAATCTCTCACACTGAAGTGCGCTTTCTTCATCCCTTTTTCATACATTTCATCCTCGAAGAGTGTAGACTGGTGTGCACCATTGATACTAAGCAACCGACTACCATCCATGGAACGAGCATTGACTTCACGTTCACGAACAATATAAGCGGTGAAAATTAATGTCCATTGTGTATCTCACAAATCATAAGCCCTTCTGAAAGTCTGGCTGAGGTGAAATAATAACCAACGTGTTACAGGTAGAGTGTAGCGTGTGAGTCAGGCAACCGGGCCGTAGTCACCCGTGGTGGGCGGTGCGCAATGCCTAACTTCACAGCAACTTCCACCGGCTGGACAGACGGGCACTTTTTTTGCTTATGCTGCTTTATTTTTTCGGCGGCGTTGCGTTTCTTTGAATGAAAAAGAAAATGTCGTTGCCAGGAATTAAGCCGAACATTTGTGTTTACGTGCGCAGAACCTTGCTCATGCCCGTTGGTAAATATTGCACAGATAAAATGATTTCAAAGGAAATTGTTACATATAATTATATATTTATATTTATATATACAAACATATATTTACATATCCTGTTCCACTATTCTGAGCTCGGCGCCGAAGGGTAACCCTAGACTGTCACTTTCTTAATTTTGGGCCAATCGTTGAACTACTTGGTCAAAAAGGAGCCTACGAAGAGTCCCGTGAACATTGAACACTTCAGGAAAAAACAATCATGAAAGTTAGGAATTTTACACATCCTGGTTAGCGGTCTGTTAAAGGAATACTGACTCGATATTTCCAGGCTAAGATTACTACATATATGCTTCCTTTTTAAGGAGATATCTCCCAGCAAGTTTCAACAGCAACCGTTCAGTCAACACATTTTTTATTCATATAAATCTTCGCCCGCACGAGAAATCCCCGTGCGGGCCGACATGACATCATCAGCTACTAGTCCCAAACTGCCGACATCGTGGCTCCCGTGACGAAGTCGACGCGCTGGCTGTGTTTGCCGGGCGCTGCTCCGGCGTGTGTACACGTCATGGTTTTGGCACTGACGTGAAGCTGCCCGGGCGCATCGGGACGGTGAAGACCTCGGCCAGTCTGGGCGCGCGCGTGCGCTCGCTCATGCGCGCGTCCAGAGCACCAGCAGTACAGCAGGAATGGTGACATCACGTGCTACCTTCTGTCATGGCGGCCGCTCGGCATTCGTTTTGTAGAACCGAAACTTACACGAATAAACGACTCCCTAAATGGATGTTGTTGCGTCGACCGTCGAATGTGTCATTCTTTGATTAGTTGGCTGGTAGGCACACATAGCAGCGAACAAAACGTAACACAAAATTTCATGTCTGTACTCCTTTAAGTCATAACAGACCGCTTTTTCTAATTTTTTTACGTACTGCTCCTTTTTAAATTTCAGAGACGTGCGGAAAAAAAACGGTTTTTGTTGTTATAGTGTCGATAATGCCTTATATAAGTACGGAAGGCCGAAAGAAGGAAGCTCACCCTGCGAGGTCTGAGGCGGCCTCTAACTACTCTAACAAAAGGCGGCCTCTAACAAAAAAGCGCAACCCCACCTTGCAATAGAATTGAAGACGACGAATATTACACAGTGCATGCATTCGCATCTGGGCTTGGGAAAATGATATATTTCAGGAAATACGTAGGCGCTATTCGCACAAATATATGCGTCGAAATATAGATATTGTGGTTTACTTTTGGGGAATTTGAACTTGTTTCGGTTTTGGTTTCGCTGTAGAACACGCACATTCCTTACCACAAAGTCTGTGGTCCCGCACTGTGCAAAATTTAGGAGTCTCTGTGAACCCCTGGTCACATTTTTACGGCTTCTAGACGAACCGGGTGAATCTTCTATCACCGATTCTAGAGAGAAAGTGTCGTTTCATTTACTTCTAGTGCTGCACTTCGCCGTAAACTGCATATGCGTCTGCGAGAGGTATGGTTGTACAACGTGTAAAGCCAAATACATTCCAGGTACTGTATCTAACAAGAAAATGCCACCAACCCATTTTTTGTCGTAAACAGTAAAATATTTTCTCATGAAGAAATATCACACCGGTCTTCAGCCGACAACACATATCCGTTCGTTATTACTGCCCAAAAACCGCAGTAGCTGCTGATCAGATGTTTGTGGAACCTATGGCAAAGACTACTACACAAACTTTATTAAAGTAATGCCCAGCTTAACTGCTCAACGAAATGCAATCCAATAAGTGCCCAGCAATGTACGATAAGATGGTGATTTTCGACATATATATACCTGATATTTTTAGGGCTCGTTCCATGTTCCCGTAGACACAATGGATGAAGCTGTAGCGGCAAGCCACAGTGCCAGCGGCAGCAGCGTGACGCAGGCCCACGGGCGCGCTCACCCGCTGGAGGGCTCGCGCGCCCCTGGCATCAGTAGATAGAGACCCCACGGCGTTCGGAATAAACCGGCTTGCTACGTGGTCTGGTCGTCTCTGTTTCAACGCCTCCATGGCATGCGCTCTACAGTTGGTGACCAGGACGTGATATCCCTCCCAGCGAAGTTGTAGAGCCATGTCCAGCCATGACCGCAACCAGCGAGCAGTGCAAGCAGCCGGCAACGAGATCGCCGCCCTGACTATCCACTTGCCGCCGTAATGGGAACACAACCCGACCATCTGGTTCCTCTAGGCCGAGACACAGTTCGCGCTGTCCGGCATCACCTCCCAAGAACGCAAGTTCCACTACGTCGTGAGAGCTCTACCAGCGACTGCTGCGGAAGAGGTTGCGGACATTCTTGCCTCCTTCATACGCAACCCACCTGCAACGGCCTACGACAAGCTCAAAGCAGCGCTACTCGAACGCACAGCACCATCTGAGCGCACGTGCCTACAGCAGCTACTTTACACCGAAGAGCTTGGCGACCACAGACCGAGCCAACTCCTGCGGCGCATGACCCAACTCCTCGGCTCACGTGCCCAAGCCATGGACGGCGCATTGCTGCGCGAGCTCTTTCTGCAGCGCCTGCCTGCGAACGTGCAAATGGCCCTCGCAACATCGTCATCCATGGAGCTCTATTCGCTCGCGTCCCTGGCCGACAAGGTAATGAAAATAGCCAGCACAGCTTCACCTATTGCTGCTGTGACCGCGACGCCAGCATCACCCGCCCCTCGCACGACGCCAGATCCTGCCGACGAAGGTGCGTCTGCGTCGCGTGCCAGTGTCGATCACCTGTGCGAACGACTGGAGCAACTCGTTGTCACGGCGACGAGGCGAAACAGCACAACACATTCTGCTCGCCCGTCACGCCGATGCGACCGCTCATCTTCCCGACGCCGTGATGCCGTTCGTGGACGCAGCCCTACATCAGCCCCCGGTGTATGCGTCTACCACCGCCGTTTCGGCGCAGACGCTCGCCACTGCCTCTTGCCATGCTCATGGACAGGAAACGGACCCGGCAGACCGCTAGCGGCGACGATCGGTTCTGGCCTCATTGAAGAATGTCGCTTGTTCCACATCGTCGATTGCACCACCGGACAAAAGTTTCTCGTCGACACGGGAGCGCAAGTCAGCGTCTTGCCAGCTTCACGCCACGACCGCAACTCCAGCGGTCTTCTACCTCCATGCAGTGAATGGCACGCGCATTCCCGTGTTCGCGCAGCGATCCCTGACTTTGAACCTGGGTCTTCGCAGAACTTTTCGGTGGATTTTTGCGGTCGCGGACGTTCGCTCTGCCAACCTTGGTGCTGACTTTCTTACCAAACATAGCCTCCTAGTCGACGTCAAGCGACGGCGACTTCTCGACTCCACGACCCTCCTCTCAGTTCAAGGCGTCTTAGCGACAGCAGCTGCTGACGTAGCGCCTTCCTGCGCTACAGTTGCTGAAGAACCGTTTGCCGCCTGCTAAAGAAGTTCCCCACCGTCACGTCACCACCCGACTGGACTCAGCCCGGGACTCATGACGTCCGTCATCATATCACCACTGCCGGACCGCCCGTTTCCGCGACGTCTCGCTCCCGACAGACTCAAAATCGCCCGTGTAGAGTTCGAGCACATGCTTGAACTTGGCATCGTCCGACCTTCTTCCAGCCGCTACGCATCACCCTTGCAAATGGTACCCAAGAAGAACGGTGACTGGCGACCCTGTGGCGACTACCGATTCTTGAACCTCTCACCATCCCAGATCGGTACCCCCTTCCCAACATACAAGATTTCACCGCCAGTCTGCACGGTGCCACCATATTTTCAAAAATCGACCTTGTAAGGGCGTACCACCAGATCCCCGTCGCTGAGGAGGATATATACAAGACGGCCATCACAACACCTTTCGGCCTTTTCGAGTTCCTCCGAATGCCGTTCGGCCTCAGGAGCGCTGCCCAAACGTTTCAGCGTTTCATCGATACAGTGACGCGCGGACTGCCCTTCGTCTATGCTTACGTGGACGATCTGCTGGTAGCAAGTACGTCCCTAGAGGAGCATCTTCACCATCTCCGCATTCTCCTCGAACGCTTAGCTGCCCATGGCGTTGTCATCAACGCAACGAAGAGCGAGTTCGGTGTTCCCGCCCTCGACTTTCTGGGACATCGACTGGATGCAACAGGCATTCGGCCCCTCTCCAACAAGGTCCAGGCCATTCTTGACTTCCCAACTCCAACGTCGGTCACCAAGCTTCGCCAGTTCCTGGGTCTAGTAAACTTCTACCGTCGCTTTATCAGGAACTGCGCCACTCTGCTTGAGCCTCTTGACCGCCTGCTTTCCGGGAAGCGTTCTACCACTGAATTGGACTGGAACGCCAGTGCTGAGGCAGCCTTTCATGACATCAAACGTGCGCTGGCAAACGCCGCTCTCCTCGCTCACCCTAATCCAGGACGTCCACTCGTGCTAATGACGGACGCCTCGAGTTCTGCTGTGGGAGCTGTCCTCCAACAGCACGTAAATGGCGCGTGGCAGCCCTTGGCCTTCTTCTCAAAACGTCTAACCCCACCGCAGACCCGGTACAGTGTCTTCGGGCGTGAACTTTTGGCAATGTATCTGGCTGTGCGTCACTTCCGACATCTTCTTGAGGGTCGTCAGTTCACCATCTTCATTGACCACAAACCTTTGACGTACGCCATCAGCCGGCCCGACACCCATTATACGCCACGAGAAGTGCGGCAGCTTGCCTACCTCTCCGAGTACACGACAGATATCAAGCATGTCAGTGGCGTTGGCAACGCAGCTGCGGATGTTCTAAGCCGCGTGGACGCCATTGCTTCCACTTCGCCGCTTTTAATTGCACCCGACCTCCACTGGCTGGCTGCTGACCAAGCAGACAATACGGAGCTACTGCGCCTTCGCACATCCCCAACTGCGCTCCAGCTCGAAGACGTGACACTCGACGGACAGCAGATCGTTTGCGACTTGTCGACCGGAAAGCCACGACCATTCGTACCCAAAACCTGCCGTCGCGAGCTCTTCGATGCCCTGCACAACATGGCCCATCCTGGGATTAGAGCCACGCAGAAACTCATCGCGGCTCGTTTTGTCTGGCCTCGAATGAACGCTGATGTTCGCGACTGGGTCCGCGCGTGTGCACCATGCCAACGCGCAAAGGTTCACCGGTATCCAGTTCCGCCGGCAAAGACGTTCCTACAACCTGATGAGCGCTTCGCCGTCGTGCACATTGACCTCGTCGGTCCCTTGCCCCCTTGCCAAGGCTACCTACGCTACCTACTGACTTGTGTGAACCGATTCACACGCTGGCCTGAAGCCACACCGCTACACGACATCTCCGCACCCACGGTAGCGTCAGCATTCGTGTCGACGTGGGTAGCGCGCTTCGAATGCCCATCATCCATCATCACCGACCGCGGACGGCAGTTCCAGTCTGCTTTGTTCGTCGAGCTCCTTCACCTCCTCGGCACGACTCGTTTGCGCACGGCAGCGTACCGGCCATAAACAAATGGACTCGTCAAACGCTTTCACCGCCAACTTAAGGCCGCGCTCACAGCACACGACTGCCCAACACAGTGGGTTCAGCGCTTGCCCCTGACACTTCTGGGCATACGCCCCGCCTTCAAAACTGACCTGACGTGTTCTTCGGCTGAACTCGTTTTTGGAACCCAGCTTCGACTACCAGCCGACCTGTTCGAGGTACCGTCTGAAGCATCTTCCGCCGCGGACTACGTGAAATCGCTGAGATTGATCCTCGCTGACCTTCGACCGCAGCCTACACGGGAACGAAAACCCAGAGGACCTTATGTGCTTCCGGACCTTGAACAGGCAACACATGTGTTTGTGCGGTACGGACCCGTGCGCCGCCCATTGCAACCACACTGCGTTGGCCCTTTCCCTGTAGTAGAACGGCACTCGTCAACATATGTCATCGACATCTATGGCTCTCACGACAACATAGCCCTAGAGCGCCTGAAGCCGGCATACGTCACCGCCGCCGACATCAACCCTACGAGACCTCCCACTGTGGCTGCACACCACCGTGACCATCATGTACGTTGGGGCGATCAGAGCGTTACACCAGCCCCTCTCTTGGCGGGGAGCCCTGTAGCGGCAAGCCACAGTGCCAGCGGCAGCAGCGTGACGCAGGCCCACGGGCGCGCTCACCCGCCGGAGGCCTCGCGCGCCCCTGGCATCAGTAGATAGAGACCCCACGGCGTTCGGAATAAACCGGCTTGCTGCGTGGTCAGGTCGTCTCTGTTTCAACGCCTCCGTGGCATGAGCTCTACAAAGTAAAACACTTGTGCTCTCCACTGTGTGAGAATAAATCTACGGGTTGAGGCCTGTTTTTTGCAACACTGTGAAGGAATAAAGAGAACTCGTACCAACAGCTCCGGACTTGCATTATTTGTTTCATGAAGGTCTGCTCTGTGGGAAGGGAGGACTTCCATTCTCTTGCACCAAGCTGGCAAAACACAGCGCGTGGCTCCCTACTGCACCTCTATCTGCGACCAGCCCCTACTCTTTGCAAAGCTTGAAATAATATATTCGGCAACAGGGTTGTGCTATACACAAAATACACTATATGGGTATGGACCCCTTCATCACCCACAACCTTTCAATATCTTGCTCAGCTACGCAAAATTATCTTCGTCAAAATGACTTGAAACTGACAGTGTGGCCTTCGCGTGCATCGTCGAGAAGCCTGCGCAATGTTGCGCTTTTTGCAGATTCTCGCGCTGTAATCAACGTCTAACATTTTTCCCAAAAGACTGGCTAATGATTGATATGTATGCGTGTCATGTGAAAGCACTACGGGTGTACGATCACATCACACATCAGTGGTTCCTAATTATCACATCACAACCACCACCTGAAGATGGCCAATACAGCATCAATCGTGCACGATTCATGTGCCCCTAAGATAGCGACGCCATTCTCTCGAAAATTTTATAAGTTTCTTTCCCGAACAATGCCATTTGGCACCAAGCGATCTGCATTGACGGGCGTTACACCTTGTTACCCGGGTGTTTAGTGCACCGACTTTTACTATAATTTCGTCGACACTTTCCTAACATAAAGAATAAGATCTGCATTACATACAACTCAGTGTCTCCTTCATGCGACAGTGTCCCCTCCATGCGACTGAGTGTCCCCTTCTTACGACATGAGTAACGCTGCCCTACTGTGTCCACGCCTAGATGATTTCAAACCTTGTATCGCCTGGGCATTGAGCGTCTCGTTATTAGCCGCCTCTAATGAGTGCCTTGCAGCTCCTTGTTGACGTCAGCATTCTTTTTTTATTACCCCAAGAACAAGTCACGCACGTCATGAGGTTCCAACTTTACCACATTGTCCAATAATAAGTGAACACATTTCAGCGAATCAACGGCGTCATCATAGTCCCCATCTATAACAGCGAATATATTAAGCAAATCACTGGAGTTTCATGTCAGCCGTTAAACTGTCAACAAAATGCAGAGCTCACGTGAGCGCATACCTCGCGGCGACAGCCCGGCGTCCCCGGTGCCCTTTTGTCAAGCCAAGCATAGCCACTCAGAATGAGTGGCCAAGATTAAGGAAAACGCCCTGCCGCTAAGGCTGAGCGCTCGTGTTTGCGTGCATCGCAGTGACCACCTAATATTCTCCGGCGCGTGTTTGTCATGCCAAGCATATCCACTTAGGGCGACTGGCCAATACTGGCCAAAAAACTTCAGGGTTCCCCGTAATCATGGCGACAGTTTCTAGAGAACGATAAAGACTTCGGCGTTCTCCGCAATCGTGGCAACATTACGCCCATCCATGTTAATGTCCAATATTTGTCCCTTCCTTCAAAATAGAAGGAAGCTCACAGTTTTAGCAACTAGGATGAAGTAAAGATAGTTATTGCAGCGAAGTAGAAGCTAACCAGCTGCAATAGTGGACACAAACCACCGTGATGGTGGTGAAGGTTGCGTGCAGTTTCGCTGCCTTAAAAAGTTCGCGTATGTGTGAACTTTACGTTCTATTATCGGCGTCCCCCTAATCCTCCTCTGTAGGAAACGAGGCGTACTACCTGGGACGACATCGCCATTTTGAATTATTTTTGTTCTCGTTCCCTCTATTTGCTAATATTTCAATGTATTCTAGTCATTCTAACCACCCTAGTCAATCTCTCGGACTGTTGATCGCATACCACCAATCGACAATTTCCGTTTGGACAAGGCTTCCGCAGTCACACATAACTCACACTCCACACCCTCTCTGCTTGGTTCTTCCCCTCGTAGAGCCGTTATTACAGGAGGGTAAACCAGGTAACCACTGTACGTCTTTTAGAAGACGTCCTCTCCGGGTTCTGGTTGGCCACCGCCAATCGTTCTCCGCATTCCATTAAGCAAAATATGCATAAACCATAAAGCCAAAATGGTGAGAACGATCGTGGGTATCTGGAAGCGAGCTTTATGTTTATACCAACATTACACCCCTATATATCCATGCTGCGAGCCCGCACTTCTTGTCGCATGGACATCCGTAGTGTAGTTTTCTAACGCATCAAGTTAATCACCGTTTTTCGCCGCTCAAAAGGTCCGACGCAGTAGCAATTTGTTTTATTTTTACCTTTGATTGGCGATACTGTGCTTCACTTGTTGAGTAGCTTGAACTGTTGAGGTCTCTGAACCATCGGTGCCAAAAAATATGGAATATTTATTCAAGACTTCTTTTAACGAACATTTCTCGCAACATACATTTTTTTTAGTTTCCCGCCTTTTACACGCCTTCTGCCGCGCATTTCAATGTTTTATGATAGTGAAGCATACCTTTGTTTACATTGGTGATATTCTTAAACAACTCTGTATTAGAGCCTAAACAGACAAGTTAAGGGCATACAAAGACAAAACAATGCGCGAATTACCAACTGATTTATTTTCCATAAGATATACACAAATAAATACATATATACTCACAAATGAATTCTTCAATATGATTTCCACCACTCTCTTTTTATTTATGTTCGTGTTGCGAAAAATAAATCAGTTGCTAGTTTTCGCATTGTTCCATCTTTGTGCAACCTAACTATGTATGTTCAAGTTTAATACGGCGTGGTTCTAGAACATATATTGCATTATAAAGATCAAGCCGGTACAGTGAGTGTATGTCAGCATAGGTTTAAGTTTTCATTCAGCCGAGTCATGTCGCTGAAATACCCACGCCAAAAAAGACAATAGCAACTGTCCAACCAGGAAAGCTCAACAACCTCTTTTTGATATATTTTCTTAAAATATATCTTACATTGTCATAGCCATGTGTACTTTAAAATTATAATTGTAAAATCAATTTTGTTATGTTTCTTCTTTTACCTGGTGACCTCTAAAACTTACATGCTTCTTTTCAAATCACCGAAGTCGTCTCTTTTGACCTCAGTAGCTTGCGTCACCTTCGAAGTTTAGGCTACGCAGCCCTAATGACGGCCAAACAAGGATATTTTAAGTTGCTACTTCTCATCTGGTAAAACAACCGTAGTTGCGTTCAAGTGGTCATTCAGATTTGCGTGTTGTTAAACCCTTACCCATGAAAAGGCCATTGATGAGCATGACAGGCACGCGTGCTTTGTTCTCTAATGACCTAATAAACAAAACTGAAAGGCCCAGCAACCAGCACATAACGTCGAAACATTGTAAGTGCTGGATGAAGGTTTCCTCAGAAACTCTGCATAGACCTTTAGCGCACGACTCAGATTTTAGCGAATACTACCTCACCTGCAATGTATATATATCCATTAGGTAAGGTAGCGGCGTGCACAGGTCTAGCGTCCCCAGTGCCCATTGGCTATGATGCGAAAAAACCTGAGCATAGGTAACCTTTGACTTGTTCGGAGCCCACGAGACAGACGACCGACTCGTTCACCAGCAAGAATAAAACTCTTTATTCGAGACAGCCTAAGAGCACGCGCTAGACGTCAGGCGCTTTCGCTCTCTCGCTCACAGGTGTTAGAGTGGCCAGCGGCCCCTACATCTCTCCTCTTAGACTATAACAAAGGTGTACGCTGGAATGCTATAAGTGCAGTCTTTCAGGCGGCCGGACCACTCGGCCAGATCTCGTGCGTTTTTGCCTGGAAACCGCACCGAATCAGGGTCAGAAATTGCCCCAGAAGTTGGCAATACCCCCGTACTGTTCTTCCTCGTGTGCCATCCATACTTCTCTGTCGTGTGATGCCGAGTCCTACGTCGCATCAGGCTGCAACCGTACCAAGTGGCTGCAAATTTCTTGCACCACGCCCTTTGGTGTTTCGAAAACGAATGAGCGTGGCCTTTGAATTGTGTTGAGGAATGGTTGCGGGCAGTTTAGTCCCTTCACCCATACACGGTCACGGTCACCCATACACGGTCGAGAGTTGAACGTCTTAGCTTGTTGGGCAATATAGGCAGCGTCCCTATTCTTGTACTCCCAATGACTTGAGGTATCCGGAGTCACGCGTTCTGGAAGACTCACAAGTCATGTCTGAAGATCGCTCACATCAGAAGCGGGGCTGGGGGAAATCCCGATGACCCCGGTGTATCATGGTGGGACAGGAGTACCAGGTACGGGTCATCCTTTTTTTCCAAATGCTTATTTACCCTCCGTACCATGCTTTCCGCCTCCCAATTTTTTGGGGGTACCGCTGGCTGCTGGTTTTATGGCGAAAACCGTACGTTAGAGCAAGCTTTGCAAACTCGTTTGATGACAATTGGGGTTCATTGTCCTTCCGAACCACATCAGGCATTCCGTGACGGGCGAGGCAACTCTTGACCGCGTTTATTACTGCTACGCTAGTCGTTGAAGTGAGGGACACTACTTCGGCAAACCGCGAGTAGTGATCTACGACGACAAGGTGTTCACGGATTTTGCAGTGGAATAGGTCGAACGAAAAATGTGGTCACGGACGATCCGGTGTGGCTGTAGGCATGAGTCGTTCGGTGTTCCCCACTCTATTGGTTGCACACTGTACGCAGCTTGTAACCGTTAGTTTAATGTGCAAGTTGCACTCGTGCCAAAAGACACTTTTTCTTGCTCATTCCTTGCACCGGCAAATTGACTGATGTCCGTCATGAAGGAGGGCCAGCAAAGTGGCTCGCAGCGCGTGAGGAACACCTAGGCGGTGGTCCAGGAGTATAGATTCATTGAAGTGCTCAATCTTGCCCTTTCCTTCCGAATGGCATGAGGTGAACTCTAACCTTGGTCTTGTCTCGCCAGCCGTTTTGAATGAAACCACTGACTGCGAGGCATTCCTCGTCGTGGAACTTAGCTTGTCGAATCTCTTCAAGGCGGGTTGCTTCTGGGGCTGAGAAGCCTTTGACAACACCCGAAATAAAGAGTTAAACATCATTTACTAATTTGGGGGAGCGGTACCACAGGGAGCTCCGGACAGCGTGTCGGCAGTTACCAGCAACTTCCTCGGCACATATTTTGCTTGAAATTGATATTGCATAAACTTTATGCGCATGCGTTGAGCCCTTGGTGGCAGTTGATCGAGGTCTTTATGTCCGAGTAGAGCCGCAACGGGTTGATGGTCAGACTTCATCGTAAATAAGAAAAGACGCAGGTTCTGGCCAAACCGCGTTATAGCTGATGTTATAACTAGTATCATTTTCTCTTACTGGCTGTAGCGGGCTTGTGTTGGAGTCAACAATCTCGAAGGGATGGCGATAGCGCGGCAAGCACCACAGGTTTCACTTTGGTGTAGCCCGGTGCGGATACCATACGAACTTGCATCCTCCGAGACCATGGATGCAAACGACGCTCTAAATAGAGCTATGCAACCGTCTGAGCTGAGCATCTCCTTGACCTTCTTAAACACCACATCTTGATCCACACCCCAGGCTCAGTGACTGTTTTTCTTAAGTAAAGCTCCGATGGTTGGAGTCATGCTTGAGTGGCGTGGAAGGAAGTCACCAACGTGATTGACCTTACCAGTAGCCAGCGTACTCCGCTGGTATCCGTTGATGGCGGAAGAGTTTGGATCGCCTTTCCTTTGTCAGGGTCTGGTGACACTCCGTTCTCGTTGATGACAACGTCGAGAAACAGAGAGACTTGACTCTGAACCAGCATTTCTTCCTGTCAAGCGTGACCCCTGCCTCGTCTAGATGCTTCATGGTGTCTTCAAGTCTTTTGTTATGTTCCCGGTGGTCTTTACCGAATACCAAAACGTCATGGATCATGTTGGAAACTCAACGGAAGACCCTCCAGGATTTGAGACATCAGGCGCTGGAAGAATTCCGAAGCGGAAATGATACCGAAGGAAGGCGACGATAGCATTACCGACCGAAGGGAGTGATGAAGGTATTAAGCTCTTTACTTTCAAGGTACATTTTTACCTGAACAAATCCCGATGTGACGTCTTCTCTTGAGAAGACTAGTGCCTCCTTCAGCTGACATAGCACAGTGTCAACATTTGAAAGAACGTAGCGTTGCCGTTGGAGACACTGGTTTAGCTTGGTGAGGTCTACATAAATTGTGCAGCCACCTGTCGGCTTTGGTACAACAACGAGACCAGCACACAATGGCATTGGTTTGCATAACTTGTGGATGATGCTTTCACTCTCCATTTCGTCGAGTTGAGTTTGGAATTGGAATCCTCCATGGGGTGCACAAAGGGAAGGGCTGTGCATCTGGTACAAGGCGGATCTTGTACGGTTCTGTAAGTACACCCAACCCTTTAAATATCTGGGGCTGAGAAGGAGGCAACGCAGAAGATGTCGCGTAGACAAACTTCATAACACCTTGCTTTTCTAGGGCGAGAAGCCCAAGCAGCGCAGTGTTCTGACCTCGGATGACGTAAAGCCGTTCAGTGGTCGACTTGTCTTTCCAGTAGAGGGTCTCAAAAACGTCCCAACCAGTGGCAGGCGCTGGTTGCTTGGACCGGTGAGCTACGCTTCTGCTCGATCAAGAAATTTGAGACCGGCAGGAATATTTAAAGGGGAACTCTCATTTCGGCACCAGAGAATATTTGGAATTTGGCTATTACCCCATTCCCGCGTATGTCAGCGTACCTTGCACAGCGCGTGCCGATCACGTGGAGTTCCACAGAGCCTAGCTTGGGTTTTCCTTTCTTTGCTCGGCAGACATCGGCGAAGTCACCGTGCCTCTTCCAGTAGTTGCACCTGACCCGCCGCACCGGGAACTTCTCTCGAGGGTGAGGTTGGTGACCGCAGTATTCAGAGCTGCGAGAAAGCCGCCGTTCCTCGTGCTGAGGGGTCAAGAGGAGGGTGTTGAGCGGCGATTCTTGCCTTTCTGAGCTGCGTCGACATTCAGGTTTTCTGACGTGCTAAGTGACCGCGCTGCACGTTCCTTTTGGGTGTCCCAGTGCAAGTGAGCCTTAATAGCGCCTCTTGTGCTGTCTGCTTCGTGCTGCGGCAAATCTGGTCTGAGAGGGATTCGTCTAAAAGGCAACAACAAATCGGTCGCGAACCAAGCGGCTTTCCACCTCTGAGTTGCTGTAGCTGCACCACTTCACCAGGTTGTGAAGCTCCACGTAGAAAGCATATACTTACTCACCAGGCTTCAGCGTTTGGCGATGGAAGCGTTTACTCTCGTAGATCTCGTTGACGGGATCAGCAAAATGACGGGTCACTGTCTGCTTGACTATGCAGAAAGGTTGTGACTTTCGTGGCAATAGCCCCAATGAAGTGCGCAAGATCTGCGTCTGCGGTCTTATGACGTAGAATAGCGTTCGAACCTTTATTTTGTGTCCGGCTGAGTCGAAGCCAGATGCCAAAGTAATCTTCGAATGTGGCGATCCACGTAGGCCATTCTCGCGGATTTGCGAACACAAATGGGCCCGGTGTTTGTAGTCCGAAGGCGCCGACACTGTCGACGGGAACATATGGGTCGCTAGACAATGCTGAACATTTCCCACACCATGTTCGCAGATCAGGATAGAGGCGACCGACTCGTTCAGCCCCAAGAATAGAACTCTATATTCGAGACAGGCTCGGAGCACGTGCTCCTCGTCAGGCGCTCTCGCAATGTCGCTCACACGTGTCAGAGTGGTCAGCGGCCCCTACAATAAGGACCTGAACGTAGGTATTTTTTATTTTGTTTGACGCACCGCAAGCGTTCAACGTCATGAGTGACCTAATAAACGCGTACGCTATGCCGGATGGACGATCCCTTCATATACAAGGCATCGTGCCGCTTCGAACGGCCAAGAATTGCGCTTTGAGTTATTTTATGTTACGTGTAAACGCGGCGCTATTTGCACTCCATATACCTTACAAAATATTTTCAAATAAATACTACGCGCCCCTCACTTTTGGGCAACATTATTGTGCATCTTTTTCAAAGTAGTTCATGGCACGCGCTATTCCGGATTTTGCTACAGGCAGGGCGACATTCTGTTCAGAGGTAGGTTGAAGGTCACCAGTTTCTGCCCACACCAAACGCAATTTACTTGTACGCATGAAAGACTCGCCATATTCTTTTGGACATATAATAAAAAACACCGCTTTTGTCTAAGTCGCCTAGGGCTAGTATCGGTGCTCTAACGTTTGGCATGGGTTCGAGAACAGCAGTGATAAATATTTTCCCAAAACTCAGGATTTTTCTACTCTGAAATGCCCTTTTAGCTCTACTTTGTGCAATACTATCGTAAAGGAAGTTTTCTGTTATTTTTTTACATTTGAGCTGCGCGACACAGCGTACGTACGTGTAGTTAACGTGCTTTAATGCTGCTTGACCTTCGTGCTAGCACATTTTAAGGGGAAGAATTTTGCCCACACCAAGCGGCACAATGCCATCGCGTGTGCTCCGCGAATATAAAACGTTGTCGATGTTATGGTGCTCCAAGTGGCACGCCACAATATCATCACCATACCGTAAAAACTTGGCTCTAATCCACGCTGTGAAATTGGATAGAAAACAAAGCTGCAAACTACACCAACAACTATTCCCGTGTGACGTCACTTGAATTCGACACATGGCTCTACAGAAAGTGAAACTATTGATCGTGCCAGCTCTTACCTGACATTCCCGGAAGCGGTGTCCCGAACGCAGCAGCGTGGGCCACCGCCGGAATACCGCGGCTGTCGCAGCCGATATAGCCCTGCTGCGCTTCAGCTGAACGAAAACGGAGGGAAGCGTCTTTCTAACACTGAGACAGCGGAACCATGTCATTTTGATGTGCTACATCGGGGCTACACCACAGTGCGTTACAGGCGCCGGCAACGAAAGAATTTGGCATGCGAGCATAGTGATTCCTACTTATACCGTTTATAAATAGTTAGTTAGGTACGATTTGGAATATTGAAAAAGGTGAGGGAACTTTTATAATAACTGTTTATCACAACAATGCTCTTTTTGTCTTTTGTAATACCTGCAAAAAACACAATCGAAATGGTAATAACCAATTTAGAGAACGGAGGCGCTTTCGCGGCAAGCAATGCGCAAAACGTGGCGTTTATCTAGCGGCCAGATGTCTGTACGTGGTCTCTACCTTTTGTTTTCCCGCCCTGCCAGCCAATAATCAACGGATGTTTGCCGTGCGACTGCTTAATTACGTCGGGTTTGGGATTCACAGGAGGTGCTGTCGAACAAGTTAATCGAGCCATGCAAAAAAAGCGTGTATTGGACTCGCAGATACGCTACAAGTTACAACAGGGCTAGAACCATTGATGATAAAGCAGACGACAAAGACCACTGTGTAGGCCCCGCCGTTGCGCCTGCCGGTTTGAACAGGTTCCTCTGAGCGGGCAACGTTGCGTAATAGCACCTATTCGCCGCGCCATCTATACTGTACTCCGTGACTGAGGTACATAAGGGCTCCTCGGAGAGAGTTACGTCGGCGCGCCTCTTTTTATTACTGCGTGGTCGCCTCCAAGAAGCGCCCTACCCATCCCCAGCCGCCTTTAGAGTTTCTTGTTGCCCACGCTGAGACGAAACGCTTGGCTGGTAGAGGTAGAAAGCTTTGGTTTTAAACAGATGCGCTCGAATATTTTACCACTATATTGAGGTTCGTCGCTTAAGCGTAGCTCAGGCATACGCAAAAAATGTCAGGCCCTTTATAGCCTCCAGCATTATGAACATCCGCATAGTCTTTCCACTGCTGTGAATACTGAGGGGTCTTAGGGTGGTACTACGTTGCCCTGCGTAATTGCTCATACGTGGTACGTACGCACTCGCGGCTTGTTACAATTGACTGTAAACTCCAATCATGAGGATAAACTACGCGAATGCTCACGATGAAGAAGTTTATCCCAAATGGATGCGTCAGAGGCAAATTCGTTGGCTGCTGATCTGAATAACGCGGCATCGATCGCCACCCATGGTCCTAATAGAAACGTTTCTAATGTAAGTGTGTCACTAATTGAGCAAAAAAAGAAAACCTCCAGTGTCAAGCTAACCTATTCATCCAGTCTTACATCGAGACTGTCTCAACCTGGAGCTTAAGATGACTTTTGACTTTCACCTCGAACATATCTGTACATATATGTACAGATATGAACAAAAAAGATATGAACATATAAGATATGAACATATAAGATATGAACATATCTTCATATATGTACATCGGCTTTTGCATTACCGATGGATTTTACATTACCTCGCTTTCACTGGCTTTCACCAATTTCTGAGTAGACACTTAACCTACATCTGGAATAAAATTGATCGAACCTTGACATACGTGCGCGGCATATTTTCTGATACTCAGAAGTCCCTCTAAACTCAATTAAATCAATCAATAATTCGCCCAAGTGCTTGACGACCTTTCTGCAATATGACCACGATAACACAAAAAGGTTGCTAAACGTATGTGATCAGTTATCCAAGATGACAAAAATGGCTACAAAACGACCCGGAAAACACGCCTACCGTTGCGATGACGTCTTGTATCTTTGCCTAGTAGACCGGCTGGATTAACCTGTTCTATACGGTACAAATATGGTTTTGTGAACGTGTAGAAAAGTCAGTCTAAGAATAATAGTTGTAAAAGACCTGTAAAATTTCTTTTCGCTGTATTATTGAAGTGCTCAAAAGACGCTTCGCAAATGCCTGTGAACATTCTGTTTAGATCTTGTCGATGGGATACCATTATTATCTTTGTTCGATTACTACATCTGCATTTAGTAGCCTGATATACGACCATCCCTTGCCTTTTTTTCTAGCTCCACAGGCCATTGTGGAATAAAATAACGGAAACACTACATTGCGCGACATACGACAGACGAGTGCCTCTGCGCGCGTTACACAGTCTTCGCCATAATAAAAACGTAATCACTCCAAACATTTTATTGAGTTCAGTGCAAAACACTCCCAACCACTGGAATGTACGCTGTACGGTTTGATTCTGATTCATGATGATTAGTGTGGAAAGTCTATATACGTCTTCAAGATATCCTGGCCACTCTCTAATCAATCTGTCGCTGGCTGGGCAGCGGTGACCATTTTATTTGACGTTCCTCTCAAAAAAAAAAAGGAACGTAAAAAAATCACACCATATTCGCATTGGGGAACCGTGAGTAGGATGCGAAGCAGCATGGGGGTTCACTCAATTTCCCATTTGTGGGTGCCATTGGTTAGGGGCTGTTGGTTCCATTAGAACTCATCCTACAGCACCGGATCAGAAACGACGCAGGCTATTCCTCGGACCAGACTGAACGCCGCGCAGGGCGCACCTGCTTTATTGCAGCTGAGGAGAGGAGAATGGAAGAGAGGCTCGTATGCGCAGTGTTATGCAGCTCGAAGAGAGGAGAATAGAGGACAGCCGCGCATGCGCAGTGGAGTGTGGACGGCCGACGCGGGACATTGCCCTGACCATGACATGCTTCACATCCAAAAGGAGATTCAGCCCACCAGGGCAGGACAACATGAGAACTAAAAGCCACAAAGTAACGCTTACGAAGCAGTTGCAAAACGCACAGGAACCGCACAAAAAAAGAAGAGTGGGGCATTCAGTTTTAACCGATCAACGTTGCAAACGACACGGCAGCTTTCAAACCGCAGCCAAGATGAAATACACTCACACAAGGCCAAAGATGACGCAATTCTCTTGAAAGGCAACGTTTTTGGAAGACACTTACGCTCCCCTAACAACTCAAAGATTACAAAGCCGACAAAGCAGCATTCCACAAGGATACGTGAACATATGAGGGTCGATGAATCGAATACCCCGGCGTCTGTTCTGGGGTCATTTATCTCTCGGCGCGTGTACTTCCCGAAACATCCAATTGCATCAAGAACACTCTACATCACAGCAGAATATTCTAGGCAGGGGATGTTAGTTCGAAACCATCTCCCTATCCAAGGAGATAACACGTGAGGCATAAAGAATGGAACACAAGCTTCACTTGGCACACAGATATCACAGACCGGGGCAGCAGGATGGTAAAAACATTACCAAAATAAGCAAACCCAATGCACGGTACGCAGAATACACCCCCCCCTATAAGAGTGGATCGACCCGATGACAAAGTAAAAGGCAATCCGAAAAAACCACAACAAAAGTCCGTCATCTTGCAGAGTAATGTTTCAGGTGAAACACGTGGATGACTTCCAGCAGCATGAGGCGTTGTGATGTTCCGTAATCACAATCGGGGATCACCTCGTAGCTAAGGTGGCGAACACTTTGTAGAACCTGGTAGGCTCCAAAATACCGTCGCCGACGCTCCGCACTGAGTGCACGTCGTCGGATGGGACTACAAATCTAAACACAATCCCCAGGATGGTAACTCAGCGTCGCGGCGTTGGCGCTTGTAGCGTCGGGCATACACCAGCTCCTGGTCTGTTGTCCAAACTCGAGTGAGCTGGTGGGCCTCCTTCGTACGCTGAAGGTATCCCTACACATCGGCGTGGAAGTCGTCCTCTTCTCCGTGCGGAAGCATGGAGCCAAGCATCGAAGTTGGTTGTCTTATGTAGACAAGCTTTAACGGTGTCATCTTCGTAGTTTCCGGATAGCCGCGTTGTACGCAAACCTGACAAACGGAAGGACTTCGTCCCAAGTCTTATATACAACATCAACGTACATTGACAGCATACCCACGGTCGTCGTGTTCAGACGTTTCGTTAGTTCATTCTTTTGGGCGTGGTACGCCGTCGTTCTTCAGTGAACCGTGTTGCTGTAGCATAAGATTTCTTGCATAATCCCCGCAGAGAAGGGCGTTCCCCGGTCCGTGATTAGTTCTTCGGCGGCTCCATGGCGACACACAATATCGTTTATGGAGAACAACTTCTTGTGCAGTGCCCCTCGGAAGAGTGGCGGTCTCGGTGTAGCGTGTGATGTAGTCTGTCACTAAGACAACCTAATTGTTCTCAGATCGTAACGTACGGTTAGGGCCGAGAATATCTATTCCAATGTCTTGGAAGGGCCTCCATGAGACTGCGATAGGCTGCAGAAGTCCAAGGGGTCTCTTCGATGATGATGATAGTTGGGTTTTATTGGCGCCAGGCCGACTATGGGCAAAGAGCACCTGTAGTGGCCTCAGCTTCACCCGCTAACAGCGCCACTATCACAATCACCCCTGCATTCCACAATCATCATCAGCGGCGGTGCTGGCCGGGCTGCATCAGCAGTGCCACGCGCCGCGAGACGAGATCAAATTCGATCGAGCGCCTGGGCGGTCGCTTGCCAGCGCCGCTCCCACTCCAGTTCCGGCTGGGCCTTGCGCACCCCAATAAATGTAGGAGAGCCACATCGCCTCACCGAGTCCTCGGCTCCGCTTCCTACAAGTGGTGACCCGGAGGTTCCGCGCCTGATACCCGGCCAGCGGCACACCGACATGGTGACGTGGGAGGACCCGCCGATACCAGCGTTCGAGCTACGGCACCTCAGGGGATGGTTCTTCAAGGTCGAGGCTACCCTCTTGCTCAACCACGTCACTGTACAGCCTCTGAAGTACTCCATCCTTTGGGAGATGCTTCCGCCCGAGCTCCGCTGCGTCCTCGTCCTCCCAGCGCCACCCCCTACGTTCACCTTCGCGCTGCCGTGCTCGCGCACTACGGCTTCGGGGGCGACTGCTTTCGGCCTGTAGCAGATGAGGTACCGGCACGGTCTGCACACGCTTCGCCGCGGCATGCAGCACACGCGGTACCCGCACGGCTCGCGCATACTACGCCGCAACACACGGCACCCTGCGTGCAACCCAGCCCAGCGACGTTCACTCCCACCGACGCCGACACCTTGGTCTCCATCTGCAGCACGGGAGCCCCACCTGCACCGCCCGGAGTTGAACCCGACGGCATCGCACGCGCTTACCAACCACCTCCCGCCTCGTCCGTTTCTGCAACGCACCGCGAAGGCACTGGTGAGCGAAACAATACTGAAACAGCCGAACCAACACCTACGGCACTTCCAGCGGACGACGCCTCGGAAACCGCCCAGTCACAACCCGCCTCGACCGCTTTTACTACCCCACGCGAGGGCTCTGGTGATTGCCTTTGCTCCGTGACCGTGCCATCTTGCCGATCCTCGTCGCCAGCTACTCCAGCGTTGCACGTAAAGCCCACGACGGCGTTGACGCTATGCCCGGCTGCACTGCAATCAGGGCCTGACTCGGGTGCAACGTACATCGAGCCCCACTTCGCGGAGATCAACAACACAGCCACGACTTCTGTTACGCATCAGACGCCCTTTGAGCACCTCGTAAACCGCGACGCGCAGGATGACCAGGGGTGCGTTCATGAAACTCGATGCCGACGTCACCATCGACGCCGTAAGCACCAGTCAAGAAAGCGAGTTTCGCCACTGGCACTTCTTCGGCGCACATCAACGAGGCGACAGTGCCGTTTTGCCAAACAACGTCTTGCATGCCGGCTACGACCAGCGTTGCGGGCTCATATTCGTCGGCGTTCCGGGAAGTGGGTGACTCGCTGTAGCCGCTGTCACCCTCGGGGTCGTACTGCGGTTGCACTTAGAGCATGCGCAACGATGTCGCACAAGACACCGTGCTCAAACCGTCACCTCCGAGAGTACAAGCCTCCTCGTACCGGCACACGAACGCCAGTGTACACGCGACGCAAGAGGCTGGTCATGGAACGCCCGCTCTACCGGCCCCGCCAAGTTTGCACTGTGGCCGCGGTTCGTGCCTCTTTGACTTCGGGACTGCTACACCGTACACCAGTTCGTCCCACTTTGCACTCCCAGCCAAGGCCATCTGAGGCCAATCAACGCTCCGGAGGCCCACAATGGACTGACCAGGACTGCTTCTATAAGTTACGCACGATTTGACCTAGACTGTCTAAGAACCTACCATGGACATGCTAGTTAATTATCTTTACATAGCTTGTTATTCTCTTTCTGTCTTAACGCGCCCTGCGCTAGGGGAGAGCACTGTAGTGGCGGTAGCTTCACCCGCTAACAGCGCCACTATCAACATCACCCCTGCATCCCACAATCATCATCAGCGGCGGTGCTTGCCGGGATGCGTCAGCAGTGCCACGCGCCGCGAGAGGAGATCGAATTCGACCGAGTGCCTGGGCGGTCGCTTGCCATCGCCGCTCCCACTCCAGTTCAGGCCGGGCCTTGCGCACCCCAATAAATATAGGCGAGCCACATCGCCTCACGGAGTCCACGGCTCCGCTTCCTACAAGCCAAAGAAGAAGTTACTGAATTGTGATGAGACAGTAAATACTAAAACATGTGACTAAAAGTAAAAGTGATGCAAAACAAAAGACAATGGAGATGGCTGGTGTATAGGGCCAGGATTATTACACGTGATATGACAAGAGCTGCAGAAAGTTCACCTCAGCTAAAAACTTAAAAAACACGCTGACTAGAAAACATTGGTTCGTCGGCTAAAAAATATGATGGGTGCGAAGGAATGTGTCGTCTGTATAATTCAGGGAAATGTTTGTGTCGTGTTGTGTCAAGTGCTCTGCATGTGATTAGTACGTGGACTACGGATAGGCCCTTTCCACACCTGCTACACATGGGTACCGAAGTTCCAGTGAGCAGGTGGGAGTGCGTCCCATGTGTGTGACCTATCCGCAGCCTAGCCAGAGCGACTTCAGTGTATCTGTTGTGTGAGTCAGTTATGTAGCGTCCCAGTTGTGGTTTTATTACGTGTAGTTCGTTGTCTGTTTGTTGACTCCAGTGTAGTTGCCATGTGTTACGAAGCTATCGTTTGATGTGTGCCTTTAGGTCGGTGTAAGGTACGGTTGTTATGTCAACTGTGTTCATGAGAGCAGCAGCACCAGCCTTTTGATCAGCGGTCTCATTGCCAGGAATCCCACAGTGACATGGTACCCAGCATATAGTTATTTCTAAATTTGAAGCCTATGCAGTCATTAGTACCTTGAAAAGACCATTGATCACATAGTTTTTAGATGACTTTCCTGATGGCAGTGCCTGTACAATGCTTAAAGAATCTGTGTAGACGACGGACTTTGGAATTTTATGTTCGAAGATGTAATTTGAAATGACCAAAATGCCATACGCTTCTGCCGTGTAAATACTGCTGTGAAAATTCATTGTTTTGATAACTCTAAAATTTGGTCCGTGCGCTGCACAAGAGACAGTAGAACCAGTTTTGGACATGTCGCTATAGAATTCTGCGCACCTGTACTTCTCCTGCAAGAACAAGAAGTGCTGCAGAATTGCATTCCTGGGTACCCTATTTTTTTCTACAAGAGTAAATGACAGGTCGCATGTTACAGGACGAAGATGCCACGGTGCGATGGAATTATGAATGGGTGTCTTGTACGTGTCTGAAAGGGGGACATTGAGTGCAGAAGCCTCCTCCCTAACTCTGAGAAAGAACAGTAACGGAATAGATGGCTTGTTTAAAAAGAGTTTTATATTTGATGTATCGTTCATGATGCGATTAAAAGGATGGTTGGTCAGAGACACGATCTTGGATGCATACAACAGGTCAACATACTCCTGCTGATGCCCTAGGCACCATTTGTCGCACTCGACATGAAGACTTTCAACAGGGCTAGTGCGAAATGCGCCGCATGAGAGGCGAAGGCCAAGATGCAGCACTTGCGTCGAGCATTTTCAGTGCTGTTTTATAGCCGACCCACACACGACACTGCCGTAGTCGAGCCGAGACTCCACCAACGCTGTGTACTGGCGGAGCAGGAGTTGTTTTTCGGCCCCATAAGATTGATGTGAGAGGACCTTAAGAATATTCATTGTTTTTAAGCATTTGCATTTGAGCTGTCTGATATGTGGGATGAATGTAAGTTTTTCGTCGAATAAAATACCTAAACACTTGTGCCCCCTGTTCACAGGAATTGGCATATTCGCAAGAGTGATATCTGGTCCGGGTGGACGCCATGCCTCCTAAAGAACAGAACGCAAGAGCTCATCGCGAGATTAAGATTAAAGCCATTCTTGTCAGCCCAGCCGGCAAGTTTCTTGACGCCGAGCTGGACTTGACGTTCGCAGATGGACAGTTTACACGATTTAAAGGATATCTGCACGTCATCTACAGACACGAAATAAGAGATTGTAGGTGGCAGTGCCTTTCCAAGAGAGTTCATTTTTACTATGAAGAGAGTGCAGCTCAGCACTCTACTTTGCGGCACGCCATTTCCTTGCACGTGAACATTTGACAGTGCACAACCAACTCTGACGCGAAAGGTTCTCTCCGACATATAACTACAAAGGATGTTCAACATGTTGCCCGCAACACCGATTGACTTTAGGTTATTGAGGATACCGTACCACCAAGCGGTGTCATGGGCTTTCTCTATGTCGAAAAACACCGTAAGCAAAATTGTTTATGCACAAAGGCATCCTTCATATATGTTTCAAGAGCTAGAAGTTGATCGTTCGTTGATCGCCCCGCCCTGAAGCTTGCCTGGCAGCTCTCGAGAAGACCGTTGTACGCAAGGAAGTACACGAGCCTGCGATTTATCATCTTCTCGAGAAGCTTGCAGAGGCAGCTGGTCAGGGCTATGGGTCGATCTCTAGCAGGAGAGGAAGGGTCCTTCCCTTCTTTTAACAATGCTACAACTATGGCCTCCTTCCAAGGCTTTGGATTGTGCGCCGAAAGAAATATCTTGTTGTAAAGGTGAAGGAGTGTTACAAGAGTGCCTCTGTTTAAGTGCGGTATCATTGTATATGTAATGTTGTCTGGTCCTGGATCTGAGGATTTACACGTGCTTAGAGCAGCCCTCAGCTCATGTAGTGAAAACAGGGAGTTGTAAGAAGTCTGTGATTTGTTGTTGTCACGTAGGGACTTCTTTTCACAAGAGGCTTTATGTTTCAGGAAAGTGTTTGTGTAGTGTGCAGAGCTTGACACGCGTTGAAAGTGTTGTGCAAGTGTGTTAGCCTGATCTTCTAGTGTGTCCCCAGTCGTGCTGACCAAGGCCAGGCTATGTGTATGTTGTCCTTTAAGTTTACGTATTCGTGCCCATACCTTGCGTGTGTCTGTGTATGAATTTATGGATGTTATGAAGGAGCGCCAACTATCCCGTTTGCCTCACGGCGCACGCGCTTTCCCAAGGCGTTTGCTCTTTTAAAAGAAATTAAGTTAGCCGACCTGGGGTACCGGCGAAGGACACCCCACGGCTTGTTCTGGGCCACTCGCGCTCGCCTGCAGTCCTCGTTCCACCAGGGCCTCCTTGGGTTGCGTGGGGCACCGGAGGCCTGGGGAATGGACTTTGCGGCGGCGTCGAGCATGTGCGCCGAGAGCAGTTGGGTGGCCTCTTCTACGTGTAGGGGTTTTATGGATGTGTAGTGCAGTTTAGATGTTTCTGTGAATGTACTGCAGTTTGCCGTTCCCTCATTGAACCTTTTATGAGAGGAGGAAGTGTTTGTGCCTATGCCTATGTATGTCAATTTGGTGGGGAAGTGGTCACTACTATATAGGTTTGTGTCCACATGCCACTCAAGAAATGAGAAAAGAACTGCAGAGCCAAGAGCCAAGTCAAGATGTGAATAACTGTTTTGTTCTATGTTATAACATGTAGCTTGGGTTTTGTTAAAAAGGCATGCTCCCTATGGTGTTAGAAATTTTTCAATTAGGCGACCTCGGGCATCTGTGCAGAAAGAGCCCCAGATTAAATTATGGGCATTGAGCTTGCCTAAGAATAAGTATGGTTCAGGTAGTTGATCTATCAGGGCCTCAAAATCAGTGTTCGGTAGTTGGTAATCCGCAGGGATGTAGAGGGAACATACCGTTATTAACCTATCATAAATAATTGTTCGAATCGCGATAGCTTCAAGCATGGTGTTTAGGCGGATGGTGTGACACGCTAAAGATTTTCGGGCTTCTATGGCCACACCACCTGAATAATAAGTGCAAGAGTTCCTGTCTTTTCGAAAAACCAAGTACTATTCAACAAGTTAGTATGTTTACTATTTAGGCGTGTTTCCTGAAGACACATGAGACTTGGCTGATGGGAATGAAGTATCTCGTACACATCATCTAGATTGTTCAGGGCTCTACAGTTCCATTGAATGATGTTGTCTGTTCCAATTATTTACATTTAAGAATGACTGGAGCGAGTTTGTGTGTGTTTATGTATCGTCTTTCGGGGCTGTTACTCTGGGATTTTGCTTTTTGGGCCTCTCTGTAGGCTTGGAAGTCGGTGGCTGCTCCTTGCGCTGCGTTGCAGGAAGGAACGGCCAGACATCCATCTCGTCGTCGGATGTCCGAGGGGTTCCCGATGGACCGGGCCCCCCAGACTTGCCCCCCCCCCCCCCTCGGGAGCCCTTCATTTGAGCCGCCACCGCCGAGGGCGTCCGGGGCGCCAGAGGTGGCACGGGCGGTGCGGTGGCAGTGGGAGCCGGTGCGGGGCCCGTGGTGTCCATCACCTCGGTTCCCTCCAACGCACTAGAGGATGGGGAGACAGCGGGGGGAGCGGCACCGGTCCCGACGGACGACGTTGCCACCACAACCGCTGCTGCCTCAGCAAGCGGCGTGGTGGCGGGTTGGGCTGCCAGAGGCAACCCAGGGGTTGGCGGCGGAGTGACCAGGTCAGACTCGCTGAACTGGGTCCCTGGGGAAATCAGACGCCGCTCCGCCCCCGGGCGAGCGGCGTCGGCGTACCTTCCCAGAGGGAAAGAGGCGAACCTCTTCAGCGCCTCTGGGAAAGTGATGTTTTCTGTCACCTTGAGATTGATAATTACGCCGCATGTGGGCCCCTGCAGTTTGCACAAGTGAGGATGTCACAATTACAGTTGTCGGTGGGGTGGTCCTGCGCGGCGCATTTCGCACACGTTGTTTTGCCGCGGCAAGTGATTGTACTGTTCCCAAACCGCTCGCACTTGAAGCAGCTGCGTGGGTTCGGAATGTAAGGACGAATGGAGCATCGAATGAAGCATGCGATTATATGTTCCGGAAGTTAGGAACGGTTATGTTTCGTGGGAAATATGTTATCACCCCTGCGCATCATGATGCGGCGCACAGCTGTGACGCCCTGATCCTTTAAACCTTCAAGCAAGTCGGCATCTGTTTCCGTAAGAAGATCTGCCTCAGAAATCACACCCTGAGAGCTGTTGAGGCTCCGGTGGGGTGTGACCCTGATGTCCAGATCATGGATGCGGGTTTGTTCAAGAAGAGTGCGGGCTTGTTGTTCGGCATGAAGTTCTACAAGGATTTCTCCCGTCCTAAGCTTTTTAGCTTGATACTTTCCACCTACTGTGTTTCGCAGGAATTTCGAAACCAGGAATACAGACAGGGCCGCGACAGGTCTTGCTGAGTCAGCTGACTCTGTCACAAGGAAACGAGCATAGTTATTCACGGTTGTTGAAAAGACAGTCGTTGGAAGGGGTGGTAAGGAAACTTCGGTGCGGCCCCTTTCGGTGACCGATCACGTTTGGGGGGGGGGGGGTTGAAAATGCCATATAGCATAGTATAAAAGCAGGGAGACGGGGGTACGTTCTTCTGTGACCTTACCCTGGTAGTCAAAGAGGTCCCGGTGCTCACTGCCAGGTAGACAGGCAGGGAGCCCATCGGCCGGAGCTTGACCAAGGCTCCGACGGCCACCGTTTACGGCTTCTACCCTTCATCTTTAAACCCCTCGCCATGGTTGGACACGGCTTTTGTATGGAGCTCGGGGTCCGCGGTGTCGCTGCTCACCGTCACCATGAATACTGAAGGTGTCCCGTGCGGGGAGGGGTCTCTTCGGTGGAATTTTACGTCGCTGACAGTAACGGCAGTTCCGGGCGCACTGCGACACACTGATTGTAAGTCGGGGGTAGTAGTAGTTTACCTTTCTTTTTGCAGTACTGCGTGCAGTGCCGAGATGTGCGGAAGAGGGGTTGTCGTAGCATGCTTCCGAAATTTCATCACGGAGGCCTGAGGAGATGACAAGAAGAAATTCCCTTCTCGTTCCGGGGCTGAATGCTGGTCATCTCCGCTTGAACGCCCTAGGCACGGCAACGTTGCGTCCTTCGAGGTAACCGATGATGGCGTGTAAGCCGGGGTCGGAATTCCGTTGGTCTTTTAGGTCTCCTTTCGCCACGACTACGAAGAACGCACTGCTACATCTGAGTCTTGCAGTGGTGGTCGACGAGGGCGCGGGACAGGCATCCAGCGCCAGGGTGTTTCCTGTCGGATTTATTGACGATAGTAACGTGGAACTGTTGCAGGCGAAAGCTCCACCGCCCAAGATGGCATGAGGTGCCCTTCAAATCGACGAGCCAACAAACCGCATTGTGATCTGTAACAACATTGAAGGGTGTCCCATACACGTACGTGCGAAATTTCGAAATCGTGCATATAATTTCGAGGCACGCTCCCTCAGAGGCTGAGTAGGTTTTCTGATCTTCTACAGACAACGGCTGGCATAGGCGATTACTTTTTTGCAACCGCGTTGCTTTTGGACGAGGACGGCACCCAACCCTATATCACTGGCGTCGGTGTAGATTTCTGTTTCGGCGTTTTCGTCGAAAAGGGTGAACACGGACGGATTTTTTAGGGGTTGTTGCAGCTCGCAGAATGCTTTTTTTGGATGTTGTCCCAGCTTAAAGGGATGCTATCTTTCGTCAAGCACGTCAGTGGCTCTACAATGTGTGTGTAGTTTGCGAATAAGAGCCGGTAGTATGCGCAGAGCCCGAGAGTTCGAGAGTTCGAGGAGATGACTCAGTGGCTAAGGCATTGCGCTGCTGACCACGAGGTCGCGGGTCCGATTCCCGGCCGTAGCGGCAGCGTTTATGATGGAGCCGAGAAGCAGAAACGCCCGCGTGTAGGAGATTTCGGCGCTCGTTAAAGATCCCCACACGGTCGAAATTATTCCGTAGCCATCCACTACCGCGCGCCTCATCACCTGCCTTGCGTCAGCGCGTTAAACCCTCAAACCAATCAATCATCCAACGGAGATGAAACCATTGTGGGGAGACGTATACAGCTTTGCAGTAACAGTATGGTGTCATTAAAGAAGCAAAAGTTCCAGCGGAAGGCGCTTGAAAAGCTAGTGGCACGGGAACGCGGAGGGAACGCTGAGAAAACGCAGAGAATTCTTGCAAACCGTTCAAGCTTGGCCGTATTTATGTGTAGCAGGTCTTTAGATTGTGTTAAAGAAGCGCTTATAATTCTGGAATTTCAACTTGGGCATAAAATGGGTGGACTTGCTACTGCATCTCCACTTGCATCCAGCCTCTCGAGTGCCCCACGCTGGAATATTCCTTGTTTATAAAACACGACGCCAGGCCCCGTAAGATCACACAGTGGGTAATTTGGGCTCCAGGTCTTAAGAATGTTACCTTTTAGTGTAGGTCACTGAAATACGAACCCCGAACTAAAATATGCGCTGAAAGTTGGTTCCGCACAAGTCATGCCCCTAGAGCTTTGGATACCTTCATCACGAACAACATTCGCAGTCATGCTCAGCTCCAGAACATTATTTATGGCAAGATGACATCCAACTCTGAGTGATGTAACGATCCACAGAAATCTTTCGTCGTTGCAGTGCGTGCGCATGATAGGCTGAATTTTCTTAATTGTATGGAAGATCACTGTGTGGCTCTTCCGCCAGCTCATTATAAGTTCGTCTTCAACCTAAAATTAGGAGTCTGGCGGCGAGTTTACAACACGGGCACTGGGAGTCACGTATGTTTCCGACGCTAACATTGAGGTGGAGCTGCTTCAGCCGAAACGTTTTTAAACACCCCCCCCCCTTTCCCGCAAGTGACAGCCCTCCGCACACCACGCCATGACATAGGTTGGTACTTGGATGCTTTCACCAAAGTAGCCAAAGTAACAGTAAAGCTTTCGGCCGCTTCATTATACATGCATTGAATCTGGAAACTCTACAGCAGTACCAACGCATACCAGTGAGTGCCTCGTTAATGATTACGTACTAACTGCAAACGTGATGACGGATATTGCAGCATAAATCAGGCGTGATTAACGTGCCCCAAGACAAGGAAAATAATCTACTGAAAAGATTCATCAGTTCTTGCTACAAACATTGCACTTAGTACAGAGCGATCCACATGTGATGCCGTAACACGTAGCACGTCATTGCTTGCCTTGTTATCTATTGACACAGCAGATTTATTTTACACACTCCTAGCATAAAGAAGACATTTTAAATCACATGCAGCTGAATGTACTTATAATAATATTATTGCTCTTTAGTATAGAAAACACTGCGCCAATCTTGTCACACCGAGATAAATACGAAAATCTTTATCACCTTATTCGAAAAAGTGCCTGATTAGGTGGCGCCACCATGTGCCTCGCAGTTCATCGTAAGCGCGAAAACGTGCCTTATGAACGATAAATACCCGAAGCCCTCCCTGAGGATTACACCTTCCTCATCATCACCATTTTTCTTATCTTCTCTATCTAGGAGTGCGTCCTAACTGCGAAGACGTCGCCAGCTTTAATAAATGTATGTGCCTCCCCTTCTCCCTTTATTACTTTCATTTTTTTCTTCTTCGCAACTGCCTAGGGCCGAGTTGAATGGAGGAGGAGGGGGCTATCGCCGCTCTTTTTCACTGAACCAGCATGCATGAATTAGGTCCTAATAGTTCGTTCTAAGAAACAATCGAAGCAATGATTCTTTTATCAGCCGCGAGCTGAAATTGTTAAAGGGGACGCATCATCTGTACTTTTTCCATGTATTTTCTACCGACACAGGCCTCGACCGTTCTTGCCTGGAGGCCTTGCTTCCTGTGACAGGGAACCTTTGAATGATAAAGGTTGTCCTAGTTTTTCTTTTATTGCGTACCGGACATATCGTGTGTCCAGCGTTTACTGCGGCTGCCGGAAGAATTCTTCAGCTAGATCTCCAAAGAATGATTACACGAATGCTTGCTGAACTTCTGTGACTTTGAACACAATTCTATTTGGAATCTGCTTGCTGCCCGACAAACGTCTTGTCTTCTTGAGAGGGTAGCGATTTCTTTTAAAATTTCTAACCGGTCTATAGCGATGCTCTTTTTGTGGATGTTTATATATGCAGGTCTCAGAACTATCGCTGCTGAGAAATAATAAATGTTTGTTCAATACTCTCTTTGTGTAATAATAGATTAAAATAGTTTTGAAACTGTTTGCAATTATACGATGGCTATAATCTTGTCTCCCCACATGTGAGTGGTCTTAAGCATACATTTTCTGGTTTGATGCAGCTGTATTTTAAACAAGCGTTTCTTAGCACTGAGTCTATACTAGGCTTTCTTTAGGACTGGGTTGACCCGTGTGATATCGCTTAACTAAGGGCACCGAAAGTGAAAAAGTCAAGATTTCATTTTGGAAAGTTCAAAGGACTCTTTTTGAAATTACTTTGCTCAAAATATACATTAACCTGACATACATCGGGTGAACTCCTAAAGTTGAATTGTGCACTGGATGCTTTCTTGAATTTATTCTTGCTTGAGGTTTTCAAATATATTCCGATTTCTGAAAAGCACAAGTGGTCCTTTTTGACGTCAGCAATTGTTCAGCTTGGTAGATCAGGCTTCGTAACAACAAAAAAACAAAAACCTGAGAATCAAGAGATCGGCATAGCCTACGATAACAAAACAAGCAATTGGTTGTGTACGTAGATTGTAATTGGTGCACAACGATACTTCCCGTTCCCGTTCAGTGTTTTTCCTATTTACGCGCTGGTAAATTCTTAGCCCTAAATATGCCGTTCTTGAACAATACAATCACGCCTGATTTTTTTGCTTATGAGCTAATAACATTCGAAGGAGAAGTAACGGGCACATGACCTTGCAACACTCACTGGGCTGGATGCCGGGGTTCCTACCAAACCATTCATACACCGCTGTCGTGTCACCGAAATGTCACCAGAAATAATCTCGCCTAATATGCAGACATATTGATTAGGTTCGAAAGTAGTATGCACAAGTCTAACGTGCCCATTGGCTACGACGCAACATGGGGGCGCGATCGCACGTCTTTCATGGGCTATGAACGCGGCACTGCGGCGGTCCGACATCCCCATTGTCTTCCAAAAGGGGTACCAGATTCTGGCTTCGCGGTCAGGGAAAACGCATGACGTTACTACGAACAGTGGTAAGGGGATAGCTGACTTTCAAATGCCGTATTCCACTTCCATTCAAAATAAAAACAAGACACGCGGCATCATTTCTGCCCACATCAAGCAATATGTCGCTAAACAGGCTATCACCTCCCTTCTATATCCTTCCAAGTTTTCGTGTGCACAATTTTTTGTACTTTTTTTCATAATTTTCCTTTTGAAATTTTGGTTCGCATACGCAGCTAATCATTGCTACTTGTTTGCTTACAAATCGTTCTCATGGGTGTTTGTTATCTTTGTGTTTGGACCGCCTTCGATCTCTTTGGACTCCTTTTGCCGCCCGTCAGCGCCATGCAGAAAACCCGTCCGTATGTGCTGTCCGTATAAAGTGCTGCGCGCTTGTTTTAGCAGGCCTGCTTTTTCTTTTCGTTTGGCACAATCACGTGAAAATAGACGCGCTAGCCTCTTTAGTGTAGACAATAGCGATGGTACGTTGTACTGTTTAGCCACTTTTCTAAATCCTGAGCAACTTTGCTTGTGTACTTCACAGCAACCGCTCTTTTCTCTGCGCCACGGGCTCGTCCGTCCGCCGATTTCGGCCCACCAGCTTTTGTTGAAGGTTTTCACCGTTGCCGCAGGTACCGTGTACGGGAATTCCGATCTCAAACCGAGCTATGTGATCTTCTAAACTTCTGGCTGCGCTAAGGAAACAAGAATTAAAAAGGAAAGATTCTGGGCATGGCGTTTCAATCGCCCATGTGTCCCATCACCATGAACAGCTGTGACATGATGGGCATGACCGAGTGTTAAGACAAAGAGGCCTCTGGAAGACTGAATGGCGCAAACTGTATCCAATTTGCTCGCTTTAAACTGAAGTCGCTCACTGCATTTTTGCAGTGGATCTTATTCTACATAATAAAAAAGCCCTAAGTTTCCCACAAAAGAATATTGAATTCCAAATCTCCTAGTTACGCCCAACATCTGGTTGGCGCACACACAAATTGAATGCCAGGACAAAAGGCAGGCGGCAAACCTATAGCTGGAAAGACCATGGGGACGCCGGACTAGCGCGAAGTTGCGTGCACAACCAATAAATAGCCGCGTTCGCGTCTAAAACACAGGTCGCTGCCAATGCATTACTTTACGCAGGTGGATGCTTGTGCTTGCGGGTGAACTTAAAGAAACTCCCTGAGTATGCACGCACATCTTAAGAGGGAACCATTATATGCATGCGAACCCTGCTTATGAAGGGTTTTTAAAACCGGGATTAAAAAGCAAGAACGCATTGTTTCATGTTAAGGCACTGGTTGTTTCTTTTTCCGATGTTGTTCACTCCAATATAAGCGAACACATTAAGCCTCCGTTGGATGTTCCCGCATTTATATATATAAAAGGAAATCGTAGCAGCAAGTAACAGCCAATAGCGTCTTATACGGAACCTGGCGAATCCTAGCTGCATCAAGAAACATTCTTCGGTGGTCACAAGGCCCTTCAGAGATTAAAGTTCCAAACTGATCCCAATTCTGCAGAGCTCACAGTAAGTGACTTTGGTGTTTTTTTTCAAGCGAAAGAAATATTTTTGACACAAAATATGTAAAAATTATTAAACCAAACAAGCTATAATCAGCAATAAAAAGTTTTCAAGTTCACACAGACCTATATTGATTGTAGGAGAATGTAATTTTTAGGCACCCGGATATCAATATCTCCGAAAGGTAAACGTACAGCCTGTTAAATGGACGGCGGAGTGCACCAAGAAAGATTGGAAATTAAAAATTTACCTACGAGAAACTATTTTAAAATTTTCACAAAAACTACTGAAACCTAGCCCTGATTCTATGATGTCAATGTCTGCAGTATTGTTACAAACAGTTCCTAAAGGTCAGTCCCCCCTAACGCCTTTCAAATAAATGCCAGTGAACGGTAGCAACCACAAAACAATTTTCTAGCCTCTGAACAACGAGAAAACACATTGTGGTGCTTGAAGCGTTTGAGTATGTCTCTTTCCTTAACGCCGCAGATGTTCGACAGCCTACGCGCATATTAAGTACATTTTGTACATTATTGTACCTGTTTTTGTGTTTCTATATTTAGGGGTGCTGCAAAGTTTTAGCACTCTTTTGCGACTCCCTAGGAGTATCTGCCGGTCGAACCGTTCGTACGGATTGGCACAATGTTTTACAAGAACCGTAAAGGAGCAATTTTCCCCTAAGTAAGTCTCTTTGAGCAAGCATACGCGCAGGTTTATGCAGGTAGTTCACTTATGAAAACAATACCTGCGCCGTATGTGACTATTCTTTCTTTCTCTCTAATACACGTGTGTTACTAATAAACGTGGTAAGCAAAAGAGGACCTACAATTCTTTAACAGGTGCTTTCAGAAAGACCTACAACAACTCACTCTATGGGGATTCCGCATCGCGATATGGGCCCCAGTATTGGCGACAGACTTGACAGAAGCAGGGTGTCATATTCTCGGAGCGAGAACAAGCCACCGGTAGAAACTCTGCCTTGCATTACCAAAGGACAACATGGTCAGTACATTTTGACAACAGTAAAATCAAAACTCCTAAATCCACAACCGCGTTATGGATGAAGCAGTGAGTGTAGGCGATTATAAGATGTTTCGTGATTGCGGAACCTCGAGCTCAATGCGAACTGGCAGTAGCACCCACATGACATAAAGCCCTACTAAGAGCGGCAGTAGTGGTTTTGTGTAACCCCATCGCAAGAACGACTTTGTTGACTCTCATAGGGAGACATATAGAAAGCAATATTATTACAGCAGGCTGATGTCAGCCTGCTATCATGCCTAGCTTGATGCGTTAGGTTAATGAATGGGGAAATACCAGAAAACTTAATTAAGAAGGGATATCTCCGTCCGCATCGCTGCGTTCAGCTATTGTCAGTGTCTGGTAAAAAGCTGTGTAGCGCGGGTACGCAGCGCAACTTTTATCCAACATAATGCCGGTCTAGGTAATAGATACGAAGCTGATAGGGGACGTAGGTGACTACGAACTCTAATCGGCAGTATTCGCGCGTTCTGAGCTCTGCTATTTATACAATAAATAATGATCTTTCGCATATCCAGTGTAGCAGCTATTCCATGTCGCAGATTAGGCAGACTTCGGAACCGTCAGCTTAGTAGAACAGACAATGTTATATGTAGGTTTCATTACTCCGCATACAATGTGACGTTGCTTTTCGAGCTTGCAGAGTGCAGGAGGCGTCTTGAATTTTCAGGGTGAGTTCATAAAATATAATTTCATGTGTAGACCAGGTTGATTGCGGAAGGATCAATACTTTGCGGGACGCAAGATATTGAACATATTGAGTTTATTTGTAGCTGTCTTCGCTCTCACATGTTTGTTGAGGATGTCTCTGAAGTAGGCAAGTTCGCTGTGATGTGGCCGATTAGGTATTGCTTGATCTCTCCTTTAGCGTAACTTTCAAATCGCTGCTTACATACAAAACATGTTACCACATAAGGACCTACAGCGCAGAAAATCTCTGATTTTACTATGCCTCTTTTAATTCGACACATGTGCCGTATAGACAGTTGTCATCAGTACCAACGCCGTGATAACCACGTGCTGTTTCTCTTCTGGAGGCAATAATAATCACCACCACGCAGTTACCACCCGTAAGAGAAGCAAATCGATGGTTTTTTTTATGTGAAACTGCAGGGTGCATGCATATATAGCAATCCTTGTCCTAGTTCTGAATCCAGAGATTATCGGGCGCCCGCAAAGCTGTCTCGGTAAATTAAAATAGGAATTGCAGCTTTAGTCCCACCACTGAAGCCCTTAAAGAACCTCCGGCGCCCCCTTCGTGGGCAAACATCCAAAAGCAAGCGTATTAGATTGTACATGCACTGAGAAGTATTCGTCTTTTACGGTCATGACGCGTAGTCCAAAGGGAACGATACAGGTTTGTGTGCCAAGTAACATCAATTCCCACATGTTTGGCTCCAGGCCGCTTCTAGATAGGGCAGACAGAAGATTTGTGCTCAGGACTTTCAACGGTTTCTAGTGGATACGCAGAATCCCCCGAATGTTGCGCCCCTACACTAGGCAGCACGCAATATTTACGTCGCCTCCTACTTATGTCTTTATGAGTAAAAAAACAGAAAAACCTCATTCAACAAGTAATATGGGGAGGAGGGGCGGGCAGTCATAGGACTTCTTAGATTTACCGCACCTAGGATAAAAGGCAAAAAACTTTTTTTCAATGCACAAGGAACACCAGTATATGTGTAATGTGCGTTGTTTGTAAAGTATCGATTTGATGCTGCTACATATAGGAGTAGTATCTAATGCGAAAACGCCTTCAGCACAATGAGATGAAATAGTGCGGAATTTGTACATGTGCTTTATTTCAATGGCGCTGCAACTGACATTTACAATTTCGGTTGACCCACTGTTTTCTGAAATATAGGAACCAGGCAGAATCAAAGACAAAACTAGTATCCTGCGTTGCAACAAATTAGGCCTGTGTCAGTTCTGGGGATAAATGTATAAGCGTCCACATCCACCAGCGTACAAAGCACCTTCTCAAAACACCCCGGCAGATTTAGATTTTTTTGAATCTCTTGATTTATGGGGATGATCACACCTTACCTGTTCTCCGTGTTGGTGGACAGGGACATTGGGCACCACCGATTTACTGCACGTGATTGGCTGAACTGGGTGGTATAAATACCTGAGGCCACATACACACAAAAAACGCGACTCTCTGTCTGATTTTTAACAGTTGGGTATTCATTTCAGACCGCCGCCTAAAAACAATCTAGTTAGAAGACTTCGAAATAGAAGCTCCTCTTTTTGGATAACGGCCCAGTCGGGACCACAGGTGAAAAATTGTTCTAAACTGGATCACACATACTCACCATATCTGGCGCGGGGAAAAAGCTTGCGTGCAACCTACGCTTAAGTGCAATATATTGGAGGGTGTGCCTGGTAGCCACGGTTCGAATACTTTAGCTGAAACAGACCGTCTCATAGCCCGAGGTGTAGTACTGAAGCATATAAATCTCACCAAATTTAGACGACTCATGGGCAGCCGTTTTATACTCTTCACTGCACGAGGGCTGCCATAAGCAAGGCTCGAAGTAGGCAAGAAAAGTTAAAAAACAAGTAATCTCGACCCTGTGGAATAAATAACAAACAAAAGCTCCTTCCATCACACTTTGACGGCGCAATCGTTCCAAGAGATCTGCTAGGCTGTAAAATTGAAATAAATGTCGTTTTTAACTGGTTACCAAAATATTAGAGCTTAAGCCTAGAGCATCTGATGGGCGAATGTTCCGCATAGACATCTAAAAAACAGAAAATGAGAATAACCCTATAAGTACTCCCAACTTGATCATGCTGCTGAAACGTACCACTGTGCAACCATAACTTTCTGTAATGTCCTTACAGAAAAAAATGACGTTCTTTAAATATAAAATGCCATGTTTGTTTTGTAACAGCCTTACCAATTCCGGCGGTTCATAAACTTTCAAATAAAGTAAAAAATTCAGTATTTTGTAGGAACACCGTCCGAGAACCCGTGTGAGTGTCTGGAACGTAAGAATAAACCAGGGGCGGACCTACCGCCGAAGAAGCCCAGAATAAACGACATTATAAATAAAATTGTTGCCTCTATGACTGGGTTTTACCCGGTCACACTGGATGTAGTTATTTCTATGAGCACTAAGTTTGACTGGAGTGACTACGTCTTTATTCAGCGGCCATAAACCATCTCCATAAAAACATTGAGGACTAGATATCACAGTGACTCAATGCCACGTACTGCACGCCCAGCGGATTTATGGCAATAGTTGCGAGTACAGATGTTTACAATTTTTGCTGCACTTAAGAACGGTTCCAGTAAATATTTGAGGGATGTCTTTGTTGTAAGGCACATTCTTGATCTCAAAAATGCTTGTAAGCTTCCACCTGCTCACAAAAGCTATTTGGAGCCTCTAACCAACAGCGTCGCTTTTAAGAGGTCCTCGAAACAATAGTATGGCTATTGTTATCTTCAATGTTAACGTTACGCATACCGTGTTTTATGGTGCTTTTAACTAACAGGAATTCAAAAATACTGGTTTCTGCATACTACCTAAGCAGGGGGATAAGGAGGGCAAAATAGTACGTTAAATTAGTGCAAAGAACCTGTACAAAACTGCTCTTCTTGTGCTAACTTGTAGCAATCTTTGTTTTCGAGAAAATTATAAAACATTGGGAGGGCATGCTATGTGTTACCGCAGCTTTTTCATCGGCGAATACTGTGACCTTTCGTTCGAAGACATCTTAACTTTGTCCAATTCTTGTATGCTTTATGCTTTTATTACGCCTAAAAAGTTAAGCTGCTGAATTTACCGGTAATTTTCCCAACGGTCAAAGATAATTCAAGCCGCGGCATAAACCAACACAAATAATATTTTTCACCCTATCCGAAGAAAAGAAAACGTGTCATTAATGTTAATATTGTTCCACAAATTTCAAAAGCGCCTCGTTCGTATAAGTTGTACGTTAATCTAGAAAAGCAAAGGCAGTGGCTGGGCAGCTTATTTATTTATTTATTCCAAATACTACAGCACCCAATCAGCACTAGCGTAAGGGGAGATGTAAATTGGACTTTGGGGAGGAGCAGCAGTCAAGTGCACGTAAAAAAAAAAAACACAAGCATACACACACGCTGTTATAAATTATATATAAGGCCAGAATGGAGCGTTTATTTATTAGTACACAATGATACCGGCGAGGTTCATCGCGAGCTGCGCTATTATTTTGAGTAAGTTTTTTTACTGTCTTATACATATTCAACTCGTACCAATTGTGTACAGGCAATATTTTATTGAATGAAACTATTCTAAAAGTGTTTCTGGCTTTTTCTAGACATTTATACTATATTATGAAATTTTTTAAGGTTGCTGGCGAGTGGGCCGGCACTAGGGGGTGAATATACATAATACGTCTTTTCGATGTGCATTCTCGTGCATTGGAATAAGTTGCTTTGCGCTGTGTATTTCGCTGTTTACTGACCCTACAGGTAATCATGATTTGTGAGAAATACGAGACATAAGACTCATTATTTTTGTTTACCTCGCCGCGTTACAATCCCTGAGGCCTCTTGCCTTTAGGGTCAGTTGGCAAAGTAATAGTATACGACATGTAATAAAGGGCAATATTTTTTATCCGATCGAGCCACAGATTACGGAATGTTACTTCCTTCAGTGCGCTTTTACCAAACTGCCAAAATTAGCGCTTGGTTTGAAGTCCTGAACCTAGTTAAACTGTGTTTGAAACCGATCCAAAATTTGTTAAGTGTTCCATAAATTCAGCATTCCTCTGGCACACAACAATTAGTCAATTGTATCCAAAAATGCTATCGCAAACTACAGTATACAGACAAGAAAAGCCAGATAATTACTTTTTAGATGCAAAGCATCTCATGATTGTGGCTGTGTCCCTCCCTCCCTTGTCCGCCGTCCGCACTCTACTGAGCATGCGTGTCTCTTCAGCACGGTCAGCACTGGGCCTGACATCAGCGCAGTACCCTATAAAAAGAAATAGTTTGTCGGCGCCCGGTTTACATCCCACGACTCTCTGGCCGCAACGCCAGGTACGCGGCGCTCTTCCCACTGCGCTACAAACCGGGACGGGAGCATGTGCTACGAACGCGCCTTATGTCCTTCACTCATTCAAACTACGTCAAGAAGCTACTGATACAACGAAGACACGCGAGCTGAACGTCAACGGAAACGCCGAACTGAAAACTTTAGAGTATGTGGTTAATTTCCCGTGGGAAAGCTTTGGCGGGCAGCGCCACGCGCCTTCACCCCAACCAGAGAAGAGGAAGAATGGGGCGGGCAGCGGGGTAGGAGCGTTAGCACGCAGTAAAGAAAGACGAGAGCCAGGAGGTGTTTGATCAGGTAACGGGGGTGTCGGTGTCTCTACATTTCTGTACATTTCTCTGGCTTTCTCTGCCTGTACATGGGTGTTCACACTACGTTCCCATTCGTGCTCCGATAAATGAACCAGCATAACGGCAACACAATGTAACCTAAATGGAACCCCCCTGGCGCTTCGCATCCTCCTCATGCTTCCCGACGGGAAGGTGGTGTAATTTTTGACAATTTTAAGAAATATTGTGGCAAGTAAAAGCGCGAATTGTGCGAAAACGTAGTGTAAAACGTATTTTTTTCTTAAGTACGGAAGCAACATGGGTGTTAAAACAACATTTTTTCGCTAAGAACACGGGAGGGAAAGTATTAGTAACTTAAAGTGCATTTCTGAAACTAAACTTGCACCATTAAACGTGAGCCATATATTATTGCCTCTACTTCAATGCAACTGTTTCCTTTCCTTTTTCACCGCACACCTTGAATGAATACAATATGAATGCATTATTTATAATCGGAGTTTGACCCACAATACATGTACATGTTTTTTTTTTTTGACCATTAAAGCCTTACAGAATTAGGGAGGAGAGCGTGCTCTGACGAACAATGTTTCAAAACGTATTTAAACAAGCCACGGGAACTCTGGCAAAATACGTAAATGCAATGCTACACATGGAATCACACCGTCACAACTCCGAACGTGTTACCATACATGATTCCGCTTCCGAGTTCAAAGAACGGATGATTCAAAAGGATTGTCGTAATCAGAAAAAAAAAATGCGCGGCAATATTCTGGGAAAATCAGCGTAATTCGATATATATGATCATCATTGTCATCACGATCGTAATTTCATCATTAGTGTGGTATATTTCAGAACAAGGCCCTCTCCCACTGACATCGCATTACCCGTCCCCTACGCTGCCCCAAGCCTACTCCTTCCAACAGAATTTTCTAAATTTATCCCTCCAACCTCTTAACTGTTTCCCGCTAGTAATGCCTTCTCTCAGTAGTCACTCGGTTACCCAAGTAGTGCACAGATTACAATTTGGTATTACAATATGGCCAGCAACAGTCATTTTTCATTTTCCTTATATGAACTACGATATTTTCCACCGGGTGCCATCTATGATTCAGCCCACTCGTTTCCCGTGTGTGAGCCTTACTCCTATCTCCTTTTTTTAAGGGCCGTATGAGCTTTCCAATGTTCGTTTTCCAGTTCGTAAAGATGGCGGGAAGTTTTCTGCACCTGTACTCGACCGCCCGCTTACTTCTCTAAACAAAAATGATTGCATCTCCCATTGTTCTCGTACGCGGCACCGAGTCCTCTTGTTAAATGAAGACAGTGTTCCAGCCTGTCACGGCTTGGATAGACGGCCGTTCTTGTTTGACAGTGTTCTTGATATAGTTCCGTGGTTCCAGAAAGACTGCCGCAGTATTTAATTCTACAACGTTCTTCTCTGCATGTCACTTTCTTGACTGCTTCTTCTCGGCTTTGGTTTACGTAAAGTTTATTTCAGAGCACAATTTTCTTCAAAAAACGTTTAGTTTTAGGGGAACCACGGTTCCGTGTGGCATCATAGAATGTGGAATTAACTGTGTGGCATCATAAAATATCAGAAGGCAGGCGCAGCAAGGCCCCGGTAACAAAACTTCAAAAACACATAGACGGGTAATTGCATCCCCGGCATTACGCATTAGTTGTGTAGTAAAATTGTATTGATTGACGTAGCCTTTGTTAATGATTTTATGTCTACCGACTGAACCTCGGCCTATACTTATATTATGATATCTTTTTACTATTAAGATACATTTTGTCTATGTATTTATTTATCTTGTTCATCTCTTTCTTTTATCTAGCAAGTTGACTTATAAAAACACTGCACAGGTTTCTAGTGTAGGTCGATTACACTGGAAACCTGTGCAGTTTTTTTACAAGTAACTTCATCTTGTTGTTAGAACTGATGATGGTGTTTCCAGCCTATTGCCCGAACTTTTCATTAATTAGGATTTATCTTTTTTTACACCATTTCTGTGTAACTGCAGGGGATGAACCATTTCTGAACGTATTTTTTAGACTATTTGAACAAGACTATTTGAACCGCAAATCATTTCAGGTTCTCTCAATTACCATTTATACTGCCTTTTCTATGTCAGCCTTGCTTAACAGCCCTTCCAGATGTGCTTGATAAATTGTCGTGAAAATGGTACCTTCGTGTAGGTGTATTTTATTGCAAAGTGTTCACTTTTATTGTGTAGAATTTTTCTGTTCGTGCGTGCCTTATATATTTCATCCAAGTCTGTTTATTATTGAGGTATCCCTTATTTCCGCGTTCCTTATTCGTTCCAGTATTCCCACTTTTTCCTACACTGATTTAATTATTGCTATTGTTTTCGCCTTTGTAGCGGGGTGATGACATGTCATCTTACTGAAAAGGAATAATATACCCATGTTTTACACACACTCATGGTTTAGTATTAGCGCTGCTTATACTGGCAAAAAAAGCTTATTAGGCAAAAAGGTTATTAGGCACAAAAAGCTTTTCCGGCTGTCACGTTTCTGTTTTCGCGGTCCGGTGAAAAACGTATTGACGGGGTTCCACTGTCGCCGGGACCTCCACTGTCTATCCAGGACCTCAAGAGTTCCGCGACCTCTTCAGCTATCAGCGTAACGTTCACGAAGAAAGTGCCCTCGTCTATCTGCTTTTATGCTATATAGTATTTTCAACCCCCCCCCCCTCAACGTAATCGGTTCCCGAAAAGGGGCCACATCGAAGTACCTTTTCCCCCATTGCCATCTTTACCTTTTCCTGAACCTGAGCATTACTCTCGATCTCTTGCCATGAACTCCTTCAGTTCAGCCCACTCTCTTGCATCGCAGTTATTCTTGACCGCAACACATCTTGAAGCTATACTGGGAAAATCGTATAGGGTCAAAAAACAAACGATTGGGGTACTCATGATCGAAGTAAATGACAAACAGGAGTCCACAAACCTTCTAGCTCAGACTGGACTGGCTGATCTAGGCAACAGGGTCACACCCCATCGGAGCCTCAACAGCTCGCAAGGTGTAATATCCGAGAGAGATCTTTTGAACGAAACGGATGCGGATCTCCTTGCGGGCTTGAATGATCACGGCATCACTGCCGTGAGGTGCATCAGCATCTGCAGAGACGACAAGGAGATTATCACCAAGCACATCATCTTTTTTTCCCACAACATATAAATACAGGATTTATCCGGTGTTCAGGACGTCCCTACATCCAGAACCCGTGGCGCTGTTTTAAGTGCCAGCGGTTCGGGCACGCTACAACCTCTTGCCGTGGCCGAACGACCTGTGCAAAATGCGTGGCGCATGATCATCCGAGCGACAATTGCCCATCCGACACCCTTACTTGTGAGAACTGCGGGGGGCTGCATGCAGCGTACTCCCGCACATGTGAAAATTTCAAATGAAGGAAAAGATAATAAACACCAAGGTAACTGAGAACATCTCCTTCCTAGTGGCGCGAAAGAGGTTCGCCTCTTTCACTCTGGGGATGTACGCCGACGCAGCTCGCCGGGGGCCGGAGCAGCGTTTCCTTTTCACAGGGGCCCTGCTCAGCGAGTCTGACGTGGTTCCTTCCCCGCCCCCCGCTGGGTAGCTTCAGGCAGCTCAACCCGTAACAACACCGCTTCCTGAGGCAGCAACGGTTGTGGTGGCTACAACTTTCCTTCGGCCCGGTGCCACTCCCGCGCCTGCCTCCCCATCCTCCAGTGTGTTGGAGGGTGCCGAGGGGATAGACACTGTGGGCCCCGCATTGGCTCCCACCGCCACCGCACCAACCGTGCCACCTCTGGCGCCCCCGACGCCTGCGGCAGTGGCGGGTCAAACGAAGGGCCCCCAAAGAGGGACGAAGTCTGGGGGGCCCGCTCCTTCGGGCCCCCGTTGACATCTGACGAGGAGATGGACGTTGGGCCGTTCCTGCCTGCAACGCATCGCAAGAAGCGCCCTACGACGTCCAAGCGTACACAAACCCAAAAAGCCAAATCCTAGAGCAACAGCCCCGAAAGATACATAAACATACATACACACAGACTCCAGTAGCTCCAAGTTTCCATAATGGGAAGAGAAAATATTATTCAAAGAAACTAGAGGCCTCCTTAAAAATCTGGATATCTATGGGATAAGGAATTCGAACCAGCCAAGTGTGAGATGTGTCTTCAGGAAACACGTTTGAATTCCAATCACACAAATTTCTTGAATAGTCACATGGCATTGAAAAAGGACCGGGATGCGTATCCCCAAACCATATCCCGTAGGGACCCAGGCCGACCGCAGCCCCTTCAAACATCGACGTCACAGCGTCACGTAACTTTTTGTTCGAGCGCGACTTCATGCACCGTGGATTTTTTCTTCTCGTTTTGGGTGGCGGCCGATGGCTTCGCTCCGTGCGCGAAGGTGGGGCTGCGGTGCTGGGGAGCATTTAGTAGAAGTTAAGGGCCCAACCACATGCAGCGTACTTTCGGCCTTTTGTCGCGTGGTAACACCAGCTGACGCCCGAGCAACGCCGAATGCCTACGCTCGCCAGATATCGGCATCGACGCAGCGCGAGAAAGCAGCGGAAAACCGGCCATCTGGCGCCATCTGGCGTACACAAATGCAACCAGCGCAACTTCTCGATCGCGATTGAAACGTGCCGTGTAGCAGCGGCAGTGCGTTGAGCGCGTTCGAAACGTCGATCGCGAGTCACTTCAATTGCGATTGAAAGTGCCCGCGTCTGCGCGTTGCCGCCGAACGACGCCGACGCTCGCGCGACGCTTGATTTCGCGTTCATGTGGCTAGAACTTTACCCTTTTCGTACCTATACGTTCCGGAAACTACTCTCATTAAAGTAAAGAGAAAATTTCTTTGGTCCCGCTGCTTCGCGGCGGTCGATGGTTTCGCTCCGTGCGCGAGCATGACGCACGCGCTGGGAAGCTTCAAACACGAAGTATACCTGTGCATACCTGTTCTCGCTTCAAACTCTCCGCACTCTCTTGCGAGCCCGCAGACGCTGGTCTTCCATCCTGTTCCTAGTTAAGCTAGCGCTGGGCGCAGTGCTCTAAGTGCGCGTGCAGGAGGACGCTTGTGCGCGTACATGTGGTCGTTGTTTACGTTCCTGAAATCGAACACTCTCTATCATTACAGTGAAGTCGAAAATGTTTTTTTGATCTTGGGTGGTCTTTTGAATTCCGTACCGAAGCGCATAACGTTTGCTCCCAATTAATCGAAAGCACACGCGCACGTCGGTCGCTCATCTGCTGTTCACACCAGAGAGCGTGTTGATCCGTATATGTAATTGTATTATTACCATCAAATCCGCACAAAGCAAGATAGGATGATGAACGAAGACGCACTTAGCCCAACATTACTTGCTGCTTGATTTAACCTTGATGTTATGTACCGACTGCAGCTTCATAGGTATTCAAAGTGTTAGCAAATCAAATTTCGGATCTGCCTTGATACTGAGGGTACCGTCGAACGTCACTTGTAGGTTAAACGGCAAGGCGCTCTGGTCCCCTTTGTTTAGCTTGAAAAAAAAAGATCAGCCGGTGAAACCCTCAACGTCACTTGTAGGTTAAACGGCAAGGCGCTCTGGTCCCCTTTGTTTAGCTTGAAAAAAAAAGATCAGCCGGTGAAACCCTCATTGCAAAAAAAACGAGGTTTCGCATAGATTCGAACCATGGACTTTCAAAATAAAACGCCACCACACAAGCGCGCAACCGTTCGACCACGCCAGGAGAAAACGCGGGCCCCAAGAATTTGGTACCCTAACAGAGGCTGCCTACAATATTGTTGAGTGATTTGCTTTGGTCATGTTTGAGAGATTTGAGCCGTGGTAACGCTTTTTTCTTACGCACCCATCTTGGATCTGAGGGCAGTTATGCTATTACTACATTTGATGTAACCACAACCCCCTTATTTTAGTCAAGATAAGCCATGGCAAAACCTCGGTCTTCCCTACGCAAGCCACGGTAGCAACGAATGGCATGGCTTGTGTTTGGCACATTATAACCGACAGGTTGCTGCACCAATAAACTTCAACTTTATTTCAATGAATGGCGTGGCCTGCGCCTCCAGCATTCTGGCGTTGGTAAGGCTTGGTCGTCACGCACCAATCTTGCAGCAGAGCTGCATCATGTTAACACTACAAGCGACGTAGCGAGAGCTCCCTTATTTAACCAAAACAAGCTATCGCAAATACTCGATCTCACCGATGACAACCAAAGAAGCCGCAAATGAACGAGCGCTTTCGAACAAAAACAGCTTTCAATTTGTCTCAAGGCAGCCGATTACCGCAAGTAAAAAGAAATTGATACTCTTCTGCTGAAAAGAATTACTCTAAAGGACGAGAAGAACGTGAAACCGACCGCTGCTGCCAGCTTTCCGCTGCTTTCTCGCGCTGCGTCGAGCCGATATCTGGCGAGCATAGACATCAGCAGTGCTCGCGTGTCAGCTCGCGTCACCACGCGAGAAAACACCGAAAGTACGCTGCATGTGGTTGGGCCTTTAAGTTCTACTAAATGTGCATCAGCTCCCCAGCACCTCAGCCCCAGCCTCGCGCACGGAGCGAAAGCATCGGCCGCCGCCCGAAACGGGAAAAAAAATCCACGTTGTATGAAGTCGCGCACTAAAAGAAACTGATGTCACGCTGTGACGTCGCCGTTTGAATGGGGTGTGTTTGGCCTTGACCCCTACGGGTAATGGTTTTGGAATACGCGACCGGAACGGCTGCACACACTCTTCTGGCGGAGTGTCCGTAATCGCCCGCAAATCGTTAGCATGCCCCCTCTCACTTTGAACACTGCGCTTGAGTTTGTAGCAGTTCGCAAAATATTATTTAATAAGTTGATGACGGTATGCGTCTTGTACATTCCACCTGATGTGGCACGTTTGAGTTCTGGCTTCGAGGCTCGACCAGCGGCCCGAACCATACATCCTCACAGGCGACTTCAATGCACGCAATTCTCGTTAGGGCTCTTCTCGCACGGATGCCCGAGGTCGCTAATAGAGAAATTTTAACATCCACTGGAGCATGTCTTGTCAACAAGAAACAGTCTACATACCATAACGTAGGACACAATTCACGTACTCATAAATGAACTTGGCAATTGGTTTTGCAGTTGTTTTTCCGTGTCTTGAGTGGGCTGTGGGCACAGACCCATATGGTAGTGACCACTTCCCAACCTCCATAACATATATAGGTAAAGACCCATTTAGTCCATCTTTCTTTACAGGTGTTATGAATCAAAAGCAAACTGGAGTACATTGACAGAAACATCTAAACTACCCCACACAACCATAAAACACCTACACGTAAATAAGCAGCCAAACTCATCACTGCGCACATCTTCGACGCAGCCCAAAAAGTCTATTCCCCACGTCTCCGGTGCTCCGCGCAACCAAAGGAATCCGGGGTGTAATGAGGTCTGTAGGCGGGCGCGAGAGGCCAAGAACAAGGCCTTGGGTGTCTTTCGCCGGTACCCCACGTCGTATAATCTCATCACTTTTAAACAGGCAAAGGCTTTCGGGAAGCGTATTCATCGTGAGGCGAAAAGGGAGAGTTGGCGCGCCTTACTCACTTCCATCAATTCATACCCTGACACACACAAAGTCTGGACACGAAGAGGAAAACTAAAGGACAACAGACACACAGCCTGAGCCTGTTAGGTCAACAGGGGACACACTGGCACAATTCGTTTTTGATCTATTTCTGTGAGCCCACCGGCCACTATGCCTACGTTTGAGACTGCGTAGAGGTCTTGCAGGGTTTTTGAATCAGTTTACAAATATTCCTGGAGATATCTTTCGACAATTACACTTTCGCTAAGATAAATCCGAAGGGAAAGACTTTATGGCGACCTGATCAAAATAAGCCGTATTCAGACACCGAAGGAAAACAACTTTTCATAATCGAAAAGAACAGCTTCAGTGCTTGTGCGCTTGGAATTTTTTTGTCTAAATGAGACACAGTTACTGGCGTCTTTCTGTGACTACTGTTTTTTTTCTCCCTTGACTGGGTACTATGCCGCTCATATCCCTGTCCTAATGAAGTCAACAAAGTGTATTCACTGGCTCACTCGTGTCTTAAACAATAGGCAAAAAAACTAAACATTTATCAGGTTGCTGGAAAACATATCGACAAGATAATTAAAACCATTATCTGCCGAAATCTAGCAATTTACAAGCACTCTACAATTGTGCCAAAGTTCTTGCAATGGTATTCTGGGTGCGGTGATAGTTTCGCTGAGGGAGGTGGATATAATACTGCTGAACGATTTCGAGCACTAGCAAAGCTGTGTATGCAATCTAATGTTGTGCACACGGCACATAATGGAAAGTGTGCAAGAGCGAATATAAGCACTTTGGGTCAAATATTCCTAGCTAAACCTTTTATTTCCCGCTAAAATGGTCTACGTGTGAACTCCCGATAATTGTGGCAAATGTTGTTACATTTCTTCTCAAATGGGAACATTTTTGGTGCATATCAACAACATTTCTAACCTACAGAAATCATTTATTGAAGAAGTAATTGACATTCATACAGGGCACTGGACGTTTGTCAATCAGAATTTACAAACGGGTTTCCACTCTTATTTTTTTAAGTAGTCCAACAATTCATAGTAGAAACATTAGTTTGCGCCTATACAAAATAACAAGTAAAACAAACAGTTATTGTGCTGTGAAAATATTTGGGTTTGATTGTTTTATCTGATGTCATACCTAAGCAGCTACCTGCTCCTTTGCAGTGTTCATGTCGTCGGCAATTGACGGTTGTGACGAGGAATTGAGTCTCATGGGTGTAAGTACACACGTTTTTCTCAAGCATTTGCCCGCGAATTTTCAATACGTTTAAACTGAATAAAATATATTTTAACAAAATGTAAAAGCCGAATTCCTGTATATTATTAGTTAAAGAAAATGATCGTTTCAGAATGGGTGGGCGGATTACTGCTTCTTACTCGATTATACGGGGCCAAGCTCTGCAAGCTGCCAGCTTCAGAATAGTGTAGTATAATTTTTATTGATTTCTCGGATGGTCTACTTTACACTTTTGCGGTAGAAAGGCATCACTGACCTAAAAAAAAATAGGCTGCCTAAAACCCCTCGGAAAGTGTCGCGTAAGTGACTGTTACACAACACCACAGCAAAAAAACATCCTGTCAGACTTTTTGCACCAAACAACACGCTAGCGCATGCGTTGGTTGCCGGCACTCTCGCAGACAACACATTCGCTCACTAACATACAACTCACTACCAAAAAGGCGGCAAATGAAAGGATCAACACCTAAAAGTGCGTCATAAGAAGGGCAAGGCTAGTACACAAAAACGTGTAATTACGGCGCTTTATTAGTTTTAATGACCCCTGCATTGCCATGAGATCCTGCGGTGGCGTCTAATTGTCACTTGTTATCTCTCAAAAATAGGCCAAAATATGACGTCACCCGAAGGCACCCGCAAAAATTGTATCAATTTTTTCCGAAAACACATCATAAAATGATTGTATGTTTCCCCAAAAGACACTTCTTTCTCCGTGGCACTAACAATACTATATACCATGCTCGTTTTGCTCGCTAAGAATTCCCACGTTCATCCTGTTCGCTTTTTTGGTACCTGCACCTAAGGAGCAGCCTCCTAGTGAACTTGCGGTCGTAGCCTACTCTTGTTCGACGCAGCTGCTTTTCGTGGCAGGATCGGAATTTTTTCGAGCTCCCTGCAACAATCTTGAGCAAATTACCATTACTCTTTTCTCCTGAGATTCGGTGATCCCACTTTCGGGGTATCACAAGCGTGAACTCTACCCACCCTACGTTGAGCGTGGTATTTATTTATTTATTTATTTATTTATTTATTTATTTATTTATTTACTTATTTATTACCCACAGCGCTTGCGGCATTACAGTGGCAGGAAGAATACAACAAAATAACACAGGGTTGCCGTCTGCCGCACACCAGCCTTACAGCGTTGAAAGCGTACAAAACATCTTACAATGCAGATATACACCACAACTAACCCCAATAAAATATTTAGGTTCACAAAACGCAAATAGAAAAACACTCAGAACAACCGAACCCGTTACACGAACATCAAAACGAACGAATCATTAGGTTGAGTTTTGCAAAACGATCGAGTTTTGCAAAAGTGTTCCCTGACCTTAAATGCGTGATCAGTATAATGGGAGGTAATATATCATGGGGTGACAAGAGATAGTTTTCTCGTACTATGTCTGTTTGGCAATGACAAATTGCATAAAAATTTTTAATCAAACTTTTTTGCGCCGGGTTTCCAACAAATCCCAGTTTAGCTGCTCTTTCACTACGGCCGCAATAAATTCAGCACCCTATCTGCCGGAAACAAAGAGGGCAGCAATATTTTGTAACATTTCCAGTTTGGGTTTATCGCGAACTGTTGCGGATCCCACACCATGCATGCATATTCCGTGACAAACCTTACGTTTGCCTTGTAGAGCAGGTCTTTAGATTCTAAGGGGAAGTCTTTTGCTTTCCTACGAAGGAAACCCAATGCTCTACCCGACCAAGCTGCCACAGTTTCAACGTGGCGCTGCGAGCCAATGTTGCACGTAAAATAAACACCTAAGAATTTGTACTGCGTTACTTGACATAATGGTTCATTGTTCATAACATGGGAGATTTCATTTAGGCTTTTTTTTCTTGTAAACCTCATATAAACTGTTTTACTTAAAATCAAAGTATGTTCCATTTTAAACACCGCTGACTGATTTTGTGAAGATCACATTGAAGAGCATGTAAATCTTTAACCCCTTTGAATACGACAATATGCCTCCTTTAGTCGAGATACGCTCTTAACCAGTTGATTGTCTGTGAATAAATATTACATGTAGTCATTTTGTCAATAAGCAAACTACGGGACGGAGTGTCAAAATATTTCTTAAAGTCTAGGATCACGCAGTCTACAGTTAACTTATTATGTAAAGCTTGAGCTATATCGTGAGTAAATTCGGTAAGTTGGGCTACACGAAAATAACCTTTGCGAAGCCATGTTGGGCAGGGTAAAGCCGGTAGTTATTGTTTGGGTGCTCTTCAATGTTCTTATATAAGATATGCTCAGGAATTTTAGAGGCAACGCACGTCAAAGATACCAGTCGATAATTATCAACATTGTCTCGAGGATCCCGTTTGTTAACTGTGGTTATATTTTTAAGCTTCAAGTTGGCTGGGATTGAAGACTCGGCTAGCGACTTTTCAATGATGATTTTAAAGTATGGGGCAAGTGATCGCCCGCAAAGTTTGAGATAGCTATTTGATAAGCCATCAGAGCCACCCGATTTGGAAATATAATTGCTTCTAATAATTTTTCAATACCACGCATGCTGATCTCGATGTCGCCCATTTCACTTAAGTCAGTACGCCTATTTTTACCGCCGGTTGACATCAGGCTACTGAGAACGGAGTGGAAGTACTGATTAAGGCACTGTGCCTTTCCTACATCGTCATTCACGGCAGTACCATATACAGATAAGGACGGAATGAACATACTATATATTTCCCATTTAAAAAAAACAAAAGGAATTATCTGTACGTCGACCCAATTTCTTTACGTTTAATACACGATAACACGTAATAATCTCAGTATTTTGCTGGAAAAGTGAGCTCTAGCGAGGAGATGTGACTACGCTGTCTTTTAAACTAGGTGCTTAGGTCACGCGTTTCAGCCGATGCAAACGCTTAGGATGATTTCGTACTTTTTGAGAAAATATGAATATATTTTTTCGCTGCCGGCATTTTAAACAACAATTCTGGCATTACAAAGTTTTAGTTGTCAGTGTATTTAATTTATTTTTCCAGAATAGCCAATACAATTTGCACATCGTAGCCAGGCTCACAGCCATTAACAGAAGGATAGGTTCTCCTAAACACTACTATAATATCAAAAGCGCTCGAATAAATATACGGCAGTGGCTCTACTAATGTTTCTGACAAGGCTCGAAAAAGTTATTAATGTTTTAAAGGGAATAATGTGCTGTTCTTACTCGAGCTACAATAACCATAAAGTATAGTCTTAAGTTCAGTTGCTTTACCAAAAAGAAAAGGCAGAATGCATTATCCCGGGACATCTTGATGCACCTGTGCCGCAAATAAACAGCCAAAGAATAGCTACACGAAATATAAAAGGTAATATTTTAAAATACCGCGCAAAACTCTTCCGAAAAAAAAAATACTGAATAGTGAAGGGAAATGTTCGTTGCAGCTTGTTCTAGCGGAGCACACGCTTGCTCAAATCAGCTTTTGTTTTCTCAAGGCAGCTTCGTGGTCCTTGGGTCGGTGACATCGGGTGCAGGTACTATGTGTACCCACTCCCCGCACGGGGTACTTTGTGGAGTGTTGGTGACGGTATTGGCGCAACGCTTACCACCCCCCCCCCCTCATAAGGTGTTACCTGCCTTGGCGAGACATTTCAAGGTGAATGGCTGGAAGATTCGAATGGTGGCCCTCAGAGCCTGTTCAAACTCTGCCCGAAGGGCCGCTGGCTTGTTTACCAGTCACCGAACTCCGGGACCCCTGTGACTATGAGGGTAAAGTTGGAGGACAAGGAAGACCCTCTTTTCCGTTTTTAATATGGGATATGGGTAATTTACCCCCGCCCTCAAAAGATAATCTGTTTCTGAAAAGAGGGGCACCGAAGTTCTTTTTCCTCAAATGGATAAACTCGTGTTTCCAAAACCTGTCAATTACATCTTCGTAAAGGAATCTCTTGATAAATGAAAGGCAGTCACCGCAGAGTCTGTGTTTCCGATCTCTAAACTCCTCTAGAGCTTTGTCAGAGGTTTTGCAAGGGCAAGAAACTCAAACTGGGAGCATCCTGATTGAACTTCACAACAAGGAGCAATACAACAAACTCCTCACGCAACGCTGCATGGTTGATACAGACATACAGATACCCCCCAGTGCACGTTGAACAGCTTGATGGGCGTCGCCTTCAACGTTGGTCTAATAAATGAAACAGAAACAAATTGGCCCGAGCGCCTTCGACTCCAGGGCATGACGGCAGTGCGAAAGATATCCATGTGTCGAAAGGACACTGAAGTACGTAAAAAAACCTTAATCTTGACGTTTCACCCCTAGACGCTCGCTATGCCGGTCAGTGCATGCTTCATCAAGTGACCATTCCGGCTTTGCATACTGAACCCGCACCGCTGCTCAAATTTTCAGTGGTTTAGGCAGGAGCAAAACTCCTGTCTCCGAAAACTCAGGTGCGCGAAATGTGCCGATCAGAACTATCCAACTAAAAACTGCAAATCAAAAAATTTGGTATGTGCGAACTCCCAGAAACCCGACGCTGCCTATTCTTGGATTTGTGCGACGTTCAAGGTGGAGAAGAAAATTATGAATGTGAGAATAACTGAGAACGCCACCTTCTCATATGTGGGATAAAAGATTCCCCTCTTTTCCCCTGGGGAGGTGAGCCGACGCAGCTCAGCGGGGCCCGAGGGCTTTCTGGTATTGGGAATGATTCAGTGCCGCCAGTCGGACTTGGTTCCACCTCCACCACAGCCTAGATTGTCTCCGGCAGGCTAATACGTCACACAACTCTTGCAGAGTCGGAAGCTGTTGTGGTGGGAGCAATGCCTGTCGGGAGCGATGCTGCATCTGCGCTCCTAGTCCACCGACCCAGGCACAAGCGAGGGAACAGAGAGGATGGACACGGAGGAACCCGTGGCGGCTTCCACCGTTGCTTCGCCGTCTGTGCCCGCAGCGCCGTCCCCCCCACACAGCCTTCCCGGTGGTGACTGCAGCAAACAGCGCTCAGAAAGGCTCTGAGAGCGTATGGCAACATGTATTTTGGGCGGTTCCTAGATGCTGCGCAGCGCAAAGAACAAGTCCCGTGTGCCCAAACCTCCAGAAAAGCCCAAAAAACACAGCATCAGTGACCCGAAACACAACACAGATACATAAACACTCCAGTAGATCTTATACCAAATAGCGAGGAGAAACCGTAACTTCAAGAAACTTTAGAGGCCTTCTTATAAATCTTTATTATGTGTGCGAGATACTGCACTCAATTCACCCAATTGGCATGTGTCTACAAAGCACACAGCTAATTCCCAATATAAAATTTCTGGGAAAGTTATATTATTCAGAAAGGTGAGGGATGGCTGCACACACTCTGCGGGCGGTGTGGCAATCATCGGCCGGAAACCTTTATCATTTCATCCCTTCAATACTACTGTCATTGAGGTTGTAGCTTTTCGCAAAAGTTTATTAGGTTACTAGTGTGCGTCTCTTCTGCGTTCGTTCTGATTACCAGCTATCGAGCTCAGATATTGAGGCTCCGGTAGACCAGTCACAGAAACCACCTGTTACTAGCGAAGCTGTTTAGCAAATTGAAATTTTTCGTATTCGCAGTTAAAAATACCATTATATTTCCGAGCGCGTGCACCTGAGCACCCGCCCATGAGCGCGGACCTGGAGTAAACTGTCTGGCAGTTCACAAAACCAAGAAGATGGCAGCATCTCCACTCTGTGGATGATGGCGGGGGGGGGGGGGGGCGGAGTACGGGGACTCGACATGACATCGAAATTTTGCAACGAGGGACATCCAATTTTTGTGCCCCGACCGCCATTAAATTTGAGCCGTGAGTTGCACCTTGATTATTCCCTAAATGAAACTGCAACTCAGGCCTCAAACCGAATTTCGGTTGATTTACGCTTGATGGTGGTGTGCACACTGATGGAAGCGGACGGACATTGGGAGGCCGCAAATTATTCTGCGCAGCTACAGGCGACGGAGTAAGCCGTTCGACTCTCGGGTACTAACTCATCGTCGCACGCCAATGGGTAAGACGACTGACACTGAGTCCGTCTGTTCTGCCACACCTTGGGTTGAATTCTGCCGATGCCTGTGTGATTTTTTTGTGATTGTAAATGCTTTACGCACGAACGCGGACGGACATTGTGTGGTACTAAGGTACTCCGCACCTAAAAATGTGTAGGGCTCGTGTGGGCCTAACTCGTGACGAGCACCCAGCGTAACCCTGTGCACATTTCTCAAGCCAAAAATACCCACTCTTGGAGACTAACGCAGGTTGCGGCCACCGCCTGACCGTTAAAACCAAGAAAATGCCAAGCCCTTTGGTGTGCGTGTGTCGTGGCGACCACCCAGCGTCCCCGGCGCACGTTTAGCAAGACGAGGATACCCACTTAGAAAGCTTGGATACGACTGGCAAAAAAACTCCAGCGTTCGTCGTCTCCTGACCACACTTGCGGAGAATATGGGACTCGAGCGCTTCCTGTAATCGTGGCAACACTTGCTCGAAACGATAAAGACACGTCAGAGCTTACGCCCCTCCAAGGTGATGTCCAATGATTATCATTTCCAAAAAAAACAAAGAAACTCATAGTTATAGCAACAATGATGGAGTAAAGGTCATTGCTGCATCGAAGAAGCAAATCTTCTTCAATTGTTGAATAAGCCATCGTTACAGTGGCGAAGGTTGCGTAGAGCTTCACTACCTTCACGTTTTACGCGTTAGTGTGAGCTTCCTTCATCTTCGAGTAGGAGACCTCAGTGTTTAAAACCTACTCTGGGGCTCCCCCCGCGCTAATATTCGAGGTCGCCTCATGGAGAGTTCCTAAACACATCGAGATCGTTCCTTCTTGCAAAAAATAGTCTACCTACTATAATTTAAAGGGGTCCTGAAATACCTTCCGCCGATGCATGGATGTACATGTAACTAAATAAGACAATGTATTAGCAATCTCCTCCCGCAAGAATTTTGTTGAAGCGATGAGTATTAGCTGAGAAATCGTAAATCAAAAACCGCGCATTATCGTCGCGCTGCGCTTCCTCCTCCTTTCAACTTACTCTCCGCTGTTGACGGCGCGAAAGCCTTACCTCCCGTGATGCTGCGCTCCTCGGCGGTGACGTACTTCCGCTATTACGGTCCTCCGACTGCCGTCTGCTACGGGCAAGCTTTGTTGACACCTTCAATCCCTCACTCCACTCAAGGCAGGAAAAGCGAACGAAAAATCTGGCCGCGTTTGTGCGGTGGCCTGGCCTTGCCCTTCTGCGGTGTGCGTTGCTGCAGGGCAGCACGTCACTTTTAATCGGCGGCGAACTCGCAGCCGCTCGGGGAGGACCGTGCGCTCGGTCCCTCATGCACCGCGCACTGTTTATCCAAAAAGCGCCGTATCAGATGTGGCCCCGCTGGTGCCGGGTCTTATTTTGCGGTGGTGGTAATTCCTGCCGGCGGCGTGTGAAAAAGACATTTTAAACCGAACCCGTGCACAAAACGCTTCAATCATGTGACCAGTTCAGCTTGGGGCGACGCGTGGTGGAGAGCGGCAACGTTGGCGAAACATGCTCCGGCGCGCCTCTGAGCTTGCTAGAGCTGGAGCGAGCGCCATTTCTTTGACAATCTCAGACATCGGTTGCCTTGGTAACAAGGCACAAACCGCCCCAGAAGTCAGTTACGGTTGCGTGATCCCGGTTCAGCTTGGGGCCCCACCTCGCGGCATATGGGCACTGCAGGCATACTACTCACTCTCATTTGGAAGTGCGAGATGCGTTTGGCATTACAGGAGGCGATGGTGTGTGTGTTGTGGACGCCTTTGTTTCGCGATGAAATGCGACGTTGTGCTTCTGCGGGTGGATAGTGCTTCCCATGGTCTGGATTATCTTTCTCGAGCGACGTACGACTCAACCTCGCATGGGGTATGTGCAGTGTGCGTGGCTAAAAGCCATCTCGGCTTGCGCGCCAGAGTTAAGTGACTTGCTGTTCGTCCCCGCAACCGCGCGCGAGGTGAGTGCCGAATTTACGACGGGCAGGAGGAGGCAACCCATCGTCTGTCAATCGCGGTTCAGACTTGCAACGCATGTTGTGACGTTGTGTTCGTTCGAAACGCATCTCTGGATTGTTTTGAAGTGGAATAAAATGTATCCGTCAAACCCGGGCATTCGGCTCAGTGCGTTCTCTGCGATTGCACGAAAGAAGTGCCACGGGGCTTCAACGCTTCCTTTATGAAACGTACTCAGGTAAGAGAATATCCATGTCGTGTTATGGCCGTGTTACATTCAATACGAACGGTTAAGCGTTTGTTTACACTTGTTTCGTTTGTCGTAAAATGTCCAAGCACTCCGACACACCGCTGGCAGATCAGCCGGTGAGCCGACGCTGAGCAGACGACTCATCTCTTTGCCGGAAGTGCGTGAAAAAGCCGCCCAATAGCAGGATGTCTAGCTCATGACGAACATCTGGGAATCGATGATGTAGACATGTGAAGATGGCGGCGTCCAAAAACACGAAGGAAAGGGTGAGAAAAAAGCGACAAACTTTGCAACAAAAGTGTGAGCTTACCGCTGCGCGTAAAAGAGTAATACTTGACCCAGATGACCTTGACGACCCAATCTAACGATTGCGCTACTTCATTAAGTGTGCTCAAAACGCCTTTCAGGGCCCCTTTAAGAGAGAACGCATTCTCATACCTTGGCTTGGTCATTGGCTCGCCAATTCGCTTTACATCACTTCAGTGGGACGTGGGTGAAGACCCGTATGGAGTGGCCAATTTCCATCCAAGGGCAAAACAGTTCACCTTTTCATATACGGTTAAAAGATTCTAGAGCGAACTGAACTTCATATACAGAAAAATTACACTACAGTACACTCACATAACAGCTAAACGTACACAAATCTGCCAAACTCCACACGGTGCACATCCTCGACGCTACGGAATCGTTTATTCCCCAGGTCTCTGTTCGCCCGATCCACCTGAGGAAGCTCAGGTGCAATAAGGATTGCAGGTGAGCGCGAGAGCCCAGAGTAACGGCGTGAAGTAATGGGGAATTGTCCGGATGTAGAACCGATGGCTAGAGCACCGCAGCAACACCGGCGTGCGCCTGTGGAACCAACTTATCTCTGGGGCGATTGGTGACGCTTCGCCGGAGCCACTTGGTAAATATATATATGTGTCACATAAGGCGTATACAGTCTGTGTGCCATTGAAGTAGCAGTAACCAAGATATTCAAGCTAATCCTAGACAACAAGGCAGGCTAAGAATAGCCAACTGAACCTCAGCTCACGCCACGTCTATATTGGCATAGCCGAGCTAAGCTACTGCTAATTTTTTTCCCAATATTTTGATACGTCATCAGTACTGACACCAATTTTCGGCGTTAATAGTATCGCAACGTTCGCTTCCTTTACTCAACAGAATACTCTTAATGAAATACGAACCGCCTCGGACGCGAAGAAAATACTTTATTTATCTCATTCGTCATCCAAACGGAACCGCATGCGGAGCGGCGCTCATAAACGGACATCAGCGTGATATCATCTCGTGGTAGCCAAAAGAAGTGATGCGACCAGCGCTCGTCAAAAGTGATGACATCACATCACGCGCGCGGTCCTGCGAGCGGCGACTGGGCGCTGGCGCATTCACAAACTGGTGCACGCAGCCAGAACTACAGGTATAATTGCTGCCCTGAAAGCCACTATTGGCAAAAATGAAGTTCCACACACTGGGAAGGAAGCCATGATATAGCCCGAAAGCGCAATAAAATATGCCATCAGGACATTTATTGAAAGGTGACATCGAATGTCTGCCGCATTGGCAGGCCTAGCACCTTCAGGTAGCCCATTCGTTAGTCTTCGCCGGCGGTGCGGTTGAATCAATGCACCCACCTGCCTCAGCAGTGTTTTAACGTCCGCACAAAGTGGCAAGGTCCTGCGGGGATTCATTAATGTGAACCTTTCGGTCTGAAAGCGCAGAACATTGAAACAAACGGTTTTCAGTTCGTTCAATGAAAGGAATTATTACGCGCTCATGTAGTTAAGGTGCTGTTTAAGGTTCGCCAGACCATTAAGTGTCAATAATAACAATAAAAATGGAACATAAAATTTTCTTGGCAGCGCTCCTTTGGGGTTATGTTCCTTTCAGTGAATTTTATTGTTCGTAAGATGAAGCTAGCGCAAGGCAGCCTAACTGACTCAGCAGACTCTGGAGTATGTTCTGAGGCCACGCCAACCGTGTTGCCAGCGTTTCCCGCAAACAGTGGGAAAAGGGGGCTCTTGTGAGCCACTACCCCTAGAGAAAACGCAAACGGAGTAATGGGACGCTAACCATATCAAACCTGTTCGCCTCTATTGTGACTGCTCATTGGTATTCTGTATATTTTTTGATAGATTCAAATACACTGACTTGTTAACTGTCGTCATGGTAAGGATATCTTTTTGTGTAGTGTAGGTTAAGTGTTAACGGCTGTCGTTCACGCAACATGCTGTTGCGACCCTCCAAAGCGCAAGTTTTATCCTGATGTAATGTAATGAATTGTTTTTACTAAAAATGTGTAACCACGTAGTTAAGAAATTATTTTTAATTCTCTTAGCTGTTTTCGAACCGCAACACTTAAATGGCAGTGTTTAATGTCCCAATTTTGTAACCCATCGGAACCGAATTGTAAGAGAATTAGTTTAAAGCTTAAAAACGTTGTGGTCGTAATCGCAATACTTGTGCTAGTGTAACGGATTTACACGAAACTGATCATAGCAGGTGCATAAAATATTGTGCATTTGCATTTACAGCCTCGCAATATTGCTTCAGAATGTTTTAAAGTAACGCCTACCGGCTGTAGAAAGGTGACATCAAATCTACTTAGATGCCGTGTAAGTACACAGTACATTTTCTGAAAGTTTGTGTGACGGAATACGTTCTTTTGTTTGTGTGACGGATTACGTTCACAATCTAGGTTTATCTGGTTTTGTTGCGCTACACAGCCATTAAGGTAATGCAAACGCCTTTTAGTCAAATAACCGCAACACAAGGAATAAAACAACATATAAATAAAAATTCGGGTTGATTTTTTTAGCACAAGTAGAATTATTTTTGAATTAAAAAAAAAACAGACAGTACAAATCGCCATACATTGCTATAGAACCGTAAACTGATACTGTATTCACGTGTACAAGAGATACCTTGGTTTAAATCTCGTCTGATATCGCATAGGTTTATTTATTTGCTATTTACGGCGGCAGGAGTTTTCTTGAGCCGCCAACATGAAAGGCTAAACATCTATGGCGTCTCGAAGTAAATGGTACCTACGGCTTTAAACTAAAGCGATGTGCATATTTCGGAAATCAGATTTGTGGCGTAAATGTTTAGCTTCGAATATTGGCAAGGCGGAAAGGTTGATGATGGTTACATTTTAATGGCGCAACGCCAACTAGGGCAAAGAGCGCCAAAAACAGATGGTTAACCGGCATAGAATAAAAGTGAACACTAAAACTGATTAACAACCGATGTAAAAACAAAAATAGGCAATCAAAATGGGTGGTATAGAGAACCAGGTTGTGGCTATGCATGCTACGATATGAGAATCAGAAATTTAACATCAGATAAATACTCAAAAACACGTTGAATCGATAACATTGGGCATCACCTAAGAAGTGCAATGGGTGGAGTGGGATCTGTTGTTTGTAGATTTCTTGATAGTGCCTGCGTCGTGTGGAGTGGAGTGCCTTGCATGTGATGAGTATGTGAACTACGGATAGGCCCTCGCCACACCCACCGCAGAGGGGTTTCGAAAACTCAGTGAGCAAGTGTGAATGTGTTAAGTAAGTGTGGCCTATCCGTAGCCTGTATTTGCCTAAATGTGTTTGGCTACACGTGGCTTTACAGTGTGTAGCTTGTTTCTTGTTTGTGTATTCCATGTTCCCTGCCAAGATTTACGAAGAGCCCTTCCTACCAATGGTTTCAGGTCGAGGTAGGGGACATAGGGTACATCGATGGCGTTGCGGAGAGTGCCTTCAGCAGCATTCTGGTCATCGATTTCATTTCCCAGAATACCGCTGTGTCCGGGAACCCAGCAAGCAATTACTTTTAGTTTGGAGCTATAGCACACATATTGACCTAATCAAGCAATTGAGAACAAAAGTTTTTGAAATCGAAGGTTTGACGGAAACTTGTCTGGTCCGGTGAAAGATACATAGTTGAAAAAAGTGGTTTTCGCCGACCAAGGGCTCAGTTAAAAAGGCTAAAAAAACGTTTCGCCTTCCATACGGAAGCCTTGTTCACTGCGAGGAAAGGCGCGAAGCTTGAAGGTTTTAAGAAGGCTCCACATATAGCCCTGTGCATATATACTTTCAATGGGGCTCGTCCGGAAAGTTCTGGATGCAAGACGTAGACCCAAGTGCAACGCTGGATGCACCATTTTCAATGCGGTTTTACAAGCTCTGCCCTAGACGTCACTCCTATAGTCGAAACGGGAGCCAACAAGACTTGTGAAAACACGAAGGGGTATTTCTTTGTCTGCTGCATAGGAGCAATGCGAGAGGACCTTCGGTATACTCCGTGTTTTTAAGAATTTATGATTCAGATGTTTTATGTGTAGAATGAATATGAGTTTTTCATCAAGCACCACGCCTAAATTTTTGTTCCTTTTTGAGAGGAATGCAAACACTTTTAAGTTAGTATTATGTTCACGGTGGATCCCACACCTGCTTGAAAATACAATGCAAGTACACGTTTCCCGATTACACTTAAAACCATTCTGTCCGCCTAGTCAGCAAGTTTGTTAACAAAAGCTGGACTTGGAGATCGCATATGGACAGATTAGAGGATTTAGTAGACATTTGAACAGCGTCTACATACATAGAGTAAGAGACTGTGGTTGGTAGTCCTTTCCAAAATTCGTTCCATTTTTACTATATACAGTGTGCCACTTAGAACTCCCCTTTGAGGCACCCCGTCTTCGTGGACATGAACCCCTGAAAGTGGAGAGCCACTCTCACACGGAACAGTTCGTTCTGACATATAGCTTCCAACCGTATTCAACATGTTGCCTAACAAACCAAAACACTTAAGGTTACTAAGAATACTACCGTAGCGCCATGCAGTATAGTAAGCCTTCTGAATGTCAAAAAATACCGTTAATTAATATTGTTTATGAATTAATGCATGTTTGATGTAAAATTCTAAGCCTATCAGCTGATCGTTTGTAGATCGCCCCACCTTTAAGCCTCCCTAGCAGCTCTCGAGAAGACCGTTGTACTCTAAGAAGTACGCATGCCTCTTTTTAATCATCTTTTCGAGGAGCTTGCACAGACAGCTTGTCAGGGCGATGGGACGATAACTTGCTAATGAAGACGGGTCTTTCCCCTCTTTAAGAAAAACCACTACAATGGCTTCTCTCCAAGACTTTGGTAGGTGCCCCGAAAGCCATATTTAATTGTATAGGTGTAGCAGTGTTTTCAAAGTGCCGGTGTATAAGTGCTGTATCATTCTGTATGTAATGACATCTGCATTTGAAGCTGAAGGCTTACATGTGCTGAGATCCATCCTCAGCTCGTAAAGTGTAAACTCTGAGTTGTAAGACGTAGCTGACCTGTTGGTATAGCGCAGCGGCTTCTTTTCGATAGATAGTTTGTGTTGCATGAAAGTTTTTGTGTAATGTGTAGAGCTGGACACGTGTTGAAAGGGTTGTGCAAGGGTATTAGCCGGGTCTCCAATTGTATTCTTTGCTGTGCAAACCAGGGGTAGGCTTTGTGTTTTTGTGCTTTGAGTTTTCGTATTCGTGTCCATACTGTGCGTATGTCCGTGTATGAAATAATCGACGTTAGAAAAGAGCGCTAACTAACTCGTTTAACCTCACGGTGCACACGCTTGCCAAGTGCTTTACCCTTTTAAACGATACAAAGTTAGTGGAAGGAGGGTACCGACTAAGGATACCCCACGCCTTTTTCTGTGCCTCTTGCGCCCACCTAGGGTCCTTATTCCACCAGGGCCTCCCCGGGTTGCACAGGGTAGTGGAGGCGTGGGGAATGGACTTTACCGCTGCGGCGAGGATGTGCGCCGTGAAGAGTTGGACAGTTTCTTCAGCGTGTAGGCGTGTGATGAATGTGTGGTGTTGTTTGGAGTTTTTTTGTAAATGTACTCCAGTTTGCTCTAGCTTCATTGAACCTGTAATAGAAGGTGAACTCTTTTGACCTTTACCTATGTATGTTAATGTGTTTGGGAAGTGGACACTACCTAACGGGTTAGTGCCAACATGCCACTTAAGAGAAGGAAGGAGTACTGCAGAGCCGATAGCCAAGTCGAGGTGTGAATAAGTGTGGTGTCTTATAATATGATATGCAGGCACGCTTTTATTGAAGAGGCATGCTCCCGACGATGTTAAGTATTTTTCCATTAAGGCGACCTGGGGCAGTTGTGCGAGAATAGCCCCAGCGTATGTTATGTGCGTTGATGTTGGCTAAGAGAATGAAAGGTGCGGGTAGAAGAGGTACAAAGCCCTCGAAATCCGAGCACGAGAGCTGGAAATCAGGTGGGAAATAAACGGAGCCTAGTGTTATTAGCCCATTAAAAATTATGGTACGAATGGCAACAGCCTCAAGGACGGTCTGTAACTAGATAGTGTGACACGCCAGGAACTTTGGGCAATGATGGCCACACCCCCAAAAAATGTACCACAACCATCCCCGTCCTTCATAAATACAAGGTAGCCAATCAAAAAATTTGTATGCTTGGAGTTTAAATATGTTTCTTGTAGACACACGACATTTGCCTAAATTGGAGTGCAGTATATCGTACACATCGTGAAGATTTTTAAGGCCTCTACAGTTCCATTGAATTATTTGTTCTCTTGCCATGATTTAGTGTGAGAGCTTCTGGAGTGTGTATGTTTATGTGTCGTCTTTCGGGGTGTGTGTGTCTCGTCGTTTTGGGCTTGTCGGGAGTCTTTGGCGTCGGGACACGTTCCTTGCGGTGCACCGCAGACAAGAACCGTCCGAAATCGATTTCGTCGTCGGATGTCCTCGGGGTGCATGAGTGATCAGGCTCCTTGGACCTCGCAACCTTTTGGGCACGCTTTGCCTGGCTCTCAACCCCCGAGAGCTTCAAGAACGCCTGGGATGGTGCAGGTGGTGCAGCGAGGGTGTGAGCTGCCACGTGTGCTTCCATCGCCATCTCCTCCGTGCCCTCGCATACGCTTTGGGCCGGCAGTGAGAAAACTGTGGATGCTGCAGCATCCCCAACCGACATTGTTGACACCACCACCGGTGCTAGCTCAGCTAGCGGTGCGGAGGGGGCTTCGGCTGCCTGAGGCAACCCGGTGGGGGCGAGGGGGGGACCAAGTACAACTCGCGATACTGGGTCCCCGCCGAAACCAGACGCCGATCTGCCACCCGGCAAGCTGCGTCGGGTTCCTCCCCATAGGGAAAGAGGCGAACATCTTCTGCGCCTCTGGGAAGGTGATGCTCTCTGTTTCCTTGACATTGATAATTTTTCTCGATCTGAAATTTCTAGCAGTCCCGAAAGCATGGCGCGGGTGGTCCCTGGCAGTTAGGAGAAGTACGTTTAGTAGACGGAGAGTTGTTAGTGGGGTGGTCCTGTACAGCGCACTTTGCACAGGTCGTTCTTCCACGGCAAGAATTATTACCTCACCCGACCCACTGGCACTTGAAGCAGCGGCGTGGGTTTGGTATGTAGGGACGGACTGCTCATCGGTAAAGCCTGCACTGATGTGTTGGGAAAGTTTGGATTGGTTGATGGTCAAGATTATGGGCTTCGTTGGGATTACCTTATCATCTCTTGGAATTGTGATTCACCTGGTGGAGGTATCACCCTGCTTTCTAAGGCCTTCAAGCAGGTCGAAATAAGTTTCGGTTAGCAGGTCTTACTCAGATATTACACCCTGGAAGCTGTTCAGGCTCCGGTGGGGCCTGATTTCCAGAACTAGGATGCGGGTGTGAGCAAAGAGGTTGTCGGCCTGTTTTTCTGTGTTGACCTCAACCCTGATTTCTCCCGTCTTGAGTTTTTTAGCTTCATAATTATTACCCAAAATTCTATTTTAAAATCACGAATACAGATATAGATGCGACAGTTCTTGCTGAGTCAGCTGACTCATTCACCAAAAATGAGAATAGTTATAGAGCATGGGAAAGATGGTTCTTGAGAGGGGTGTAAAAGATGCTTCGGTGCAGCCCCTTTTCGGGGGCCGATCATGTTTGGAGGGGGTTTAGAAGATATCATACAGCATGTATTAGAAGCAGGAAACAGGGGTATTTTCTTTTCAAACCTTACGCTGATCGCTTGAGAGGTCTCGGAGCTCCCTGCCTGGTAAACAGACAGGGCACACATCCCCCGGAGCTTGACCTGGGCTCCAACGGCCACCGTTTAAGGTTTCTACTCTTAACGCTAAAACTCATTACCACAGTCGGTTACAGCGTGAGTATGGGGGCTGGGGGTCTGTGGTATCGCCAATACCATTACCAAGATTGCTCAAGGTGCCCCGTACGGCGCGCAAAGGGGAAATAAAGGCCCTCTTGATTTGCACTAGTTCATTCGTGTAATCCTATCTTGCAATGACGGGAGGACGGGTGACGGTACCATTTTTATTACTTTATTTTTCCTCCTCTATATTTACCAAAATATCGCGAGTCATAAGAGATGTAAAAATGATTATGTAACTTAAACACCTAGGAATACCTTTATGTGCAAACCTAGGTTAAAAATCCGCCCATGAACGCGAGGAGTAATTGTGACGCAACTACGAGAAGAGTAACAAAGTTTCATGCTTTCTGATCCCGCACACGTTTGTTTTACCATCAGTATATATCAAGTAGGCCGCACAATGCGCTTTTTAAATTTTAAACCTTTGTGAAAAACTTATCATGATGTCAGCAGTATCAAAAAAATGAAATACGCACTTTCTCGTGGAACCTACCCGCGTATTCTGTAGCATTTCTTAGGGAATCTATAATCGTTAGTTACAGCAAAAAAGTACTCTGGGCAAATAATAACAAGTTAGTTGCCTAGCATTTTAATTGGCGAAGAGTAAAAATAACTGTTTGTTTATGTTTCCGTTTGTGTGTGAAATGATGAGATGGCTGAGAAGAATAAACAAGGTTGCGGCCGCACAAAAGTGCTACATATCGATCTGCAAAGTCATACGCGGGAGCAAGTTGCGATTATCGAGGCCGCTGTGGTCACTTTATTCAAATTACAAGGGGCAGCGTATTAATGCACTAGCCTAAATAACCTAACAATGTTTGACAGTACCCTCTCTAAGCGTCAGCATGGTTTTCCTTTAAAAGCGCTCGTCCACTGGCAGCCAAAGCAAAAAAGCACCAACACGAAATAGGCGTAAATATGACACCATTATTTACTGCCATTTAAGTTACCCGCAAACACGTTAGTAATAGTAGTAGTAGTAGTGGTAGCCGTAGTAGTATTAGTAGTAGTAGTAGTCGTCGTAGTAATTGCAGTAGTAGTAATAATAAAAATGGCTTACATTCGCCTATGTGAGAAAATCACAATTTCAGTGTCCGTAAGAAAAACCAAGAAAATGCCTAGTGCTCGTGTGCATGTGCCTCATGACGACCGCCTAGCGTCCCCATAGCACGTTTGTCAAGTCAAGCATACCTAATTAGGCAGATTGACCAAGATAGTGGCGACCGCCCGGCAGTTAAATATACGACAAAATGCCGGGCACTTCTGTGTGCGCGCCCCGCAACGACCGGCAAACGTCGCCGGAGCACGTTTGTCAAGCAAAACCATACCAACGTACAGAGAATCGTCAAGAATGCGGCGACCGCCCCGCAGTTAAAAAAAAAACTATAACGTTCCAAGCATTCGTGTGTGCCTGCCTCGTTGCGACCGCCGAGCCTGCCCGGCGCACGTTTGGCAAGCCAAGCATACCCACTTAGGGAGATTGACCAAGGTTGGCTAAAAAAACTCTACCGTTCATCTTAACCGTGGCACCACTAGCTCATAACTTGAAAGACACGTCATTTCGTATTCCCCTCCAGGGTGATGTCTAATAATTATGACTTGCAAAAAATGAAAAAGAAACTCGCAAATAACAACAATGATGGAGTAAAGGGCGTTACGGAGGCGAAAGTAGAATACATTGGGCTACTATGGTGGACTCAAACCTTCGTGATAATCGTGGAGGTTGCTTACAGCTTCACTACGTTCCCGTTTTATGCGTTAGTGTGAGCTTACTTTATTTTTGTCGTATTCTTCGTATTAAAAACCACAAACACAAGGACTTGTGGAACATTCTTGGACTGCGCTCGCACTATTGCCAGTTGATTAAACTGTGCCTAGATTGCCTGCTCCTCCTACAGCTCTTCATAAACGCGCCCTTCATTGGTCCTCCTGTGTGCAACCCGCCTTCTCGTGATTTCAAAAAATTCTTGACATCTGGATCAGTTTTGTGCCACTTCCACGCCCCGGCCCTTTCTTTAAATATTTCATACGCCAGCACAATAGGTACCGGGGCTGTGTTTGTACAAGCCAATGAATATGCACAAAACGGTGTCGTCTATGCTAATCATACGCTCAAGAACCCACAGTGTAACTATACGTTGACGGGACTACAATGGCTAGCAATATGTTTTTTCATACAAATGTTTCGCCCCTACATTCACAGACGTCCATTTACACGAGTAAAATACCACCACTCCCATTGCTGGCTTGCTGGACTACGCGATTTCTCCGGTCGACTGGCTCGTTGAATTTCTGTCTTCAGAAGTTTCATTCGTCGGTTGACACGAGGTTCGAAAGTAACAACAAAAAGAGTAATTTTTCCTAAACAAAATGAAACCAGAGGTCGAACTGATAAATTAAGCATTCCATGACATTTTACATATTGGAAGGGGACACAAAATGTTGCCAGCGGGTGTTAGCATGGAAATATGAGAAGACGTTTGCGATGTGCTATCGAAATTATGTAAACTTCATTTTACGTAGTTGATCAGAACTGTGCATGATGCCCAAAGTTAGTTGGAAAGCCTATGCTTAGCAAGATGTCAGCATTGCCTTGGAGGCCCTATTTCATGGTGCTGACTTTGCGAAGGTAAGACAAGAGTGACCAGGCAATACCTTCGTGTTTAATCGCGACAATATTTGACGCATTTTCGCGTGGCGTGTACAGTTGTAGGTTAAGCTTTGAATGCTCTTTGTAATAATTGAGATGTAGCGCCCTCTGGTTGGCGCTCTTAGCCGGCGCCTTGGCGCCGGCTAGAAAAGACGAGAATAAAGAGACGAGCGGCGCGTGCTTGGTGCGCCAGCACGGCACGGGCAGTTCGATTCCGAAAGCCTGCCACGCTGGTACTTTCTCTCTTGCGCTGCGCTGCGACCCCGCGGTTCCCGACAGTGGTGACTCCGGACTAAAACATGACCGACCCCAGCAACCTCGCGCCCTCGGGCCCTCTTTTGCCTGACGTTTCCTCGCGGCCGCCGGACGTCGCAGTCATACAGCTCCGTCTGCCCACCTTCGTGCGCAAGAACCCACACGTCTGGTTCGCCCAGGTCGAAGCCGTCTTCGATCTGCACCGCGTCACCTGGGAGACTACTCGGTTTCGCCACTTGCTTTGCAACCTGCCTCCGGAGGTGGCTGATGAAGTGGCAGACGTCATCGGTGCACCTTCGAACGATGCCCCGTACCAGCGGCTCAAGCAGAGCATTCTGGACCGAACCACGGCGTCTGAGAGCGCGCGCCTCCGGCACCTGCTCACCCACGAAGAGCTTGGAGATCGCCGCCCTTCCCAGCTGCTCAACACCATGCGACAGCTTGTGGGCGCGAGCAACGTGGACTCCAACGGTGCACTTTTAAAAGAACTCTTTCTGCAGCGCTTGCCACAGTCCACTCGCATCGTTTTAGCTGCTGCAGGGGACTTGTCCCTCGACCGCGCCGCCGAGCTCGCTGATAAAGTTCACGACGCGACTTCTCCCTCAGTCACCCCCCTCGCTTCGACAGCAGAGTCATCGGCCGTTTCCCGCTTAGAGACTCGGATCGATCAACTCGCCGCTTCCATTGAAGCGCTTCGGACGTCCTCTGATCGCCGATGCGGCTCCTCCCCACGTCCTAGCCGCCGTTCGTCTTCCCCGGGTGGTTCTTGTTCGCGCAGCCCTCGAAGCTCGGCTATCTGCTGGTACCATCGCACTTTCCAGCACCGCGCCCGTCACTGCACTTCCCCATGCAGCTGGTCGGGAAACGCGCCGCGAGATCACTAATGGCGGCAAGTGACCTCGCCTTACAACCTGGCCGCCTTTTCCTGGTCATGGATCGCATTTCTGGTTTGCGCTTCCTGGTAGACACGGGTGCTGAAGTCAGTGTACTACCGGCCACCAAGGATGAGCGTACTTCTAAGTCACCTGGACCTACACTTCGTGCAGCGAACTCTACCTCTATCGCCACGTATGGTCTGCGGTCCCTCACCCTCGACCTTGGTTTGCGACGCGCCTTCCGGTGGGTCTTCGTAGTAGCCGACGTCAATCAGCCCATCCTCGGCTCCGATTTCCTCACCCACTTTGACCTAGATGTCAGCATGCGTCACCATCGCCTGATTGACAGCAAGACGCGCCTTTCCATCCTGGGCGTACTGTCGACTGTCGCTCCAACTGGCATCCGCACGCTGCTTCCCTCATGCCCGTACGCAAGAATCCTCGAAGACTTCCCTGAGGTCACGAGACCCTGCAACTTAAAGCAGCCGCCCAAGCATAGCGTTACCCACCACATCGTCACGCGTGGTCCACCAGTCGCAGCTCGGCCGCGCCGCCTCTTCGGTGAGCGTCTGGCGACTGCTAAACGTGAATTCGAGCACATGCTGGAACTCGGTATTATCCGCCCATCGTCCAGCAACCACGCGTCTCCACTGCATATGGTTCCTAAGAAAAGTGGAGACTGGCGTCCGTGCGGTGATTACCGAGCGCTCAACGCTCAGACTGTCCACGACAGCTATCCCCTACCCCACATCCAGGATTTCACAAGCCACTTGGAAGGGTGCACAGTCTTTAGCAAAGTGGACCTTGTCAAAGCGTATCACCAAATCCCCGTCGAGCCTGCCGATATCCCGAAGACGGCCATCACTACACCCTTCGGCTTGTTTGAGTATGTGCGCATGCCCTTTGGGCTACGCAACGCAGCTCAAACATTTCAAAGGTTCATTGCCGAGGTGACGCGCGGCCTTCCGGCTGTATTTGCGTACATCGACGACATCCTAGTCGCGAGTCCTACTCCACAAGATCACGAGCGTCACCTCCGAGAACTCTTTGAACGCCTTCAACAATTTGGCCTGGTTGTCAACGCCCAGAAATGCGTCTTCGGGACGTCCGAGCTCGAGTTCCTGGGCCATCACATCTCGGCGCAGGGAATACGTCCTTTACCCTCTCACGTTCAAGCCGTGAAGGACTTCCCAGAACCTACCAGCCTCCGCCAGCTTCGTGAATTCCTGGGACTGGTGAATTTTTCGCGACGCTTTATACCCCACTGCGCCGAGCTTCTCCATCCACTGACTGAGCTTCTTCGCACAACCAAGAGCTCCTCATCCGCGATTTCCTGGTCTCCCGAAGCTCAAGCCGCTTTCAACGCTGCTAAACAAGCCGTCGCTGACTCGGTGCTTCTTATCCACCCGAGAACCGACGCGCCCACTCGCATCATGGTAGATGCATCCAGCGTTGCAATAGGCGCAGTCCTCCAGCAGAGAATCGACTCCGAGTGGCACCCGCTGGGTTTCTTCTCTCGGAAGCTCCAACCTGCCGAGACGCGCTACAGCGTTTTTGGTCGTGAGCTGCTCGCCATTTACGCCACCATCCAGCACTTCCGGCACTTTTTGGAGGGCCAGTCCTTTCACGTTCTTACGGACCATAAGCCTCTGGCGTACGTTTTCCGTACGAACTCCTCCAAGTACGTTGCACGGGAACTCCGTCAGCTCGCCTATATATCAGAATTCACGACGGACATTCGGCACATCAAAGGCACCGACAACGAGGCGGCTGACGCGCTTTCACGCATTACCTCCATCGGCAGTGCTGCATCTGCTGTGGACTGGGAACGCCTAGCTCAGGCGCAGATTCAAGACCCTGAGCTGCAAGCACTGCGGGACCACCCGGGTTCCCTTCGTCTACAACTTGTGCCTCATCCGTTCGTGCCTGGCTCACTGTGGTGTGACATGTCAGCGGCGGCGCCTCGACCCTTCGTTCCGGCTGCCTTTCGTCGTGCTGTGTTTCACTCGCTCCACGACATCTGCCACCCCAGCATCCGAGCCACGCAGCGCCTCATCACACAGCGGTACGTCTGGCCGAGCATCAACGCTGATGTCCGCCAGTGGGCCCGTTCGTGCCTCGCTTGTCAGACAGCTAAGGTGACCCGCCACACGAAGACCCCAACGCAGCCTTTTTTGCCACCTAGCTGTCGCTTTGACCACGTCCATCTTGATTTGGTCGGACCATTTCCTCCCTCCCGTGACTGCCGGTACATTCTCACAATGATTGACCGCTTCACCCGTTGGCCCGAAGCCGTACCAATTCCGGACATCACGGCAGAAACGGTCGCAAAAGCCTTCGTTTCGACATGGGTTTGCCGTTTCGGCTGCCCCGGCATTGTTACCACGGATCGAGGCAGGCAGTTTGAATGCACCCTGTTCACTTCCCTCAGCCGCTTGCTTGGCACTAAACACTGCCGCACCACAGCATACCATCCCTGTGCCAACGGCATCGTTGAGCGGCTCCATCGCCAGCTAAAAAGTGCTCTCACTGCGCGCTTGGATAGAGAGCACTGGGTCGATCACCTGCCTGTAGTGCTTCTTGGCCTGCGTGCCGTCCTTCGTCGCGACCTCGGCTGTTCAACTGCGGAACTTGTCTACGGCGCACCCCTGCGGCTTCCTGGCGATTTGTTCGTCCCTACGGCCTCCTCGCCCCAGCCGCTTGAGTACCTCCAATGCCTGCAAGACTGCATGCAGCACCTGCGACCGGTCCCACCTCGGTCTTCAGACCACCGCATCTTTGTGCATCCCGACCTGGCGTCTTCGACACACGTTTTCCTCAGGCGGGACGCCGTAAAGGCGCCTCTTACCCCCTCCTACGATGGGCCGTACCGTGTCCTTAACAAGACCCACAAGTCCGCCACCATCCTCTTGAATGGCCGCGAAGAAGTCGTCTCGTTGGACCGCCTCAAACCGGCCTACCTCGAGACGCCAACCAACGAACTCCGCGCAGACATCGCAGGCCTAAACACTCCACCGCTCGCCCCCAAAACCAACGCCCGCCAGCCTCGCCGTCGCGTCACGTTCGACATTCCGTCTGGGCGGGGGGCCCTGTAGCGCCCTCTGGTTGGCGCTCTTAGCCGGCGCCTTGGCGCCGGCTAGAAAAGACGAGAATAAAGAGACGAGCGGCGCGTGCTTGGTGCGCCAGCACGGCACGGGCAGTTCGATTCCGAAAGCCTGCCACGCTGGTACTTTCTCTCTTGCGCTGCGCTGCGACCCCGCGGTTCCCGACAGAGACATGACCGTCTGGATCACTTCGACTGCATATTTTGGTATGTTAGCGGCCACGCGTAAAAAGTGCGCCGACGAAGAGTTGGTGAACCAAGGAAAACACTGCACAACTAAGTGACTAATTGTAGAATGTAACGAGCCGATATAACGCAGGTGATGAGGCGCGCAGAAGTTGAGGGCTGCGGATTGATTTTGACCACTTGAAGATCTTCAACATCCGCCGCACAACGAAGTACAACATACCGAATTACAGCAAAATTTTTTGTAAGGCCACCAGGACAAAGCTTCGATTCTCACCACGAGTTTTCAGATAGCCTGCACTGAATACCATCCTCAGTGGGGCCAAAGTTAAAGTCCCTTCTGCGGGTGCTCATTTATAAAGTTACTGTCACGGGGTCATGGCCGCAAACAAAATATTTCATTTCGAAATTCGCGTTGCCACCAGGACCAGCACGGTGTACATTTCCGTTTAGTTTAATCGCCTTCTCAGGTCAAGAAGCCCTTCCTGTCATTGGGAGTAATTAACAAGAGCTCGTTTTGTTTGGCCAAAGGTCGAGTATCTGCCTGCTTTCTCCCATCTGGTACAATCACTGCGCGCTTCAGGGCGATTACATAACACCATCACATCCTTAGAAAAAACCTGTTGCCTGGATGGCCCTATCATCGGCACCGACCGCTTAAACCTGACATTCAATGCTATTAGATGCAAGGATCAAAATACGCGATACCACATTTGAGCGTTCAAAAATAGACTGCAGAATATCTTCACTTAGGAGCATCTTCTTCAATGGTAAGCTCGCTGCTGTTGAGAACCAATGCGACGGGGCCACTACAACGAAAAGTGTCGTGATGGGCTAGACCCGTACAGAGGGCGTTCTCCTCATCAGCCGCGGAGCACTGCTGCACTCTCAACACCTCGGCAAAAACCAAACAAATCGTTTACACATCTTCGCGAGAATCAGCGATGAGGTTTGTTTCCTGGCACAGTTACTGTCCGGACGACAATATTAATTTTTTTATTCGTGTAAGATGCAGAATCGGTTTTAGTCTACTTCACCACTGCCACAACTTAACCTATACGACGTTTCGTGCCTCTATGTAGAAGACTTGGACACATTTTTTGTTACTTGTGCTAAAGAAGCAAGTTTGTCCGAAGGAACTGAACGACCCCACTTTTACAGCGGAGGTGGTATAGGGAACTACCCAAATTGTTGGTGGGTGTAGACAAATGCAAAGCTTTTCTCCACTTGTTAATTGCAGCACACGGGCTGTCTTCAGGCGCCGTTTCGGCTTCCGCGCATCAGATGGGGTATAATGCCCCTGTAGAAATGTATCGCAGTAGAGGATTTGTGTGTAGAAGTGAGGCACACTTTCACAATAATAATGCGAGCTTGGTCTGTGCAAGTGGGCTTTCAAAGATTGTGCGTTCCAGAGCGAAGGGCATTAAGGCCGAAATGTGCAGGAAGACAGCGGTAGGAGACCACATACAACGACAACGACAGGTTCGCGATTTTAAGCGCAGGAGCAGTGGCAGTATGAATGCGGAATATTACGAGGCGGAAATCGCAAGACTTTGAAACGACATTAACCGACTTAAAACGCTTTCCCGGTGCCAAATTGAGGTTCGCACTGGAGTTGGTAGTGCGCTAGTGACCTACAAACACCTGCACTGATCATGACCTTGGCATAGTGTTTTCGAGCTGAGCTTTTTCAAGATTGTAGTCCGCGAGCTTTTGGCACAGGTGTCGACCTCCGTCCATGCTCAATGCTGGGAACGAAGCCTCCTAATGACCAAGTGATGGGAGACCTGTATGAATGTGGCGATGTGTTTGCATTCCGTGGGCCGGCTGCCTTAAGGACTATTCCCCTAGTAGTGACCAGAGCGTGTTTCTTGCCCGCTGTCATTACCGAACCCCAGGAAGAGGACGAGCTACAAAAATGACGATGAAGAAAATGACGAGAAGCAACAAGGCCCAATCCTACTGAATCGTTATGTGAGGGCTTGGAGAAAGAGGAAGACGCGGGTGACCAGGCTGCGCTCCTGGGACGGAAATGAGCGCCATCGGGGCATGACGACACCTCAGGCCTATCAACACAAGTTGTCCTGGAAGGAGACCCCTCGAAAAAAGTTGCTCTGACGGCTCCACTTTACGGAAGCAGAACCAGCTATGCTGCTGGCCTGACACCCTCGGGCTGCGCACCGACGCCAGTACAGGAACGTACCGGTGGCTACGCTCCCCTCGCTCTTGGGAATGATGGCTGGGATATTTACAGTTAATCCTCACGAGACACGACGGTCGGATTTAACCACACAATCACCGTAAGGCACAGACTTTTATTTAGGACAACAGTATATATAAACACCATTACGTGAACCGGAACCACTCGAACACTTTTTTTTTAATAGGTACTTTTATTCTGCTGTGAAATAGTATCCTCATCAAGAAAATGTTTTTCTGTGTGTCCTGCCCACACAGTGAATTGAATTTACGTGACACCCATCTAACCCTTCTTTTTTAGCATTACGAAGGCATAAGCACGACGCCAAATAATTCACATCAGCGCACTGCATTTGCACATATATTTCAGCAGCGTACCTCATCGCGCGTCCTATAACTGTGACTGACCTAAGGAATTATCAGCGTTGCTGGCGTAAACCCCATCGGATCTCCTGTCACAAATCTTCTGCCCATCCAACCAGGCCCAGCAGAGTATTCCTTTTTCGATCTTAACTATACGTTGGGGTTGAAACTTCTACATTGAAGCACTTACGCAGCATTTCTCATACAACCACTAGCTCCGGCTGATAACTGCCTTACTACACGTTTTAAAATGTTAGAACACTACACCGTGCGATGCGGATTCGTTACGCGGATAGCAGACGATGCGACTGAGGCGACCCGAGATGGCGTAGCCGCTCTGCTTCTGGGGCGAACTTGCAGGAAGCAAGAGCAGCAACGGTGTTAGACATGGCCGCGGGAGATGCCCCGAGGAAGAGCAGACCGAATGCAGCGCGACTAGGCGCGGCAGGTTGGCTTTGATGAGCGGGCACTGGCTACTGATATTGCGGTGTGCGGAAGCAGGTGAAACTGGCAATACCCCCGAACTTCAATTTGTTCAATGTGATGAAGGCATTATTCTCTCCCCTTGGGTTGTGGGAGAAGAAATGTCGGCAAGACAAGTTGATGCTTCAACCATAGGCTTTGAGAGCATTCAAACCTTGTAAGAAAGACTTCAGACACCTTGCTTCGCACTGCGAAGACCGTGCGTGTGTTCCGCTCTTCGGTGAGTGCTCAGTGATTTCCAGGGCAAAGGATCAGCATACGCGGGAGGTTATCGAAGCGCTCAAGATTGTCTGTTTTGATGACAGCAGCGTCAGCGTGGCATCTCTTGCGCTCTCACTAAATAAAAACAGTATCTAGAGCGACGAGCGTTGAAGGCCGTCCGCGAGATAAGCGTTTACGTCATATTTTGTTTGGCCTTGTTACTGGAATTGCCTTGGTTTATATGACTTTACAACCCTTACTAGTTTAACTTAGCAAAAAATGTGGGCCCAGTTTAGGCTTTGTAGCTTTATGTTTAGTGCTGTCAGGGGCGTACAGTGATTTTAACCCGCTTAATTGTGAACGATAAGTTAGGCGAGTTGCACAGTTCGTTTCCGCTAAATGTTCGTTCGTTTTGGGGTTCAAACGTGGGTATTGGCCATCTACTTTATGAACGCAAGTGTATGAAATCGGCCAGTTGAATCATTTTGCACTTATGGAACCAAAATTCAGAAACGGCTCTGTAACGGTAGCAGACTAAATCCTGAGAGGATCCCGCACGAGCGCTCACAACAAATCAATATGATACATACAGTGACAGTGTTATTAGGAATGGTGGTTATTGCGCACTATTGACTATATTCCCACATACTTAGGGTCTGCGAAAGCGTGCATTGTGGCTAGCTATTGCATTGCGTTTTAAGTACCAACTTGCACACCTCTCTGTTTCCCCTACCCATACACGTTTTCTTTTACGAGGAATAATTTTTAGAAAGATAACGGTTTTATTTTGAACAATAGTACAGTGAAGTAACAGATCACGAGATGAGTCTTACATAGCTATTTTAGTGTGATGCAAAAGTTCTTGCGATTTCAGAAATATTCATTGTAGTTGTTGGCAAGTTAAAGACCAAAGATAGGGTCTCCACTCCGAACTTGAAGCTGAAGTTAAGTCAGGTTGGAGTAATAAGGTGCTAACAAGATGTAATGATAATATATTAGGATAAGAAGAAATATAATAAAAATTGTAAAAGTAAAAATATCAAATCAACAAGATTTTTGTGTCTACCAGAACTTTACAACAAGGGCACATTACTACAGTGCGGCTTCATCCCATTTGAGTGTTTCTAATTTTGCGAGGTCTTTGTTCTATTACGCTACCCTTTTTTACATTTGCTTTCTGTATATTTTGCATTGCCTATTGCAGTAACTATTTCTTTACCTAATGCAATTTTGTTTATTTTTGCGATTTATCGAAGCCACATTTCTTTCAAGGTCTTGAACGAAACCATTCTCATATTGTTATGTGGCGGAGGACAGACGACATGAACGGTGTGATGGGGTGAAGCGATCTATTTACAGAATGTACATGGCGGCCATGATACCGCTCGCCCAAGGTTTGCGCCAGGCACTCCGTCATCGTCGTCATCGTTGTTGGTTCAAGGAGCTGTGAGGCATTGCCCATCTCATTCTCGTAACACCACCCCCGCCGCCCGCCCCCCCCCCCCCCCAGGTCGAAGACGACCATCCTTGTCGAGGCCTAGGCAATGTGAGAATTGTGATGCGGATGTAGAATGCGGTGAAAACCTATAGTGAAGATGTGCCTGCCACCACAGATGACCATGATGTCCTTGATGATGCCTGGCCCCACAACAGCGATGTCTTGAAGGCAGAAGCGAGCCGTCGGAGGAGCGCGAACCACGTCGGATGAAAGGGCTGGGGACGCGGCATCTTCTGTTCGTATGGTCTCGGCTTGTACCGGCATGGCTTAATCGGCTGCTCACGGGCTGGGGACACAGGGCAGGGGACGTGGTTGAATGCTCGTCGCATTGGGGTGGGGCTGCCCGACACGGCCCACGTTCCCTGAATGTTTTCGCCCAGGCCGAGATGAAGCGATGTGGAGGCCAGGATGGGGATGACCCCCCGAACTCCACCAAAATGTTACGTGGCGGCAGGGCAGACGACATGAACGATGTGATGGGGTGAAGCTATCTATTTACTGAATGTACATTGCGGCCATGACACCGCTCACCCAAGGTTCGCGCCAGGCACTCCTTCATGGTGATCATCATTTTTGGTTCAAGGAGCTTTGAGGCATTGATCATCTGATTTTCGTAACAATATAAAAGCCGTTTGGCTCCGAATATCATACGTACAGGCCACAATGAACAATTTAGAAGCGATTCTACACTCAGATGACCCGGTGCCACGTTCTGTACCCAACTGAACCCGGCAGCCGTGTGAGATTCAAGTTATCCCACGTTCACCTTGTTTAACCTGAGATAACTCGTTGATAGCTCGTTAGAAAGCGTAGTTTCTTATCCCCATCCGTGCTGTGGTGCCTAAAGGCTGATAAGTCATGATGGGTTTAATTCCCACGCACAAAGACGTATTATGAGCGAATAGCTGATTTATGTTTTCATTTGTTTTGTTCGCTGTAACGAGCGCACGCGGCATGCAGCTTCGGTAACGTAATAATAGCCTGGATAATGCAGCTGTTGGCTTTTACTCTCAGCGAAAGCAGCGGGAGCCCACAGTTAAACCAGCGCTTCGAAACGCAGACAATCGCATCCGGGCGCCACATATTCCTCCGCAAACCAACCGCCACCGCAGCACGTAAATTCAAGTTCTTCCATTTGTAGCTTTGCCTTCGTCTGGCCCCTTGAGCCCAACCAATGCAGGTATGGCGTGCTGCCTGCTACGAAACTGGCCATTATCCCGAATACTTGAGAGGCTAAGCCAGGTAGGCTGAACCATGCTGGAAGGCTCTTTGGTACCCATTCAGCCCTCCATCACCAGGAAAGGACCTGGACCTGGCCCCCCAGGTGTAGTATTTTGCCGACAGCTTCTATGACCTGCCAAAGCAAATTTATTCCCCAGCAGCCATGGCGGCGGTCAAGTCAGCGATACAGCAGAGGGTGCTAAGAATAACTCGGTCCGGTCAGGCAGCATTCGGAACTTGGCCCTGACAACGTTCAGCGCACAAACCGTGTCTAGTAAGTGACGTTTGGCTGTGCTACTAGAGGAGCTCTCGGACATCAACGGCATATCATAGGGTAAGCAAAGTTACAACAGAAGAAGGATAATGGAGCGGCAAAACGAGCAAATTTCGTGCTACAGAGGACTCCATGAAAAGAACGAACACGGAGCGCGAATCTTAATTCCTAAAGAATTAGCAGGCAACGTTGAAGAGTTATTAAGCAATAAATAATGAGTCGCCGTGGTTGTGATCAAGCCAAATAAACGTTACTGTATAGAGATAGTGCTGGTTTATGCACCAAAAACCAGCTATGATGATGCTGCTGGAGATAGCTCGTGCGTAGACCTGGACGTAGCAATGAAGAAGGGAACAACACAGTTCGCGACTGCGATGGGCGACTTTAACACCGAAGCCGGAACGAAGCAAATCTGATAAAGGTCAGAGGGAGATGTTGGGATAGACAATCGCAACAGTTGGAAAGTTACAATAGGCGGATTTTGGGAGTGAAATAATATGCCAGTTATGAACACATTCGTCTACAAACCCGATAATAGGGAAGTAGACCTGGGAAAGTCCTGATGGAACAACAAAAAACAAAATTGACTGCATTCTAAGTGGCACCCCAGGTATTGTGAAAGACGTGAATATGGCCATTAAGATTTGGTGCCGTGATCACAGGACGCATAGATGCAAGGTAAGCCGAAATCTCATAGGAGAAAGACGAAAATTTGTAAAAGTTAAAGAAAACCACCACGGAGTTAGTCAGAGCCAGGGCGAAGTTGTTTAAAATACCTCTCCAAAACAAATCTTCGCTTATAACCGAGACCGCAGATTGTGTAGAAAGATTAAAAGACAATCTAGCAACGTGAATTGCAGAATCTGCAGCAGCTGTCGGAGTTGCAGCTTGTACGAGAGATACGGGACACCTGACTAAGAAAAGCAAGAAAATATTTCCCATTCGCGAGACATGAAAGTGTCCGGTGCTTTTGATCAAATTGAGTAAGTAATACTGTCTAACTTGATTACCCGAAGTAAAACCAATATCGTGATTAAAACATGACAGTGATAACTTTGAAAACAACTAAGAGAAAGCTTGTCTCCCGCAAATGCACGAGGTACACACTCAAAGACGAGTAAGGTAACATAACATACAACATTGACCAAATAATAAAATTAGTAGAACAACTTTACACCAGACTGTATGTCAGTGGCGTTAGATCAGGAAAACTACTGAGAGTACAAGCGTAACTTGCGATGTCCCACCAGTTGCTAAGGATCATGTAGGATATACTCGCTAGAGCATGAAAACAATAAACACTGCAGGAGACAACTTCATGTCCGTAGATCATTAGAAGGAGAGAAGAGATACAGTACTAAAAAGCCTGCTGCTATATTTTCAGAATGTTTGAGGACCAAAAAATCCCCTTAGCCTTGACAAACGCCATAATTATTCTGATTCCCAAAAAAAGTGACACCGAGGACTTTTAGATTTGCAGACCCACCAGCGTACTCTCAGTAGTTTACAAGCTGTTAACCAAAGGTATAGTTTGCCGCATTGACCAAAGGTATAGATGGTATTCGTTGAAAAGTTTAGCGGTTGATTTCTTCGCTTGGAAACACTAGAAATGGCCACAGACATGGCCGATACACCACGGACACGGCGCGGCTAGCTTGGCTTGGGCCACTGCGCCGCACGCCGAACAAAAAAATTGCCCCCACCTCCCCGAAGGGAATCGTGAGGAAGTGCGAATGCATTTCTTGCGCCGAGAGTACACGGCGTAGTAATTCTGACATCGCCTTGAGAGGCGCCCAGCCAGCGAACGGTCTAAACTGGAGCAGAGCGAGCAGGAGACTGTAGCGAGAGAGCGCGCGCGAGCCGACCCACGGAGGTCTGGCGGTTTATCGCTGCATATAAAGGGGGGTACGCCGCGCTGAGCGCGCCGAGCCAGGTGGCTGAGAGAGAAGGCGGGCGCGCGAGAGAGAGGGGGACGCGCGCAGCGGTGCACGGCAGCTGCCGGGAGAGGAGGTGGTGCGTGACGTCACGGCGTGGGTGAGGAGAGGGATGCGCGCGGCGCACACCGCCGCGCCACGAGGGAGCGGTGAGGGCGTGGCGTCACGTGGTGAGTGACGTCACTGCGCCGTTGCTATCGACGCTCCTCTCCGCTCTGCGCCGTTGCTAGGGAGAGCAGGGCTGCGGACGCCGCCGCCGCCGGCGGTGGATGGTTTGGGGTCGCTTATAAAGTGCATCGCACTTAAAAACACCCGCATCCGTCATCTGCTCCATTCCAATCCGATTCTAAACAGTTGCGCCAACCGAGATGTTATTAGTAGCACTAACATTAAACTCGAGGCAGTACTTTGCGCCCGGTGAGGTATAGTTTGTACCGTGAAATACCGTCATGTGTTTGACAGTTGTTGCCAACCATGGACAAGCACCGCCATCCCGTGGAGCCCAATGTAACGAGTGATGGCGCACTCACACGGTTGCATGGAGGGAAGGAGGGGTGCCTGATCTTCGGGACGTGGGTAGAACGTCGCCTAGCAACAGACGATTGGCCACAGATATGGCTGGGCACTCTTGGTTGCCTGCATGCATTACGTCATTGAATATCGGCAATAGTTTTCCTGGATTCCTAAAAACCCAGAGAAGAGGTTACGTTTAGGAAGGGGTAGTCTACCATGGATCACATTCATGTTGTCAATCGAGTGATAGAAAAATCTGCCAAATTCACTAAACCTCAATACACGGTCTTTACAGACACTGAAAAAGGGTTTGATCCCGTACTCACTGCAGCTGTTGTAGGGACACTATCGGACCACAGAATAAAGAGAAATACTGAATACTTATAGGCGACATATATGAGGCATGTACGGGAAGGATAAACATTTATAAAGCAGAGCGATAAATTTCCCATCCAAAAGGGCGTAAGACCAAGACACACAATCTCGCCAAAATTGTTCACAGCATATCGGTAAGGGGTATTCGGAAAGTTTGACTGGGAAATCACAGGTTTATGAATAAACTAAAAGTACTTGAGCCACATGATATTTAAGAAGACACAGTATTACTGATTTAAAGTGCAGAACACTTGAAAAAAAGACTTTAGGAAGTACAAACAATAGGCATGGCTGTGGGAATAAAAATATTTCTGAATAAATAAAAATATTGAGTGACAAGCATGCAGTAAGCGCGCCCTTCAGCTTAAGATACGAAGAGCTAGAAGTAGTCCAAGAACATTACCTCGGACTGATGGTTAGTGCGGACCCTAAAAGTGAGACAGAAATCCTGCACAGAATAGGTATGGGTTGGGATGCCTTCTGCAAGCACTAGGGTATATTGAAAAGTAAGCGACTAGTGTCGCTCAAAAAAAAAATCCACAGCCCGGCTATACTGCCGGTGGCAACATACGGAGCCGAAACTTGGTGCCTTACAAGACAAACTGAAAGCGAAGTTAAATGATTTTAACGGGCTAGGGAACGAATAATGAAATCAGTAACACTTCGAACAGAAAAAGAGCTTCCCAGATCAGGAAACAAACTTGAGTAGATGATATTGTGGTTCTAAGAAATAAAAGGAAATGTACTTCGGCTGGCCATGTAGTGAGACGAAGGACCAACCGGAGAAAAAGTAGGTTAAAAGTGCGGATAAGAAGAGATGGTTCTAGAAGGGGAAGACCCTTGACACGATGGAGGGAGTAAATAGTCCAATTCGCTGGCTAACAGTGGACTCGAGTGGCGCAGGAAGTCAATTGGAGAGGCATTGGCCCTGTAACGGCGTAAGTAGGGTGTTGATGATGATGACTACGACAATGATGATGATTATGACGGTGATGCTGTGCTGTTACTGGTGGTGGTGGTGGTAAGGATGTGCAATTAATTATTTGCCTCATTTGGGCTAGTAGAACTCAGGCCAAGTGTTCGCGCTGCTTTTTTCAAATGCATCACCACTTTTGTCTCTCCTTATTTTCTTTTCCTTTATACATATTCACAAGAGACTATATTAAAGGGTCATTGCTGTTTTATTAAGGAAAGCTGTAATTTGACTCTTGAAATTTCGTGCTGCTTTGCGCTTTCACTATTATTTTAGAAACTTTGCAATGTGGGTTGTTTCTGTGCCACAGAATTAGAGAAGACAATTTCAATCCCGTTAATGTAACATATTTTTCTCAGCCCAATTACCTATTTTTTATGCTAAACAAAGTCAAGATTTGTGCAACCACCCAAACTGAAGCAAACAGTCCCCATGATGTCGCATACACTATAATATCAGAAGTTTATTAATTTGTGACAGTTTATCTGTAACCTTCCAATAATACATGAATGCAATTAACACAAAATTTCAAACATTAGAGATTTCAGACTATTAGAAATCACCATATATTATTGATAAACAATACACTCCGACAGTTTTTGTGGAGCAAAAGGCGTGTTTGTACTCCCAACCTGAAAGCAAAACTTTCCGTTTGCGTTGCACTAGACATTATAAAAATTATTCTCTCGCCGGTATCTTCAGTTTCATTTTTATTTCAGATGCGTTGGAATGAGCAAAAGTACACTGGCGCTGTCTGCTGCCAAGGTGTCTGCGGTTTTGAGTATGGATGCCCCTCGAAACTTGACTGGAATCGACTTCCAAAATAAGATGGTCCCACAAATCTGCACTTGCACATGAGTGCAATAAAGTTGTTTCTTAACCCGTAATTTCGTGTTCAACACTATTAAATCAGATCCTACGAAGCCACTGGAAAAACGTGGCGCTTCTAATAAAGAGTATAAGCATTTTGATGGTTTGTGCCCACACATATCCTAACTTTTCACATTATGATGCACGCGTTGCACACGTATATCATGTGCTAGCGGAACATTTGCTGACATGGAAAGCCATCAAAATAAGACAAGAGTTTTACACGCAATCTTATCGCCATGGCATAAAATCGCCGATAAAACTCAAAAACTTCCACGCATAAAATGTAGCAATACCGACAGAACACATGCAGCACACGCGTTTCATTGCAACCGTTTTTGTAACGATCCCTCAGTATAGAAAACTGTTGTCAGAAAATGGGTTTTTTTATTTTAATTTTCTGTGACAAAGTGGCCTCTGAGTAAAGGATGTAACATTTGCTAAAACAGGTTAAATGATAAAAATATTTGGAAGGGCGCTAGGGTGCTCCTAATATGACGATGGACAAACCAGCACACCCCATGCCAAAACACTTCACCCGGTACTAAAATACTAAGATTCAGTAATTACTACTGTCTGCTAGGTGGAATACAATCATAACTCTAACCTAACATCTGGCTCGGAGTATAAGGGTTAGATTTATTTATCACATCATATCTATCGAAATGATTACCACTCGCTATGTTGACTGGATGGTCCTTGGCATTATCAATCATTTTTATTTTATTTTCGGGTACGGCAGGCCCTTCTCGGTCCAATGAAGGAGAGAAAAAAGAGATATATCGGTTGAAAAATGATATATTCAACTAAAATACATCAGTATTGCTTGGCGCAATTTTAAACCCCACATCAAAAATAAGTAGAAGGCATTGATATTGTCAGGCAGCCTAACATGACGCAGTTGACTTGAAAGTGAAACAAGCTTATTGCACGATCCTGTGCTCCCCTAAAAACTCAAAGAATACAGAGGCGGCGAAGTGGCAGTCAACAAACTGACGTTCCCAGGCGAGTGTAGGCGAATTGAATAACGTGACGTCTGCTCTGCAGGCTTTTTATCCTTCGACGCGAGCGTTTCTCAAACCGTCCTTTTACACCAAGAACATTGTAGATCCAAAACGGTTATTCTAGGGTAGTGACGTTAGGGCTAAACAGTCTCCTTATTTGAAAGAGATAGACGCGTTGCATAAAAAGTAAGAGTGAACATGGGCTTCGCTTAGGATACAGATAACCGGGCCGGGCACGTCCCGGCAGTAAAACAAACAATAAATAAATAAACCCTTACATAGTTCGCGGCATTACCCCCCTCCTTGAAGAGTTCATCGACCCTATGTAAAAATAAAACGACAGTCCGAACAAACAGAAACAACAAAAATTACACCATCTTACCTTGGGGAACCCTGATGACGATGAGAAGCATCATGGGGGTTATGTGTGGTTCTATTGTGTTGCCGTTATGCTGAGTGATCTGGTGTTTAGTAGCCCCAGAAGGAATTCTGCATCCGGGTCCACACTGGTGGCAAAGGCACTCAAGTACTGTTGTGTTACGATGAGTAGGCGGTGGTTCTTGTGGCGCCGAAAATTGTACATTATGTTCTTGATGATGTTGTCGTCTCTGTGATAGAATCAGTAGTCTCCGTCAGCATTGGTGAGGTAAATGATGTTGATGTTGGTGCACCGACTGAGAGCAACAAACACGCCCTCCTCTTCGCAGATTTTTTTCTTCAACTCTTTCTTCCTCAGCGGTTCCTCTACGAGAAGATGACGACAGTGGTGGAACGTGAAGCTATCTCGTGATAGATTCTTTGGTTGGCCAATCCCTACGGGCATCCTGCCACAATCATCATCAGTTGCGCTGCGGATGGGGTGAGGGAAACGTACACGCCCTCCTCTTCTAGCTTTGTCTTCCTCTGCTTCTTCTTCTTCAGCGGTTCCCCTACGGAAAGTTGGCGACGGTGGTTGAACGCGAATCTGTCTCGTGGTGGATTATTTGGTTGGCCAATCCCTAGGGGCATCTTGCCAAAATCATCATCAGAGATGGGACATCTCCCCGAGCAAGATATTTCTCATCTAAAAATGTCCGACATCTTGCGCAGTATGGCTTGAGGCGAAGCACCTGGACGACTTCGGCTCCCATGCGTCGTCGTGGTTTGCCGGAATCACCATCGGGGATCACTTATTACATAAATTGGCCAACACGTCGTAGAAAATGGTAGTGTACAAAATACCGTCGCAGAAGCTTCTCGCTGTGTCCGCTTCATAGGATAGGAGTCCACACCCACACACGATCCCATGCGTGGTATACGGCGTCTTGGCGTCAGAGGTTGTAGCTGCCCACATCCACCAGTCACTGGTCCGTTATACAAAGTCGCATGAGCTGGCGAGCCTCCTCCTCACTTTGAAGGTATTCTTCGACGTCGGCGTTGCGGCCGTCGTCTTCTACGTGCGGGAGCGTGGCGTCAAGCATCGTAGTCGGCCATTTTCCGTAGACAAGCTCGAGCGGTGTCATCTGCGTAGTTTCCGGTATCACTGTGTTCTACGCAAATGTGACATCCGGGAGGACCTCCTTTTAAGTCTTATGTCCAACGTAGATGTGCATAGACAGCATATCCGCAAGCGATTTGTTAAAGTTTTCCTTTTGTCCGTTCGTTTAAGGGTAGTACGCCGTTGGTCGTCGGTGATTTGTATTCCTGTAGCATAAGATGCCTTCCATAATCACCTTAGTGAAGGCCGTTTCGCGGTACGTGAATAGGACTTCAGGTTTCTCATATGGTAGCACAACTTGGTTCATTAAGAACTTCGCAACTTCTTGGGCGGTGGTCTCTATGTAGCGCGTCATGTAGTATGTCGCTACGATAATCCACTTGTTCTCGGATCGTGACGTTAGGAACAGGCCCGGGATATCCATTCCAATCGGTTGAAAGGGATTCGATGGGACGCCGATCATCTGCAGAAGTCTGGCCAGTCTCGTAGTTGGCGTTGGTCGTCGCTGGCAGTCAAGGCAGCTGCGGACGAAGTGGGATACATCGGTTGTAAGGTGAGGTCACAAATACCTTGCGTTGATTTTTCCGATAGTTTGTTCTGTCACGAGGTGTACAGAAGACGGGTCGTCGTGGCAAGCTTCCAAAATTTCGTCACGAAGGTATGGGGGGATGACAAGAAGATCATTTGTTCTCATTCCTTGGTTTAAATGTTTCTTCACAAGTCCGGTTATTTCGAGGATGAATGCAGGGAAATTGCGTTTGAAGGCCCTCGGCACGCTTACGTTGCGTCCTTTGAGATAGTCGATCAGTACGCGTAAATCGGGTTGGCACGCTGTTGGGCGGATAGGTCGCTTTCTTTAAAGGCTCAGAAGCATCCGCCGTCTTCGTCGGAATGTTGTGGTGGTGGGTCGAAGGGACCAGCAACAGGCAGTCAGCGTCGGGGTACTTTCTACCGGATATGTGGACTATTTACGTCGAATTGTTGCAGGTGGAAGCTCTACCTGCCCAGACGATCAGAGGGGTCTTTCAAATTGGCGAGCCAACACAGGGCATTGTGACCTGCCAAAACCTTAAACGGTCTTTCATACACGTATGGGCGAAATTTCAAACTGGCCCATATAATCGCGAGACACTCTTTTTCAAATGCTTGGTAGTTTTTTTCTTCCTTAGACACACCACGGCTGGCACAGGCGATTACTTTTTCGGAACCGCTTTGCTTTTGGACGAGGACGGCCCCCAAGCATATACACCTGGCGTCTGTATGCATTTCTGTTTCGGCGTTTTCGTCGAAATGAGCGAGCACAGGTGGGCTTTGCAGTCGTTGTTACAACTCGCCGAACGCTTCCTCTTGGGCACTTTCCTAAATGAAAGGGGTGTTATTTTCGTCAAGCGCGTCAGTGGCTCTGCATTGCTTGCGAAGCTTGCGACGAAGTGCCCGTAGTATGCCCACAGTCCGAACAATCTTCGAACGCTTTTGTTATCTCTCGATCTTCGGAATTTCGCTATGGCTGAAGTTTTCGCCGGGTCAGGCAGGACTACCGTGGCGTCGACGACGTGGCCCAAAAACGTAAGTTCTTACGTGGCGAAAATACTTAAGGCTTCAGCATTAACCCCGATGTACGAATGGCCTCGAGTACCGACTTCGATCTTGCAAGGTGTTCGTCGAAAGTCTGCACGAATACCAGAGCGTCTTCGAGGTGCACAAGACAGGTGTGCCACGTTAGGCCAGCTATAACGGTGTCCATGACTCTTTGAAAGGTTGGTGGTGCCGTGCACAGGCCGAACGGCATCAAAGTGAACTCGTAAAGGCCGTCCAGGGTTATGAATGCAGTCTTCTCTCGGTCTCTCTCGTCCACTTCTATTTGTTAGTAGCCTGTCTTAGACAAATCCATGAGAACTACTTCGCGTGACAGAGGTTGTCGAGGCTATCGTCGATTCGTGGCCGGGTTGCACGTCCCTTTTGGTGATCTTGTTCAGTCATCAGTAGTCAACGCAGAACCTTATGTGCCACCTCCTTTCTTCACGAGGACGACCGGTGCAGCCCACGGGCTGTTTCATGTCTGTATCACGTCATCGCTGAGCATGTCTTCGACTTAGGTCAGGATGGCTTCCCGCTCGTGTGAAGACACCCGGTACGGTGACTGCCCGGTAGGTCGAGCTGCATCTTCGGTTATAATACGGTTCTTTGCTAGGGATGTGTGACATAAGTTTGAGTTTGATGAAGAACACTACATGTAGCGACGCAGAAAATTTAATAAGTTGCACCGCTTTTCTTGTGGCCGCGCTGTGTTCACGTTGGAAGGGTGTGGCAGCTTGTAAGCAGCGGCGTTTGCGTATTTAAATCTAGCGACCGCGATCACTTGACTTCTTTCTTGCGTTCCTTTGAGAAACGCAATTGCAGCGCTCTTGTTTAGATGCTAGTCCTCCTCGGTGAAATAAGTGACCAAAACTTTGGATTTGCATTGCTTAAATGACGCAATGCTCTTGCGACCGAAACACCATGGTCGAGGAGCAAACTTTGGTCACTCTCTACGATAGCGTCGACGTCAGGAGCAGTATCCTCACAATAGACAGTGATCATCAAGCTTCCGCGGGGTGGCAGGGATACGGAGTCATTTATCTTACTGCATTTCCCTCACACAGCTCTCATGCGTCACCACCGTGGAACGCGCTTCCCTTGACATTTTCCCAAGACGCTGTAGCACTCCGCACTAATACAAAAAACGTGACATTTGCGCGGGAGGTTAAAAAACGATGTGAAACATTCTGGCCTGCGGCGGCGGCGCGCTGCCATGTAGCATCAGAGTAGCGCACTCTGCCGTGCGCTCACTCTTCACGTGAACACTTTCTGAGACACAGCAGAAATTTGCCGTGACCAAGAAGACTGCAGCTCACGCTGACCCAAATTTTATTTTGGGGAGTATAGTAACAGTTAGTAGATTTTTACGCCCATCTGTGCTGATGTTTTATTTTCGCGATCATCCGATAACCCCACTACCGCCATTAGCTAACGACTGCGCATCTTGCCAAAGGGGAATCAGTAGAGGCGTGGGGAAAATAGCTGTGAATGAGTTTTCAGCGGTGATGAGGAGGAGCCCCGGAGTGGTGCCGAGTAAATTGGATACACCGGAATGAAAAATGGGAAAGTTAGACCTATGCTGCTTCGCAGTTAAAAAACGTTTTCGTATATTTCTTTTGTAACCCTTGTGTGAAGAAATGCGAGATGTTTTTCTTCTTTTTCTTGACCTCTATTTCGCGAAGATGTCCTTTCTGGAGCACGTACAAAGTTGGCACTCGTCTCCTCACTCAAGATGCCAAAGCTCACCGCACACCACATCACATTACGGCAATGCAGGGTTTCACTCGCTTAAGGTGCTTGTTCATTTTGCTGCAGTCCTCCTTTCCGCCAACGTTCACTCTAGCCACAGTCACTTCCTCGAATGATGTCAGGAGGATTTTTTTAACCTTAACATGCTGGGCTGTCTTGGCCTGCTTGACGTTCAAGCCATGCAAAATTATGTCACGTTGCCCAAATATGGTCCAAAATTTCGACGGTGGCAGGCAAGCTAATTTGCCAAGTCGCTGCACTTCCCTTTTGGTTCGCTGTTGACTTTACTAAAAATCCCCAGCAAAAAAACAGCCAAAATTCTGCCCATTGCAAACAATCCAATTACCCTAGGACTTCTCGAAAATTTGTATCACACAGAATAATATCATCGAAATTCCTCTGAATATGATTAAGACTGCCACAACACAAACGCTCAAAAATATTCTACTGAAAACTGTGACAGCGGTACCTGCACTGGCCCAGCATTCTACAGCAACCTTCAAGAGAAGCTGGTTCTGAATGTATACTTGGCGGAATTTATGACAAGATTCTCGCAGACCACAGCTCAATCACGAACTAACGCTTTGAAGGCCTCTAAACTCTATACACTAACTCAAAACAGTAAAGCAGCAGCAAGCAGATTCTCACCCTGGCTTGGTAGCCATCAACAAGGTGTGCTTTACACGTCGTGGGAAATAGGTCAAAAGAAAACTGCAGCAAGATCATCTCGAGTGAAGCGCGGTAAGATCAGTGTAAATAGGCAGCCACGGTTGATCTGCCCAGTCGAAAAGGCAAAAGGCCAGTCATTGCACAAAAAAATGGATGCTTTTTATCAGCGTGCTTCTTTGGAGTAGTGGACGGAGTTGAAAGCAGCGACCCTGAACCCATGCGTATTTCTTGGTGGCATGGGTTTCTGCTTTAAGGGGGCGCATAGGAAAAGTTTATTTTCCCGTTAAGCTGATGAACATTGAGGGGGGCTATATAGTGTTTTGTTACAATTGGAGACATAAATTTTGTTTTTGTGTAAAACGACTATATTCAAACCAAACTTGATTTTTATGTTTTATTTTGACAGCCTTTGTGAAAAAACTGCAGGAGGGATGCAGCTAAACCGTGCACGAATCCAGGAAATCCTGCACGAAACAAGGAGTGCAATGAGACAAAAATGATTATTATATCTGGCGTGTAGCAGAAGTTACAATATTATAAAATTTGGGATTTAAGGGTGGACACCAGAAAAACCGAAGTAAGATGGCAAGTTGGGCTTGCTCGTGCGGATTCATATTCATGGTGAAAAACAGAGGAAGAAACACAGGGACAAAAGAAAAACCGGTTTTGCAATCGAGGCTCAAACTTCAAAGGGTCCAAGTTTTGCTACAGATCAGATGGAATGATAATGTTGCGCTTATTTAGGCCCTTGATTTGTAAGCAGTTCACTGGTACCTTGTTTAACTATGTCTTTTTGCGATATTAATACAAATCTATCAAAAAATCAAGTAAAAATCTGAATAAATTGATATATAGTCGTTTTACACAAAAACAATTTCATATCTACGATCAGAATAAAAGCTACACGTGCCCCCCAATTTTTATTATCATAAATGCAAAATTAAAGTTTTGGATCAAAGACCCACGTGCCCCTTTACGCACTTGGGAAGCTACCATCACAGCTCAGGGGCAACCACTGAAGTTCAAACTCAATATGGGTGCAGATGAGTCTGTTCTATCACCAGAAGCCTTAAAGTGTTCTTTATTTTGCATTGCGAGAGATTGCCCTGCCGCATAAGAGGAAGTTTTTAAAACTACCAATGCATCAGTCTCACTCGAGTTGAAAGACTGCTTTAAGCTCGGCTGAAATCCATGCTGTTGTTTCAGTGCAAAAACTAGAAGCCTGTAAAGGGGCTTTTAAAAAGGTCATGGAGACAAAATACACGTTTGTTTTGTTCCAAAGATTTTGTGTTTTGTAGTGCCCCCAGCACTTGTCCACAAGCAAACGATGCGTTATTTACTGAAAAATTATTCTATTTAGGTTAAAATTTTGATTCTCCCACGAAATCGTGCGTTTTCTCGCCACGTCAGCAATTACATCCCAGGAACTCCGGCTCTGCAGCAGATTGCGACGCTTTGTTCACGGTTTGTGAAACTACATGGCGCCACCATACCGCGGAAAGCCGTTTTCTGCCTTTGGTTTGTTTTTATCCGTATTTAAACTAGGGCTGTGTTTGTTCAAGGAGAAAATATACGCTTCGGGAAACATAGTGCTCGCTCCACAAATATGGTCACACAATACAGCGTTGGTTGCATCATTCGGCCAGTGTTGTCGGAGACAACCCAAAAGGTCCTCAGTCCTGTCGAGCTAAGTCAAGCATAGTGCACGCAGTACCAACAGCAGTGCGCATCGGTTCTTTTGTTTACGTGTGCTTTCGTAACTTCCAGTGTTTCTCCCCCCATTCTTGCTGGTTTAAAAGAAATGTGCCCTAAATGTAGGCGCAAATAGCGTGTTCGGCAAGCTTATAAAAAATTCCCTCGCACTTCCCCGAGGGGGAGAGTAAGTGCGAATGCACGGTTGTTGATTGCGCGGTTACGGTGGATATCGTGATTTTAATGAGTAGTCGAGAGATTACACACACGCACACAACTGTAATATTCGCGAAAGAGAGATCACACACACACACACAACTACAAAGAAAGAAAGATGCATTTATTCACAGACACCTATTTGTGTTGTCGTTGTACTTGATTGCTAGAGCGGATCTCAGCTTTGAAATTTCGTGTCAGTACTCCTTTAAGCGGGTGCATTAGCCCATCTCACGCCCGATTCCTGGCCAATCCCCCACGTGGGTATGTGCCATGTCAGCGGCGAGGCAGCGCGCGCCCATCTCCCCCCGTTGCCAAGGAAGACGAGGAGCGCGCGCACCCGCAGCTGTTGCTATGCGGACGGCGGCGGACGCTTCAGGCTCGCTTAAGAAGTGCATTCGCACTTAAAATCTCCCTAATTTGCGTTTGCTTTTGCAGGCCTCTGCCAATCGCAGAGCTTGCTGCCATGATATCATGGTTCTATTGCAGGAAACTAGCTAGAAGGTCGCATGACCTTTCCCTTTTTTTCTAATTGTATAGCTTATTTGAGAGAATTTTACGTTAACAGCGGTGTCAGTATGATTCTAACGAGGCAATCTTATAGAATGAACCGAAATTATATTTTTCTTCGTGGCTCCTTTGAACTAAGCCTGCGTTGGCCATGCCTCCGTGAGTACTCAAAATGCCAGACGGATGGCCACTGCCTGTACAAGGGGTAGCATGAATGCCCAGAAACCCCGCTCACTGAAATTCTCTATGAAGAGCGCTACCCTTTTCTGAGAAAACCGGCATTTATGTTTCATCTTATTGCATGCTGCAGCTGCCAACCACGTCGTGAACTCAATACAGGAGGTTTCTATCACTTTTCACAGGCCTACAGACTGCCAAGTGTGATGGTTTTGTGTATTCATATACCGTCCTTTACAGGGCCAATTACATCGTCCCTGGCTTAGGATAGGCAAACCAAGCATTTCATTTAGTGGTGTGGGTACAACGGGTTTTTTCGCAAGAGGTGAGTCCTTGAGTTTATTGTTGCTTTAGAGAATCAAAGGTGCTTTGCTTACTATCTGTACTCTGCTTAAAGGGGAGACGAAGAAGAAGAAAAATGGGAGCATCTCTACTTCTTGGATTATGGCGAGGGTGCGAAGTACGGCGACTCGAAAGTTGCGCCCCGAGTGACATCCGATTTGCCCTTGACCATCTTTTGATTTGAGCCGTGAGTTGCACCTTGATTATTCTCTAAATTAAACTGCAACTCACGGCTCAAATCGAGTTTTACTAGATTTTTGCTTGATGATGGTGTGCGCACAGATGCTCGAGGACGAACATGGGAGGTCCTGACATACTCCGCATCGTTACTGGCTAGGGATTAAGTCGTTTGATTCTCGGGTTGTAACTCACGGCCATAGCCCAATGGGTAAGACGACTGACACTAACTCTGTCTGGTCTGCCAGACGCAAGCTCCGATTGTGCCGGTACCGGTGTGATTGTAGATGCTATGCACACAAACCCGGACGGACTTTGTGCGTTCCTAAGGTACTCCGCGCTAAAACACGAAGCCAAGGAGGAGCATGAAACGGTCTCCAACTTCACCTCGAATGAAGGCTCAGAAATGGAAAAGCGGGCATGTCAGTGGTAAGCGCACCCAATCTCTCCGCCGCATTCAGTCAGTCCACAGAGTTTTTAGTAGCAGCAAATACATAAAGTCTTCTGGCACCACCCCAATCAGTCCTCAGACTAAGGAGAAGAAGGCCACCGAAAGAAATGTAGTCATCTGCACCTTAAACACTGCCTAGTCTTCCCTCGCAAAAAGTTGCGAGCACCATGCCCATTGTCAAATTTTCTTTTACTCGTTTGCTTTGGAGGCATTAGTCTCAGAAGGAGATGTTGCAGGGCCAGCCTCAAATAAATGCCTTATTAGGACATTGGGTGAGTGCATATATCAATCTTATAAACACTGAAACACTGCTATGCATCTGATCACTTCGCACAGAGATCAAATGAATCCTGTATCTCTAGAACTGTTTGTTTGCTTAGTAACCATTTAAAAACACAACACAAGTGGCTTGGATTCTTCTCACGAAAATTGAAAAGACTGCTTCAGAGCTCCACTGACCTTTCCGGCTGTTGCTTCCCTGCAAGCGCTAAAGGGGTAATTTTTAAATGGCCTGTCGCTTGCTTTTTCAATAATTTTGCAGATTGGTCTGTATCATTGTAGAAAATTTGTGATAAAGCTGATATATTGGTTACGTGTGGTAGGGAAGAAGCCATGCTCTCCTATATATCCGCTGGTATTATGTTTCTCTGAAGGATATACACTAAAATCTCATTATTCGAACTCCAAGCGCAAGCCACCTCAGCTTATGTGAAGTAAAGTTCAAACTAACAAAAGAGAAGCACCAAAGCAGTACAACATATCTTCTATTATCTGTTTAAAAAGAGCCATGATTGCAACCTGTGTTTTATGCTTGAAAGCGAAAAATGGAACGTTTTTCGCTAATCAGCGAATCTAACAGAAGGCCCCCTATTCGTGTACTCCAAAAGTAATCAAGAGATGGGAAGCATGCCATCTGGTCATTCCTTCCGCGTAATGGTCGCCCTGGTGCTTCGTCCAACACCTCCTCGTTGTCACTGGCAGTGACAGCCACTATGCTTCTGACCGCAGAAATGATGCCATCTTTTAGCACACACAATACCCTGAACTTGTGTCCACATCGACGCAGTCCACAAAAAACTACTTTCAAAACATCCGCCCTGAATGGTCTACATATACTTTTACCCGATTTACTTCTCTCTCTGTTTTTGTCCCCTTTCCGTAGCCTACGCAGCCTTCTTTGCAGCCGTGTGCCTGGCCTAAGCTTCCGGCGTGGTTTTGCGTAGTTCAGGTTATCCATGGGGGAGGCCCCTTGCATTGTAATTATTGAAGCTGATGAGCACAGGGGGTGAGTACATCCACGTACCCAAGGAAAGCTACATGTCTCACAAAGCAGCGCAAGAGATTTGTTTCGGGTGTAAAGGCATGGTCTGCTCTACACTGTTATCGTGCAGCAAAAAATGTCAGAAAGACAGGCTGGTACTTAAGTGAAATGCTAAGGGAGCATGTCTACGTGTCCAAAAAAGTTAATAGACATACACTGGTTAGTGTTAGTGGGCATACACTGCTGGACCTGCGGGTGCTTACCATGCTTTGATCAGAGGTCGGTCATGTCAAGACATGGCAACCAAACTGCAGATGACTTAGTTGAGTCGTTAGACACTGCACGTTAGGTAAAATGTGCATGAGCATGACGTCCATTTCATCGTCCACTAAGGAACTGGATCCCTTAGTTGTGGGGTCACGAAGGGGCAACTGTATTTCCCAGAGGTGTGGTCAAGAAAGGGCAACTGGACCCACATATGATGTTTCTAACGTGATGTGGGTTTACAGTCGTGGCCTGGCTGCAGCACTCAGTATGATGGTTTTTATTTTATGGATTCGCGGCCACAAGTGGCAGCTGTATAACTGCGGTGTTCTGCCATTTTAGGTAGAAATGTTCCACTCAATCCATTCCTGCACCGGAAGCTTCTTTGGCAGCGTATCCCACTTTTGTTGCCATGAGTGTCGGCGTGTGCACCTATCGGGTGCGTATCGACAGGTTTTTTCGCCTGTAGTTTATTACAGTGCCTCTCTCAGAGGCGTTGTGCCACCGGAATGAATCTAATAAGCGTTCTCGGCCCGAGGCCCTCAACACGTCTGCTGTCCCCGTGCTTGGCATTGCTCTTGCTCCGTGTAGGTGACGTTGCATCCAGCCCAGGGCCTAAGATCGAGGACGTTCTAACTTTGTAAAGAAGTGCCATTAAGAAACTACGAATAACTTGAAAGCAATCCAACAACAAATAAACAGCATTGAGGGCCGTTTGACTCATAAAAAAACTGTGAACAATGTGTCGGGAGTCCAAAAAAAACATTTCACATCGTGGCTGATTCCGTGCAAGAAGTTAAGGTGAACGTTTGCAAAACAAATGAAGGTCCTGCGGATGTCGTTGATGACATGAACAACCGTATGAGGCGTAACAATCTTATCATTAAAGGCCTTCCCCAAGAGGAAAATTAATTATATGCATAATCGGCACGAGTTGTCAAAGATTTTTTTTCCACTCATTTTGAAATCGAAGCTGGAGTTATAGAAAGAGCCCATAGACTAGGAAAACCCCGACTTAGCTTTCAGCGTTCCTTTATGTTTAAATGTCCTACATTTAAATCAAAACTTGAAGTATCGCGTCCCGCCTAGAAATTAAAAATCTTGAAGCGCCCAAAGTCTGGCTAGAATATGTACAGCTAGCTCGGCAAAAGCTACGCGATTACGCGAAATCGAACAGAAAAAGGACCGAGAAATACACCGTGCGCTTTAACAAACTCCACATGCAGTACTCTACTTTTTGTTATAATGCTGCTAACGACTGCGCTGTCAAGGTGGTCTCAACGAAAGCGCCCTCTCCACAATGAACCTCTGAAGGGCCACTTCACAAAACTAAGTCAAGTAAACCGGTATCCTTGCTCGTTGCAAATTTTCATAGCATCTATGACAAAATTGACGCCCTAAACGCGATTTTGTTCGCGTGTTCGGCTGATATATTAGTGGGCACCGAAACATGGCTACCTTACGAAGTTCCAAACACTGACTAACACTTTCATAGTCATTTGCGCTCTTTCGCAAGGACAGAGCGGGCAGCCGAGGGGGAGGAGTTATATTTGCGGGAAATCTAGTGATCACCGATCACTTATTGCCATTTTGTACCGTCTTGGCATCGTTTGGGTTTCTTCCTATTTTTAACATGTTCACTGCGTCATCGGTGCCTGCTAACGGCCACCTGATAGGGGGCAGGAATGTGTAGAATTTCTTAACGCTTCGATTGATACAATTTTAATCAAGTTAGCCAGTGGTCTACTGATTCTTGCCGGTGACTTTAATTATCATGATATTGACTGAGCCTCCCTACCCGTTCGTGCTCAACGTAATCGCCATGAACAACTAAGCTTTCTGCGCTTACTTCTTTACCATAATCCTAAACACGTAGTGCGTGAACCGACGCGTGGCGGCCACATACAAATAACCCACAGCTTGCTAAAACATACATACTGGAAGAAATCAGTGACCATAACCCCGTATATTGCTCGTTGCCGCTACCAAGTGCCGACAAATTAAAAGTTAAGAAACATATGTTTGACTACAGCCGAACCGACACTGAGACACTAAACGGTTTGTTGCAGAGCTTCTCGGAAGACTTTGAACTCAACTTTTCAAATCGTACAGTGCAGCATAACTGGTGTTTGTTCCGTGATAAACAAAAGGAAGTGGAAGAATTGTGTGTGCCTAAACTATCAATGAGCGGAAGGTAAATGATCCTTAGTTTACTTGGGAAGTAAAAAGAAGCTTAAACAGGAACAAAAGAGCATACCAAAACGCGTCTAAAACGAGTGCCCCGATGACTGGCTTAAAGGGAAGCTGAAACACTTTCGAAAAAATTCAGTTGGAGGCACGTTTATATACTTTCTTGCGCGCTGATTCCAAAATTTTACATTTAATTTTCTCGTAAATGAGTCATTGTGGCACTTATCTTGCAAAACGCTTGGACCCGTTCGAAAGACGAGAGAACTCATCGTCATTGACGCCTCTGATTGGTTGCGCCCGTCATAACGTCAAAGGAGGACACTCTATGGCCGCGCGGGTTGTCAGAAGCATTGGAAACGATCGCACGGCAGCGGCGCTTGCCTTTTCGGCAATTTAGCTTGCAGTTTATTGTTCGCACATGACTACAAGTTTATTTTACAACATCTCGTGCGGTTGGTTCAAGTATCTTAAACCATGAATCTGCTTTACATGACCGAGAACCGCAAAGCAGTAACTGTGGCCTCGGCTAGGGGGTTCAATAAAAATAATTCTGATCAGGGCAACCAGCATAGAGGTTTTCTTTTCCTTATGTTTATATTAGGTTCTGCCTGAAGTGTTTGTTACTAGATACGAAACCATTTATGCCCAAGATTAGGCCGGGTTTTATAAACAATGTACCAGCGAAAAGCACGTACGTGCACGGCGCGAAAATGGAGCGTTCGTGCGCTGTAAACGTACAGGCGAGACATATTTGCGGCTATACGCATAAACTAACAAGCGGACTCTGCTTCCGAATTTCCTTTGCTCGTTGTCGCCCACCCCTACCCCTACTTATCCCCATACACACACACCCACACACACTCGCGCGCGCGCGCGCCATTTGCGAAGCGGCGCTAACGCGCCTCCACGATCGCTAGCTGCACTTCGATATGTGGCGCCTTACATTGTAGCATACTGGTGTGTCCACAGCATTATCGGCTCTAGTAGGGCTTAATTTTCGCGTGTGCGTTGCGCAATCTGCTACAATATCACGGCCCCCTCGTTACAATTACCAGACCAGTCATATAAGGCAGTTGCGTTGTAGATTTTTTACTTTAGGTTACAATCCAAAAAGGGTTGTGATAATATATCGTTGGCCTGTTTGAGCATTTCTAGATTTAAGCATTTACCGCGATATTCGGATAAAGGCCGTATAGTTACTCTTCGCTCCTACTTTCTTTAGTCTCATCGTTATATATATGAACGACTATCGCTAGAGCACACTTGAGGTTCAACGGCAAAAAGTGCTTGCCAGGTTAGAATATGCAGGCACACGGAATCTTGGGCGCCGAATTTGGCTCCCGCAGTGCCAGCAGTCGCTCACAATTTCGGGTACGGTGGTGGTTCGGAGCGGCGTTTTTTCATTCCAGACAAATATTAGCTTTTCTTGTCAAGTGTACTGGCAAAATAAGTAATGTGGTGGTTTTGGTTCGTTTACTTTGTATGAATACTCTTTACCTATTAGCCAGGAGAGTACTTCTATCAGGATTGGCACCCTGTTTTAGTTTCGCCAAAAATAGGGTTTTTGAACACTGCTCTAAGCCTATAAGGGCAAAAAAGCCGACGCGTTCAACGATACAGGTATTTCCTGAACAACTGGGACTTTGTTTCTGGAACTGAACGAAACATCCAGGGCCAAAATACAGCAGTGTTCACCATACTTTCAAATCTAGCATCTAATGGGAACATTCATGTCCGTAGCATAAAAAAATAGAAAAAACGCATTAAATCGTTTCACAAAATTATCTAACACAGTGTAGTATATTCTCTGTCATCAAGCGCAGCAACCTCGGCTGTAGCTTCCGTGTGTTATAAAACATCCCGGCGTGGGAATATCCTGCTTTGGAATACGGTATGGTAACGCCTGCCTCATTTGGCGTCGGTGCATACGTCTTGAACACTAAAATTGTACAAATGGGTGCTATCAACAACAACAAGTATCACTCTTCCTTTGGCCAGCCTCTACACGAAACACGGCGAAAAGAGCATGGCAGAGGTGGCTGATCCGGCCGAAAGTACAGGTATGACGTTTTCAGCCCGGTTTTCGCCTCCGCTCTTCGGTCTTCCGGCATCGCGCGCCAAAATGGGGGCGGGGCATCGGGTCACTTTTGTTTGCGTATTGCGCTGCTTCTACTACACGTATTGCAAAAATATTTCGTACACGGGACCTCGTCAATGTGTACCTGCTGCTAGTAAACTTTTCTTTTAATTCTAAAACCGCCTCACATTCCCTTTAATAAATACAAGAGTGCGCCAAGCGTGTGGGCAGATGCAATTCGAAAGGCCGAACATGAATTTTACAATTGCACGCTCCCAAACCTTTTAAAAAGATACCCTAAAAAGTTCTCAAACTAAAAAAAAGTGTCTTTTTGTCATATTTTCTTTTTTTATTTTTCAACAATCACTTGATTCTGAATTTATACCGGAAGATTGGAAATCAGCGCATGTAACCACAATTTTTACATCAGGTGACAATACGATCCCCAATAACTACAGGCCTATTTCACTAACATCAATTTGTGGCAAATTACTCGGCCACATATTATTCACGCATATAATGAGTGCAGCTGTTGTTGCTTGGATTTAAAACGCACCATTGTCTCGGGAGAAACAGTTGTTTGCAGGTATAAGTGCTTGTCCCCACCTCTCATTGGTGTCCACAAAAAAGTTGTCTTTAAAATGTGGTAACAGTATACCAACACTGTCTATCTGAAGATAGCACAGGTGTACGTAGACGTTAAATTTGTTTTATGGAATAAAGAGTTTTCGCGCCTGACAGTGCATGAGCTTGAAAAACCAGCTTATCTCGATCAAAAAGAACAATGACTGCTTTCTTACGGGTACGCCGTCGCAGTTCAGCGCGTAAGGTGCAATATATTTTGCAAAACGTTTGTGTGGGCACGTGTGCGGATAAGGGGAAGTACTCTACACTGACTCTGCACCAGCCCAGACGTACGCAATATGCATACGTGTCAAGAAATTTCAGACCTTGCTTATGCCATATTTCAAAACGCACCTAACATGCTCAAAATAGAGCAAAATAATTTTATACAGTAACACCCAGATTTCGAAGAATGATTGTGCGGCAAGTCGGCAAGCTTTACGCCAATTCACTCCGTACGCGTGCGAGCGAGTACGTGTGGCGTCAATCACTTACCCCCTACCTTCATGCAGACGCCGATATCTAGGCTACAGTTTCGCGATTTAGGTGCTGTGGGGACGTGACCATTTGGAGTATATTCACCTAGCACTGAATGTATCAGGCAAAGGATTTCGTGTACATGCCTCCTACGCCGAAGCGACGGGAGAATTCCCTAGATTCAGTTTCACTGCTAACTACGCTAGCGCCGCGCGCCTCTCACGCCACAACCAAACGTGCAGCAAACTCTCGCAAAGGCGTAGCGACGACTTCAGCAGTACGTAGCGGCGCGTGTAGTTTGCCAAAGCACACATCCTCACATCCAAAGCAAGCGCAATGCCTGAGAGCCTGAGACGCCTCAACAGGAATTCCAACGGGCGCCCCCATTTTGGCTACAGCTTCAGTGTAATTGACATCACGATGCTGGGCTGCTGTTTAGTGGGGTGTGTTCGGCCTGGTCACCCACGCGATATTCTTTTGGAATAGGCGGCTGGGGCGGCAGCTCAACGTCGGGCGCCTGCGCATTCCCTTTGTTCAGTAGATCTTCTTTTTCCGTAGGCATGATGCCATAGAATTCTAGATTCGGAAGTTGGCTTCTCTATTCCAGACTGTTGATTCCAGCTTCCATTTCACTGACATTACTGTTCTACGTCTCAAGCTGTCCAGTCCGGCGCCTCAGTTCTTTCATATGCTGCTCATTCTTCTCAACCCTGTGTAGTAATCATCATACTACTCGCTCCAGAACTGCAATGAATCCTCAATACCTTCCTCGACATCTCTCAAAGCCAGAATAGGGTCAATTTTTTCGTTAATTGTAAACAACAGGAGTCGTACATCTTGTGTTTCAATTTCTTGGCTTGATTTCTCAACTGCTTCGCGTGGTTTGTTTCTCCTGAAAGGAGGACACCGCCAAGCTTCGCCCAAGCTTCCCCTTATGCTTGCCCCTTTGTTTTGATCATTTTTTTCGACCCTCCCGAATATTGCCCGTGAAGTATTCACAAGAACAGTAACTGCACTGAATTGTGGACTCCGGAGCAAATCAGCACTTGTGGCATCTGGCGGATTGCATATCAGATGCCTTTAGCACATGATGGCAGCAGCAGAGCCAGCGGAAAGATTTGCTCAAAAACAAACCTAACTTGTGCAAAACACAGAACACGTGCGTGGATTCGTACACAATCGGTGCTGCCGCTGGTGCAGAATGTGAGGGACCGCTCCGGGTGGAACCAGCTATAAGCATCATCGGCAAGAGTTGCTCCTATCAGCTGACAGTGGCAGTGCTGCGCTTGTGGCAGCTAGTCCGGTGCTCAAAATACTCGAAAAAAAAAACAATATATTCCTTGTTGAATAATAACCGTGGATGTTTTTCAACCTTTCTGAATTTTATGAAAAACGTCTTATTTCAAGTGCATCTGGATGTTCCTCGACGTACTTGTACATACAGTGCGATACTTTTATTATACATGGTATGTTATATATACTCTCTCAGTATATATAGATGTAAGCTTGGTCATCCTAAGCTTTCTTCAGTTTCGGATTCATTCGGCATTCTGCTCTGCCTGTGAGGCAAATATAGTTTGCGTTTTGTATTCGTGTATCGCGGTGAGCGGGTTTTTATATTCAATAATTTGTACATAGCCCTCACACCTGCAACAAACCCAAAGGGGCTGTAGTACGCTTCAATAAATAAATAAAAAACCGCCATTTTTGTGGGATCACGCCCGCACATTCTAACAAAAATCCGAAACAGCAAAGTTCCCGAAGGAGATGTGGAATATTGTGTATGCCCACTTAGTATCCTGAGCTGACTAGGTCAATTCACTAGAGAAGATTTTTTCATCCTTGCTATATCAGCGTCCTTCATCACTACTGATGAATATAAAACACAACAGGAGGTCATTTTGTGGTACACGGAAGATGCGGACATCTTCGTAGCTGATAAAACAGTATTCGCAGAGTGCGCATTCGCTTTCATCTAGCATTCAACAATAATGATTTTTTCGCAAGTAGCAAGATGATTGATGTCTAGGTCTAGCTATTTTTTTTTTTTTTGAAACACGATTCCCGCCAGCTTTATGTGGCCCCGGTATATTGCCTGGATCTGACTCTTCACTTTTCAGCTTGGAACATAAGCAGATGACGTTTGGTATTTGCAGGCTATGTCTGAGCACCCTCGACACCCACTGTCGCCACAATGTCTGCGGTGTCACACTTCGCCTTCACCTTCACGTGGGTATATGGGACATTATGACCGCCGATGTTGCATAGGATGCGTGATACAGTGCATAGTTTGTCTTCTAATATCGTCCCCATGTCTTTAGAGAAAGAAACTACATGATATAAACAGAAAAATACGCAAATACGTAGGAACATGTTAAAAAAATATTGACAACTTTTAACCCAAAGACGTGCGAAGTGCTAGCGGCGCCAAAGTGTCTCGTGACCATATGGCAGCTGGGAAAGTGGGTTCACCTACTTTCGCACTCCTCCGAGGAATATATGGGGACATCTGTCAACGTTCACGCGAAGATGAGCGTTCCCATTCAGTAGAAAAGTCTGTAGCCCGTACGCGCTCTCTTCAATTTCTAGTACGTTACTAATGTATGTTGATACTGCAACTATAATCACGCTACAACCTACTGAGCTTGCATTGCCAGCAGCTATATTTTGTTTTTTGGCTTTAGAAAGCTCATTGTGTTGAAGGGGACACATTTGGAACAGATTTTTAAAATTGTTGTTGGACAACTTAGTGAAACATTTGAACATTTTGTCTTCTACCATGGCGCATAAGCGTGTCACACTCTGAGAGGAATGAGACGACCGTTTACTGGCGTATGCATAAACATATTGTAAGAGTTGGAGTTGTATGAACCCATTAATTGTGTGGGGGACCTTTATTGTATAAGGTATCTTTAGCAAATCCCTGGTAGAAAGGACTCCGCGCTTTTATTTGGACAATTTGTCGTAAATTCCGTAGCCGTAGACGCCCAGGGACACCAGAATCTTCCTATTCGTCTTCACGACTAGGCAAGGGGAAATTGGAAAATCGATTGCGTTTATGCAAGAACAAGAAAGCCTTGCAATGCTGGAAATGTGGGCAAACTGTCTTACTCTAATGTCAACGTTTGTAAACTAGTGTCGCTGGCTCTGATTACTGCCTGCTTCCGAACTGTCGTATATACGGGCCTCTATAAGCACCGGCCCTGGCTAGCGACTCCTATTATCGACACCCGGCTTTCAAACGGAATCGTCCGTGGGAACTTTAAAATTTGTGATACTTCATGACACAGCATCTAAATAGAACAGGAAGATGAATCACGAGGAATCGGAAGCTTGGAAGTAGCAGACCAGTGCGCAGCATACTGCTGGAGAAAGATGAAACGCCACCTAACGCCATGCAAAACGGCCCTAAGATATATTACACAAATGTGGAGGAGTGTCTGCTCACATCATTGCAAATTTCTTCGAAAGGCGACCATTTTCTGCATACCAAATATTTAAATGCCTAACTATTCTCTCATACGCCCCCCTTTCGTGGTCTTTCCCTACTACCTCGCTCGTCACACAATTGGCCCGGTACATATTTGAACAAGACCATTCATTTTTCCCGCCGCGTTTGTCTCTTCCCATTGTCCGCGTTTTTTGCGCACTGTATTTTTTAATATCAATGTATTGATGTTTTGTTTCAAATGTGCACAATTCCTTCGTTTTGCTCGCCGAAAGTGTTTACGTTGGTTTCATTGTTTCCAAGGAAGTTGTAGAGAGTACACTTACAACAGTTTCACTTTTAAAGCAACAGGCTAAGCAGCAGTAAAAAAGGAGCGTTCATCTTGGCTGGTCGATACCGAGAGGAAGATGATGTTCACCACAAAAATTACGGCAAAGTGTTTCAGACAGTACCTTAACCCGCTATTATAAACAATTAGAGTTGTAATGCATAGGTGAACAGAAACTCATAAAAAACCGTGATATGACAAGCCTCTGAGCAACTTTATACGTGACGAAAGGTTTATTTCAGTCTGTGTATTAAACTCCATTGTCACAACAGAACTTGCATCTTTTGTCTAAAATTCTACGAATCACACGACTTTTTTTGATTCCGGAGTAGCTTTAGTACGCCTAGACTTTACAAAGGTTGGGACCTTTCATTATGTACATTCAGTTATAACATCAGGCAGGCCTTATAACATCACTATTTTCAGCTTCCAGTATTACTCAATATTGTGCCTTAGTGTGATCTACCCGCAATTTCACCTCAATGCACCGTTGATCAGTTGTCACACCGCTATGGTAAGTATTTGTAGCACGATTTTCACAAACACGCTAAGCCAAAGTTACAAATATGAGAAATCAAAGCCATAGTATCAGAAGCTTATGTGTCAAGTTTTTCTAACTTTTTTATTACACATTCATTATTTAGCCTGTTAGTTTTTGGGCTGTCTCGGCACATCTTGAATGTGACCTTTCCTACTTTGTCGGTATTTCGCTCTTTCTCAGTTGTTCGTGGAGTGCATTCGTTGGAAAGGGCAACTGTTTGCATCAGCAAAAATATTGAGCGGCACAAAACAGACAAGCACAGAGTTCTTTATACTTGTGAGAGGCCGCAAACATGCAAGAACAAATGGCGAAAAAAATCAAGCACACAACATTTTTTCTAGTCGCTCTTACAATCACACATGCAAAAATATATGCTACCCTATTAATGCAACCATTATCGAGGTCAGGAATTGTTGCTTCGATATTAGTGCTAAAACTTAAAACAGGTATTTGAAAAACACGAGCTGCTTGCCCTATGGTAATATCCACCAATGTCATCGTTCTCTACACTATTTTAGTTTTTCCTAGCCCCTCTTTATAATTTACTACTTTCTTGTCCCTTCTGTTGTGTGAACCACCTTGGGTATGGTACGTAGCAAAACCAATCATCGAAAAGAGATAGCAGGAACATTTTTTAGAATACTCCTCTCCGGTTAACTGAACACACTACGGTAGGTTTACCAGGGCAACGCTGTTCACAGAAACATAGGTCTCTCCGAAATTCCACAAATTAGGCACTGCATCCACAGCATTCATGTATGAAAATATTTCTTCCCCTTCAGTATCGTCACTCGGCACCACAAACAAACGAACCTACTAGAATATCGCACACCAAGCCCACGACTAACAGTTTTTCGAGTCCACGTACCGCCAATACAAACCCTTCCCTCATAATGCCCGGCCACCCTACTGTTTCCGTGTACCATCACAATCCGAAGTAAATCTGTAGGGAACGTATCGAATGTTGTTGCGGTCGCGGTTTAGCCTATGGACAGCGGTGAAGCTACAGAACTTCAGATGAATGAGACATCAAAGCTGTCTCCATATCTCCCCCCCCTCAAACTCGGGGCTCGTGTGTGCCAACAGACACAGTCATCGACATTCAATTCACTGCGCAAGCCTAGATCTCTCTGCAGGTTTAGTCCCCCGGCTGGCCCACAAGGTGGCAATTTTATGAAACGGCCAAGGTGCAACCGTAAGCCCCATAGCACCTGTATTACCGACAGTACCACCAGTGCCCAGCAGCCCCGGGAACACGTCAGATTTCAGGCAGGGGCATTTGTCCGCTAGACCACGACTCTTCATAACACCCCGCTCCGAGATCTCAGCTGCACTGCACTTCTAGGCGACCTCCTCGACGCGACCTCTACAAGCGAACCACACCCGCGACGAGCCTGCACAGGGCATTCTCACGGGCTCCAAGCTGAACGCCAAACTGCCGGTTGAGTGTCCACTGACATTTCTACGCCATAGTCAGAGCTCCGTCGTGAGCTCAGCAGGCCTCCAGCCCGTCGTAGGCTTCACCGTCGAATAAAAAAGGACGTTTTGGGAATTTTGGGCACAGGCTCTGGGAACGCGGAGACCAAGTGCACTGTTCGGCAAAGCAATGACTGCCCTCAGCATTCCCCGGTGCGAAACGGCCTCTTAAAACGCCATGCAGGTGGAGGGATCGAACTTGAGGGGATGCTCCGCCCTTTTGCTGCTAGCTCTGTGGATGAACCACGTTACCCGCGTTAGTAATAGCTAATTCCACAGCTTCAAATTTTTGCGACGGGCGGCCCCTATCTCCAGCCCTCCTGACAATTGAAGGGAAAGGCCCATCATCAAGTTCCTTTGTCACCTATTCTGAACCGTCAGTGTGAAATCCGCATCCTGTGAGATTGTTCGTGTGATCATGGTTAATTTCTGTGATTCACCAGAAACTCCATCCCGTACGAGGGCTGAGTTTACGGCACCCTAATTTGGTATGGCCCTTGCCATTTGTGTAAGACTGCTGCCAGGAAACAGCGCGCAGCTTTCCTGATTGTGATGAATCAGTTTACAGCAAGGTGACCAGAGTTCTAAAGAACGGGACTATGAAATTTCTAATATTGTCGGCCTCCTGCATGCACACCCCGTCGAGGTTCTCCCGTTCTTTGCCTTGCGTTATTAAAGCTACTCTAGCCCTTTACGACCCGGCCCACACAGACGTGTGGGTCAACAAATTCATTTACTAGGTAGCACCTGTTTTGGTTGCGGTTTCACAGCCACGGGTAGTCGCTGCGAACGCTTCCGAGACTTAATTTGTTTCGGTAGTTCACTCATTTCGCCCCCAGGGGGCGAGAAATCGCGCATTAAAAACGGCGCCCCAGCCGGCGCGGTCACGCTAGCCGCCTTCAAGATGAAAAGTGACATTTCTTCTTGCTATTCTCGTATTTTCTGAATAACAAGCATAAGACACGACTTGCAGGAATTTGAAAAACAAGATCGGTTAAAAAAAATCACGCCATATCCGCGGAATGAAAGATGGTAAGTGGGGCGAAGCTCGAGAGGAGGAGACCATCGGTAACCGTAACTCTCCTGTGAAAGTTCGCCGACTACATCATTAAGAAAGACGTAAGACTGTGTGCGTACATTGTACAAATCAACTTTTATTTTCTGAGTCAATGCTCCCAGGCCCAGACCTGCTGAAAGACACCGCGCCATCGAGGACTACCCCGCACCTCCGCCACAATTTGTCACGTAGGATTGGACACAACGGTAAAAAAAGAACTTTTATTAGGGCGAACTTGTGCCCGAACAAGACGAGAGGAAACGAGCAAAGGTCCTTGCGTCTCGCTCGATATCCGAGAACGACTGCCTGCGTTCGTGGCGTGATCTCCCCCTCGCAGTGCACGTGCGCTCGCGCCTCCGTTGGCGAACACAGACAAGCTCGCGCTCCCGGTGCCGAGTTTGCGCTGCCGGTTGAAGCCGGTTCTTGCGCGTGCAACGCGGCCCATTTTCCGACATCTCCGAAAGCATGTGGTGGTCACGTACCACGAGACACAAGGGATGGACAGACTGATGGCTTAGGAGCTTCGCCCCTAAAATACACCCGTTCTCTTCTTGTGCGTTACGTCATCACGCATGAAACATGCACTCACACATATGTGTGGGCTGGGCTTTCGTCGTCCCGAAACTTTCGCTGGGCGGTACAACGTGGCGGGCTTGTGCACTGTTGCGCTAGCGATAAATAATTTTTTCTTGCTTTCTTCCTGCTCATTTATTCGCTGTTTTGTGCTGGCTCGTTGGGAATGTTTTCTGGCGCCTTAACCTGGAACTAGTTCCGTAATTACTCCTCATAATATTAATAATTATAATTATTTATTATATTAATTAAAACTTCATTATTATTTATTTTAACAAAATCCCATATATATGATACATACTCATGAAATCAATATAAAACTTGTAAATAATGCGTAAAAATGAAGTTTTTCGGTGCCTGATGCCGTTTTTATCGTACTTTTACTTTCCACAGATCATACGAATAGAAGCCCAGCCCACACATATGTGTGGGTTGGTTTTCTGTGTGAATACTCTGAGCTTTCCATTTTCACTTGTAGAAGCAGCATTAGGAAGGGGTAAGTACGCAAAGTTTAATTACTTCTGGCCATTTTTTCTAAAATCTTTTTGTTGGGCAGGAAAGGGCTAGGAGGCTAGGTGCGTACGACGATGCCTCGTGCAGCACTTTGTGTGTTAATCATAGATGAGCAACCCGTTAAAGTGCAGTAAACTGGTGTCGGACTTAGTGACCTATTCGCACTTACATTTGTCCCTAAAGGCTAACAGGCAATCGCAGGTATCAGTCTTGACGCTCCTGGGCTGTCGCAACTAGCAAACACTTATGTAATGAATACACCCTTTCAGTCATCCTTCCTTGAGCACATGAATAAACTCAAGGGCCAGCATTGTAGACACTAGCTGCCCTTGGGCGATTGGGAAAACTCTGTATTAGCCTAAAAAGGCACTCAAATACGAAATATTTTCGGTAACAAGTTTCTAAAGGCAAGCGAAGCAAATGAAGGAGTCGAAATTGTTCTGCAGAACAGGCGACGATATGTACTTTCGAAGGCAAAGCTTCTCCGCGTACTTATTAAATCGGTCTTGTACAACAAATACGAGCTTCTTTCTACGTGTGGGCCGTAGGACAGGAACCACTGCGTGGCACGCCTAATCTGCCAAGAGTAGAAGCGTTCTACCTGCTTTATGAAACCCGCAGGTTTCCACTGCGGGAATTTACTGCCGCTGAAAGAGAGAGGCAAACAACTTTTCTTGAGCCCATAGGTTACGCTCGCAGGCGTCCGACAGGGTGAAACCCTATTCACGAGTCCCATACGAGTCTATTAGCTTCTGGCTTCTGGACCCACGCTCTTGTTTCGCCGATAGGTCGGGGCTGGACATCAAGATCTCCCATTGCTCAGGTTTGGGGGAGTGGAAGGGGGAGGGAATGTTGGGAATTTTTGAGCTGTGTGCACTCTGCCAGTATATGCTGCAGGGTGCCTTCAGTCTTTTTGCAGAACGAGCACATGGGGTCGTGTTCTGACAGAGACATCTTGTGCAGTAAATCTGGGTGTGCCTTTAACCTTATTGTGCGCGGCGCAACATCGTCTGTTGTTTGCGTTCCAGTAGCTGGTGAAAAGTGAAAGTGCGAGACTACAAGTGTGCGTCTCTTCCTTTTCCTGTCCCGGTCACGGCACGCAATAAATTTTTTAACCCTTTCTTGCTTCCGCTGCTGAGCTAAGCGAGCGCTGTTTTGGGGAAACATTTCAAGGAGCATTTGCTAAGTTTCTCGCGATGACGACTCAACAAGGGGTCAAATCTTTCTTTCTGTGTTTAGTTTTTAATGCAGCACACTAATGAGCCGTTATCGCACAGAAAATACGCGTGAAACATTGTAGTGTTCCCGGTGCGAACTGGGTTCACAATAGCATTTCAGGCCCTGCAGAAAAACCATGGCTTTCCGCAAGCAAACCATGCCAACTATGACAAGTCTCAACAGCTGGAGGAAGGTCGCACCAAGCACCGCAGATTTTCATTTCTCTCAATAAATCCAGCAAACAAAACGCCCCTAGGTAGTAAACAGCCATCTCGAGGTATCGATATGGGTATTCAGAGCATTGTTATTTTCACACAATGTATCAACAGTATTACGTTCACCTTTCTCTGACAATGGTCACATCCCTTGCTCTCCCAGGACGTTCTGCCACAAGTTGCCGAAACCCGCAATATCAAGCAACACGATGAGGTGAGTCAACAAGCGGGATTCCATTCTTCGACCGAATTGATAATGTTGAGATGACAAAGAGGTATTTACGCACGTAATCCCGCCAAAGATCGTTCAGATAAGCCTTCTAGAAATCAATTGGGATCTCATCCCAAAAATAACACCTGATCATGAAAAAACCAAATACATCGCAGCCGTTCTTTTGCCAGCCAGGCTATAGTATCACGCGGACAAAATAAACGGGATAAAGGAGAAGCTTTCACTATATATTGCAAAGCTTGAACCATAGCGAAGCTGCAGGGATTCTTTCCACGAAAGCACTGAAGGACACACTATCACGCATTGCATTAAGTTTGCAATAGTTTATCTACATGTTCTGCTAAGAAAGGGGATTAGGGGATTGCCGCTGGGGGGCCGACGATGGGAAGGCATTTCTCCCCACGACTGTGGAAAAGGCGGCTATTGCTTTTGCAATAATATTACGGCCTTCCGATGCGATCATAATCTCCAATTCGAAGATGGCCATCAGAAGTTTTGCCCGTTGTCGCATATCTCCCCTGGCACTCAAATTTTCTATGAGTCGCCCACCAAGCGGGTGTAGGCCCCAAGCGACACAGCTGTGGGAGGGAACGAGGCTGAGCACAAAGCCGCTCGAGAGATCACTTTCCAAGCGAGTCTTAGCCTTGATCCCTTCCTCGGAGCCCTCTAAGCTCTGGACCGGCTGCTTTCCTTTCATGAGATTGCGTTACATTACCGCCTCTCCCGCCGTCTTCTGCCCCCTGCACAGCCTTTCTGTCACTCCGGCCAACGTCTTTGGCGCTTAGCGCAGACTTGAACTTTCCCCACCCTGTCCTGCCTGAACCAGAGGTACCCCACTCTGTACTCATCACCCCGCTGCCCCACTTGTGGGGTGGTCCAAACGATGGATCACATCCTCTGGCAATGCCCCCGCAACCCATTCCCCAAATCGAGACAGTGAGCACCGGACGAGTGCGTTGGCAGATGGGAGTCGGCTGTTAAAGAAGCCCTTGTTGCTCGGGGTGCGAAATTCACCGGGCTTCTTCCTCCTTTGATCACCATCCCTCTCCCGAATTAGCCATTGTGGTAATAAAAGTTGTCTCACCCTCTCTCACTCATGAGCTCCGTTTTGGACACCTAAGTTGCTGCTTATTTCATTTCCATGCGCTGTTTTGTGCAATGCGAGAACCGGCCAGCAACACGGACACTAAGATACCAACATCGTGGCCCTCGGCCAGCCCAAGGGTTGGTTCAAGCCTTTTGAAAATCTGCCACGCTACCACCTCCGCTAGGGCTAACAGACAAAGGAAAGTCGTGGACGCCGCCGGAGCAACATCTGCATGCGGCGGCGTGAACTCCTGCCCCCCACCACTCCCCGCAATGCCCAGCATGAAAGCCATCGTAAAAAGGGCGGATATCGACCCTGCTGAGCTACAACAGCCATGGTGGGCTACGACTAGAACCCAGTAATACGCTTTGCGCAGCCCCGCACGCGTGTCGACTGCAGCCACGAACACCTCCGATATCGCAGGAGCCCCCAAGAAAAACAAAAATCGTTCTCCGCGTCACCTGCCGCTGGCACTGCCTCTCCCACGTTATCATGTGAAAAATCGTCCTGCACGGCGAATCCGTCTGATGACCACTTGTGCACCCACTGGTGCATAGTCTGCGAGAGCCCTCCCCTACGGGATTAGCCGACTGCCCAAGACAGTTTCAATCCCTAACAAGCCAACCCCCTCTTAGTCGCAGGTCCTCGCACGGGTCACCATTAGTAATCTCGGTGATGGTATTGGTGACACAGCTCACCCCGAGCCCCCCAACCTAAGCTGTGACCTACCATGGTGATGTGTTTTTAGTGTGAAGGGTAGAAACCTCAAACAGTGGCCGTCGAAGCCCAGGTCAAGCTCCGGCAGATGGGGTCCCCGTCTGTTTACCACGGAGTGAGCTGCGGGGCCTCTTCAGCTATCGAGGTAATGCTGACGAAGAAAGTCCCCTGGTTTTATACTATGCCATATGGTATTTTCAACCCCCCACCCCCCCAAAACGTGATAGGTCCCTGAAAAGGGGCCGCAACGAAGTATCTTTTCCCTCATTGCCATCCGTAACCTTTCCTCAACTTGATCATTTTTCTCGATTCCTCGTAATGAAATCCCTCAATACAACCCACCCTCTTGCATCTCATTCAGTCTTCTTGATTGCAAAATATGTTGAAGCCATGAAAGGAAAATCGTATAGGTGCAACAAACAAAGGTCTGGTGTACTCATCATAGAAATAAACGACAAGCACCTGTCCCTACAGCTTCTAGCTCAGGCTAGACTGGCTGATCTAGACATCAGGGCCACACCCGATCGGAGCTTCAACAGCTCACAGGGTGTGATATCCAAGACACATCTTTTGAACGATACAAATGCGGATGTCCTTCCGGACTTGAAGGATCAGGGCGTCACTGCTGTGAGACGTATCACTATCCGCAGAAACGACAAGGAGATTTCGAGAAAGCACGTCATCTTGAATTTTGACCGCGCCTTTCCTTCACAACATTTAAATGCAGGTTTTATCCAGTGCTCCATCGGTCCCTACATCCCGAATCCGCGGCGTTGTGCCAGCGGTTCTGACACGGTACCAACTCCTGCCGTTGCAGAATGACTTGCGCAAAATGCGCGGCACACGATCATCCGAGCAACAATTGCCCATCTAAACCCCTCACTTGTGTGAATAGCCGGGAGCCGCATGCAGCGCACTCCTGCAAATTTGGCAAATTTCAACTTGAAAAAAGATAATAAGCATCATGGTAACTGAGATCATCTCCTTCTCAGAGGCGCGAAAGAGGTTCGCCTCTTTTCCCCTGGGGAGGTACGCCGACGCAGCTCGCCGGGGGACGGACCAGCCTCTCGTTTCCACAGGGACCCAGTTCAGCGCGTCTGACCTGGTCCCTTCCCCGCCCCCCGCTGGGTTGCTTAAGCAAGCCCAACCCGTCACTACACCGCTTGCTGCGGCAGCAGCGGTTGTGGTGCCAACCGTCTCTGTCAGAACCGATGCCGCTCCCGCCCCTGACCTCCTCGTTCTCCATTGCGTTGGAGGGGGCCGTGGGGATAGACACCGGGGTACACGCATCGGCTCCCATCCCCACCGCACGCCCCTGCCACTTCTGGCGCTCCCGACACCCACAGCGGTGGCGGCTCATGAGAAGGGCCCCCGAAGGGGAGCCAGGTCCAGGCGGCCCGTTTCGTCGGGCACCTCTTTTAAATCTGACGAGGAAATAGATGTCGGGCCGTTCTAGCCTACAATGCCACGGAAGCATGCGGCATCCGACTTCCAAGCCTACGGAAAGGCCCAAAAAGCCCAATCCCAGATTAACAGCCCCGTACGACGACACATGAACACACGCACACACTCCATTCATTCCTAAACGCAAATGATGGGAACAAAAAACATAATTCAAAGCAGCTGCAGAGGGCTCCTTAAAATACTGACCATTTCTATGAGACGCTGCATGCCCATCAGTCAAGTGTCATGTGTCTTCGAGAAACAAATCTCAATTCCAAACAGTCAAATTTCGTAAGCAGGTAGATGGTTTTCAGAAAGGGCAGAATTGGCTGCACACACTCTTGATGGGGTTTGGCCATAATTGCCAGGATATCGTTAGCATGCCAGCCTGTCTCTTTGAGCACTGTCCTTGAGGCTGTAGCTATTCGCAAAATAATATTCAATAGATTGATAACGGTATGCTCCAGATACTTTCCTCCTGATCACGCACTTTTGAGCTCTGACTTCGAGCCGCTGGTTGACCAGCTGCCCGGCCCATACATCCTAACAGGCGACCTTAATCCACACAACTCTCTTTGTGGCTCTTCCAGAACGAATGCCCGAGGTCGCCTGGTAGAGAATTTTCTTATATCTTACGGAGCACGCCTTTAAAATAAGCATCCTACATGCCTTAACTTGGAACGCTATACATACATCTTGCCTTCGCTATTGGCTCTGCAATTCTCTTTCCGTGTCTCAGAGGGGCGTGGGCACTGACCCTTATGGTAGTGACCACTTCCCCACGTCACTAACGCATATAGGTAGAGGACCAAGCAGTCCGTGTTCGTATAATAGGTTTAATGAATCAAAAGAAAATTCGAGTACATTTACAGAAACAGCTAAATTACACCACACATCCAAAAACACCTACACGTGGAGGAAGCCGCCCACCTCATCACGGCGCACATCCTGAACGCCGGCCAACAATCCATTCCCCAGGCCTCTAGTGCGTCTCAGAGTCCAAGAAGGCCCTGATGGAACGAGGACTGTACGCGGGCGCGAGAGGCCGAGAACTAGGCGTTGGGTGTCCTTTACCGGTACCCTACATCGGGTAATCTCATTTCTTTTAAACGGGCAAAGGCTTTTGGGAAGCGGGTGTATCGTGAGGCGAAAAGGGAGAGTTGGCGCGCCTTCCTCATTTCCATCAACTCATACACATACACTCACAAGGTATGGACAAGAATACAAAAACTTAACAAACAACATACACATAGCCTGCGCCTAGTCAGCTCTACAAGGGACATACTTGAAGACCAGGCTCATGCACTCGCACAACACAATGAACCCGTGTCCAGTTCAGCGCACTACACAGACACTTTCATAAAACAAAAAACATCTGCGGAAAAGAAGTTCCTGCGTGATAACAACAAGTCGCACGCTTCCTACCATACTCCTTTTTCAATTCATGAGCTGAAGGCTGCTCCAACCACATGTAAGCCTTCCACTCCAGGTGCACACAAAATCACATACACCATGATACAACACCCACATCCAGCCTACTCCTGCATCTATACAACATATGGGTTTTGGGGCGCATCCCAAACTCTTGAAGGGAGGTTATAGAAGTGGCATTCCTGAAGAAAGGGAAGCACCTTTCCTCTCCCGCCAGTTATTGTCACATCGCCCTGAACAGCTGCCTGTGCAAGGTTCTCGAGAAGATGACCAGAAGAGAACACCCAATGTTAAATCGGTTTCCTTAAAATCATATATTAGGATGGTTTCGTACACAAACAGTTATGTGTTACAGTGTTTTTCGACATCGAGAAGGCCTACGACACCGCTTATCGTGACGGCATACTTAGTGACCTCAAGTCATTCGGTGTCTCGGGTAACATGTTAAAGACCCTTATTAGTTACTTGTTGAATAGAACGTGTCGAGTGAGACTCGCATACTTTCTTGAGTACTCTCAAAGGTTCCCGTACAAGAAAACAGCATGCCGCAAGGTGGTGTATTGAGCTGCACTCTCTTCATAGTAAATATAAACTCTCTTGGGAAGGCATTGCCACCAACAATTTCTTATTCCATGTATGTAGATGACGTCCAGATATCCTTTAAATCATGTACTATGCCCATCTACGAACGTCAAGTCGAGCTGGGTGTCAACAAACTATCCAGCTGGGCTGACAAGAATGGTTTCATACTGAATCCCGGAAAAAGCTCTTGTGTTGTGTTTTCCAGGAAGCCTGGAGTCCACCCAGACCCCGACATCACTCTTAACAGCGTGTCGATTCCTGTGAACAAGGAACACAAGTTCTTCGGGATTTTATTCGACGAAAAGCTTACATTCAACACGCATATCAGACAGCCTAAATGCAACTGCTGAAAAATTATGAATGTTCTTAAGGTCCTCTCACACCAATCTCATGGGGCCGACAAACAACTCCTGCTGCGCTTTTACACGGCCTTGGCGGGCTCTCGGCTCGACTACGGCAGTGTTGGGTATACGTCTGCTACAAAGACAGCCCTCAAAATACTCGACCCCATGCTGCATCTTATCCTTCGCCTATCATGCGGTGCTTTCCACACTAGTCCCGTCGAGAGTCTGTATGTCGAGTGTGACAAATGGTGCCTAGTACATCAGCGCGAGTATGTTGACTTCGAGTATGCATCTAAGATCGTGTCACTTAACAACCATCCTTTTAATCCTATCATGAACGATGCATCAAATTTACGACTCCTTTTAAACAGGCCATCTATCTCCTTACCTTTCTCTCTGAGAGTTAGAGAGGAGGCTTCTGCAATGAAGGTCTCTCTGTCAGACACGCACAAGACAACCATAAATACTTTTTATTCCACCTTGGCACCTTCGTCCTGTATCATGCGACCTATCATCCACATTACTAGAAAAAACAGGGTACCCAGAAGTGCAATTCTACAGCACTTCCTGTTCCTGCAGGACAAGTACAGATACGCAGAATTCTATAGCGACGCGTCGAAAACTGGTTTAACTGTCTCTTGTGCAGTGCACGGACCAAATTTTAGAGTTAAGAAAACAATAAATAGAAAAACTACAATAGAGTAGCAAAACAGTACTTACACGGCAGAAGTGTATGGCATTTTACTCGGTTAATACCACACAATCAAACATAAAATTCTGAAGTCCGTCATGTACACAGATTCTCTAAGGGTTGTACAGGGACTGTCTTTAGGAAGATAATAGAAGAACTATGTGATCAATACCTTTTCAAGGTGCTAATGACTGCATATGCCTCAAATCTTGAAATACCTATATACTGGGTACCAGGACAATGTGGAAGCCCTGGCAATGAGGCGGCCGATCAAATGGCTGCTGATGCTGCTCTCATGACTACAGTTGACATTACAACAGTACCATACACCGACCTAAAGGCCCACATCAGGCGACAGCTGGGTAACCCATGGCAATTGCACTGGAGTCAACCAACAGACAACGAACTACGTGTAATCAAACCACCATTCGGATGCTACAAAACTGACACTCACAACAGATACACTGACGTAGCCCTGCCTAGGCTGCGGATAGGCCCCACACATGTATTGCACTCCCACCTGCTCACCGAAACTTCGGGAGCAACGTATAGCCAGTGAGGAAGGGGCATATTCGTAGTCTACATACCAATCTCATGCAAGGCACTTGACACAACATGACACAAACATTTCCATGAGCTTCCCAATGCAGCTTAGAAGCGCAATAGTCCCATCCCAATCTATATTCATGGGGTTTTTCGCAGCTTTTAAAAAACTGGCACGATACGAGCTTGCTTCCACCCAGGCTCAAGACGGCCGGTCTTTTCAGGAGCGGTTGAATATTGACAAAAGCCACCGCTTCGCATTTCCGCCTTGATGACATAAAACCGCAAAGGTTATCCCGTCTGCGGCCGGAGAAGAGGCCTTGTTAACTGAGCACAGAGCAGCTTTAAGTTCTGCCATAGAGAATGGTTCGTCCGTGTATAGTGTGTCCGGTGACGGGTTCGCAGCCCTGGAAATGGTCGTTGGTGAAGACCTCGGTGCGGCAGTAATTATAGCACAGAAGGCTTCAGCGAAATCTAAGTGCCTTATTTTTATTCGCAGAGAAATAGAGTTAAAAGGGTACATCTGAGTTCGCGGTGCACGGAGACCACGCACTAAAGTAAAGTTTGTCAGCGGCTTCCGACGGTCTGGCTTAGAACTAAAGAACGTCCATTCACGTTTGGCAAGCTTCTTCAGATGTCTCTGAATGAGCTTTTGCATGCGTCTGGCTTTTCGTATATCTTCTACCGCGGAAGTGTTCCGTGCGCGCCTTTCTGCCCGTCTACGAATCCCCCTGAGGATTTCATGCTCGACGTCAGACACTGTATACTCCTTTGACAGGCTCGCCGAATTGCGGCGCATCCTCCGTGTATTTGCGATGCTGTTTACGGCGTCGTCGTATGACGAGAAATCACCAGCGCTTGTCTCGACGTCTGTGGTGAAGTTACCCCAGTTGACAATTTGAACGGCTGATTTACGACGACCAGCAGGCAAACCGCCGACAATAATGTAAGTTGGTACATGGTCGCTTCCAGAGACTCAATATCTGCATACCAGCTTGTGGTCATTGAAAATGCTGAGGAAATCATGATGACGTCAATACCACTTCATATTCCTTCACGATAAAACATTGGTTGCCCAGTGTTAATAACACACAAACTAAAGCGGGCTGCAATTTTCAACAGGTGACGTCCTTTGCCCGTGGTTTTCTTACTTTACTAAGACGGATTATGAGCATTGAACTCCACCGTGAGGACGTGTGGAGGTGGTGTACGACGAATTATCTCCTCCACGTGCTGAGTGTACAGCGATGCGTGGGGCCGAATATACGCAGCGATGAGAGTGAAGGAAACGCGTGCGTGTCGCACGGTAATAGCTGCGAATTCGTTCAATGCGTTAGATGGCAGATTGTGTTGCATGAATGTCAGGTCGTTTCTTACCCACAGCAGGGCTCTCGTCTTTGCCACACCAGTTGATGAGCGCAGGACTGCGTACCCGGATAGCCGTATATCTGCGGAAAGGCGGGACTCTGAAATGGCAACAATTGGGAACTGGTGTTTTTGCAAAAATCTGCGGAAGCCTGGAAGCCGCTTACCAAGTCCACATGCGGTGCATTGAAAAATTGTTGCGTTTCGCCGAATTTGCTGCACAGAGGGGGAACCTGTAGTGATGGGCGCAGCTACCGCCATTATACTAGGAGGGGCGAAGGAGCGTCACGACAGCTTTGGCCAATGGGGATGCAAGAGAGCCGAGAAAGAGGCGCACAGCTGCCACTATGGTGTAGATTACAGAACCGAGGCCTGCCGAGTTACGTTCGGACTGCGGACTCGCGTTGTCCTTTGAGTGAAGCATGGGTAGGAACTCTAGAAGACCGAGCAGTAAGGATTAGAGTGAAAACTGGTGTTGACGCCGGAGTTTCATAGTCGTGGACATTGGTGCTGCTCTCGGAGCTGGTGAAAAGGCCTCTACTGACGCCAGAGGGGGTATCCGCAGGAGCAGGTGCCGTCGTGGTAGCTGCCGTTTCAGCTTTTGACGGTGCTTTACGTTGAGGGAATGGTACGGCAGGAAAGTCTATCCAAGTCCATAGACATGGGCTTGTCTCCTTCCCGTGCTTGCCTTCTTGAAGATATCTTGGGTCCAATGACACGATGCTCTTGTAAAGCTGCTTTCGCATATTTATAGTCAGTCTTATGGACGATCTTATATTTGTATATCGCCTGCGCGTCGCGGCGAGCCGAGCAGTTTCCAGAAGTCGCTTCATGCTTCTTCCCGCGTTTAGCACATCGGAGAGTCTCGGTGTTGCACGTGGTAGGATCGTGGTTACATGACTGGGCGTACACTGCCTGGGCGTTTTAACATATGCGTAGACGCGGTAGTGCGTGTAGCCTATGATGACGTGTTCTGGGGTTGACGCTGTGGCAAATACTATTTGCACACTTTCAGATGTCTTGCCCAATCTCCGGACTGAATTGACAGGGACCCTCTGACGTAGTGCCTCAAGAATCTAAGGTGGTGTGATGTCTAGCTACACCTCGAATTACGCCGACACCACATTTGCTTGGGCGTGGTTCATAGGCTCTCACGAAGAATATGGCAATGCTTGATATTGTCAACAAACGCTCGGTAGAATCAGCAAGAGATTGAGCCGATGGTTTGGTCGTACTTGAAGCACTCCATCGGAAGCTATCGGTTCTAACCCATTCTTAACGGCTAGTGGGTTGAACCTAGTAATAATTTTTGGAGGATCCGTAGGCTTTAAAATCACCACAAGTCCATTTCTCAAAGGATTCTTCGGGGATGCATGTACACCCAGTGCATTGAATACGCTCTTGAACTCTCGATGGCGCTTTGGAGCTTGAACTGTCTAGAAGGGTTCAGAATCGTCTACGAGTTTGTCGGCCTCCCCCGCGTGTATTGCGGTGCCAGGAGGAGATACCTCCGTCATGTCGGAAATATCATCCTGGTTGTCTCGCAAAGGTTGTTTCAAGGGAGAGAGATCGTGGCTTACTTGTCCCGGAGTGATTATGAATCCTGAGGGAGCGCTAGGAGAAGCCGATGATCCAGAAGAAGCCTCCAGCAGCAACGAAGCAGGCACAGCCGGCTTAATGATCATGCTGGGCGAGACATCACTCGGCAGCGGGCAAGGAGGCGACCCAGGTGGCGGCGCACTCGGTGCTGCGCCCGCCGCAGAGTCTATTTGTGGTGTTGGCTGCAGCAGAATATTCAGAATCTAGCAATAAATGTGCCAGAAACGGCGAAAAATTGCACACAGCAAGTTCAGACAGACCGAATGATATGATCTTCGTTACATAGTATTCAGAAAGAACAAGGATGGCTGCACACACTCTTCTGGCGTGTGGCCATAATCACTCGGAAATCCTTATAATGCCACCTGGTTACTATGAACACTGTCCTTGAGGCTTTAGCAATTCGCACAATAATATTATAAGGTTGATAACGGTATGCTCCATATAACTCCCTCCTGAACTTGACTTCCGAGCTCAGAATTCGATGCGCTGGTTGACCAGCTGCCCGATCCATACATCCTCACAGGCGACGTAAATGCACACAATTCCCTTTAGGCTGTTCTCACACGGATGGCCGAGGTCGCCTGATAGAGAAGGTTTTAACGTTCTCCGCAGCATGCCTTTTGAACAAAAAACAGCCTACTTACTCTAACATAGGACACAACACATACTCTTATCTTGACTTGGCTATTGCCTCCGCAGTTCTCTTTCCTTGTCTCGAGTGGGGTGTGGCCACTGACCCATAAGCCAGTGCCAACTTCTCCACCTCACTAACAAATATAGGTAAAGGCCCAGGCAGTTCATCTTCCCAGAAAAGATTCAATGAAGAAAGAGCAAACTGGAATACATTTACAAAAACTTTCAAACTACACTACACTACCATAAGACCCCTACATGTTGAACAGCCAAACCAACTACTCACGACGCACATCATCAACACCGTCGAGACGTCTATACCCCACAGCTGTAGTGCCCAGCACAACGAGAGGAGGCCGTAGTGGAATGAGGATTGTAGGCGGGGACGAGAGGCTGAGAACAAGGCGTGGGGTATCCTTCGTCGGTACCCCACATCGGGTAAACTTTTATTGTTAAAAGTGCGCAGGAGTTATGGAAAGTGTGCACCGTGAGGCAAAACTAGACAGATAGCCCTCATTCATAACACCAATCAACTCCTACAAAGACACAAGAAAACTATGGAGACGAATACGTAAACTCAAACGGCAACAAACACACAGACTTCCCCTGGTTAGTACAAGAGGTGAACCACTAGAAGACCAGGCTAACACACTCTCACAGCACTTGCTACGTGTGCGCAGCTCAGCACTTTACTAAAACACTTTTAAGAAACACCAACAATCGGCCGAAAAGAACCCTTTACTTGATAACAAGAAGTAAGCCTCCTTCTCTAACTGTGTTTTCGCTTCATGAAATGAGGCGTGCCCTGAGTACCTGTAAACATTCAGCTCCAGGCCCAGACAAGATCGCATATTAAATCATACAGCACTCACACGCCGACACCATTGCATTTAAAGCCGGTTACTGTACCGTGTGTTTTTTCATCCCCAAGTTCTTTGAGGGCACCGTCGGAAAATTCTACAACGCCAAGAAACTCAAACTGACCGAAGTTAACAACAGGCAGCAATACACCAACCTCATCACAGAAACCCGCATGACAGATACAGAAATAAAAATCACGACCAAACGCACGCTAAGCAGCTCCCAGGGCGTGATTTCCGATACTGACCTATTGAACGAAACAGGCAGATTTGCTCGAGGGCCTTTGACAAGAGTTCGTGACGGCAGTGCGAACGATAACTATGTGTCGAAATGACACTAAAACACTTACAAAACACCTCATCTTGACATTTGACCGCTCAACAATTCCCGGGTCGGTCTGTACAGGCTTCATAAGATATCCTGTCCGACCTCACATACCAAACGCCCGCTACTCCTGCAAATCCCAATAGTTCGGACACGGTAGAAACTCTTACAAGGCAGAACAACATGTGCCAAATGCGCCACAGGGGATACCCGACAAATAACCGCATCTCAACCACCCTCACGCGTTAACTTGGAGGGACCACACACGGCTCACACGTCGTCCGGCGCAGCCCTGACACCTGACGAGGAGATAGATATTTGGTGGTTCCTGCGGCAACGGCACGAAAAAAGTGGATAATTGCCTTCCGAGATCTCAAGCCACGAAATACAATCCATGAACACACGCAAACCCACACTCCAGGCATTCTTAAATGTAAATATTATAAATAATGGGAACAGAAAATATTATTCAGTGGAACGGCAGACGCCTCCTTAAAAACCTTAGTGTGTACGAGATGATCCATGCTGATCTACCAAGTAGCTTATGTCTTCAAGGAAAACGCCGCCATTGCGAACATACAAATTTTCTAAATATGTATATGGTATTCAGAAATAACATGGTTAGCTCCACACACTCTTCTGGTGGTTCGGCTATTCTCTCCAGAAATTCATTAGCATGCCACCCTGTATTCTTAAACACCAGCCGCCTCCTGTATCCTCAATGGCCTCCTGTAGCCTGTATGCCACCCTCCCGTGATCACCTAATTCAGAAATTTCTAGCATATTCAGGAGCATGCCCATTTACCAAAAACAATCCGACAAATCATAATATAGGACACGACACCTACTCACACCTCAAATCCGCTATTGGCTCTGCAGTACTTATTCCCCAGGGTATCAGACATCCGCGTAATGGGCATGCTCCTCAACAGACCTGAAGCAACGTAAGTATGATGGCACGGGTCAATGGCAAGGGGGCCAGTGGTATCAGACTAATCAAGAGAGCGTCAAACAAAAAGAAGGGGCTACGCGAGGAGAACCTCACAAGAATAATGCACTCCTTCGTAATGAGCAACGTCACGTACGTGGCCACCTTCCACAGGTGGAAGAAAGGCGAGCAAAAGTAGTGGAAGGCGACCATCCGAAAGGCATACAAAGCGTCTATCGGGGTACCCGAGTCTACAAGCGCTGAGAGACTGCTCCGCCCACGCATCCCCACCACCCTAAAGAAGTCTTTGATGCTGAGAGAACGGCGCAGCTGGAGAGACTGGCAACAATTGAGAGTGAAAAAGAATCCTGGAAAGGCTGGGGCTTCGATAACACGAGTAGCACGGAGTCAAGATGCCGATCCCGGACGAAGTCAGAGGCATGATCCGTGTGGACGCGATCTCAAGGAACATGAACCTCGAGTACAACGAGGGCAGACAAAAAGCAAGGGACAAGGCACTGGCGTAACTACACGCCGGAGACGCGGGAGCCCGCTTCGTAGACGCTGCCGAGTACGAGAACAGAAGCGGTTTCACCGTAACCGTGGTCGACGCCGAAGGCAACATCAGCGCGGCAGCCAGTACAAAAAGCGACATCCGACAAGAAGCTGAGGAAGTGTCCGAGGCACTGGCCCTTAAATACCTACTGTGCACCAACGTGCTAAGCGAATCAAGGCAAGCGGTTATGATCTTCGCACAAGGAAGGGTCTCCCACCCTGCGCAGAAAATCCTGACAGGAGCGCCAACAATCTTGAAAATGAAAAAAATCACATGGTTCCTGGCACAAGCAGGAGACGTGTCGGACGTTAGTGCGAACCATAACGAAACCGTTCTAACAACAAAACCGCATACGCCCGGGCTCACGAACTAACAGGTCGCCCCGGGCCACACGGGGTACGCCCGTGACACAGCACGAGAGACAGAATAATGAGATAAAAATAAATCACACAGGCATACCGACTCGCCAGACGTACCCTCCCGCCGCCCTGCAATTGGCTCAGCAGAGAGCAAGCACAGGAGGAGGAACAACTTTAACTGCACAGCATGTCAGCGCTAAACGCGCTGGATGAGAGTGGATCCCTCTTCAGAGGATTCCATATGCTGTCTTCGCCACTTGGCCCCTGGTAACCAGCCGTAGCTGATCCTCCAAGGCGAGGCTGCACAGCAATATCTCCCATCGCTCGCTAATGATAAGGGTGGGGTTCTTAGTGGAGGAGTTGCTGATAAGGGGTGGGTGTTTTGGGCTGACGTAGCACTCTCCTATCATGTGGCGAAGACTACCGAGCTGCTTGCATAGCGGGCAGGTCTTGACGTACTGATTTGGGAACTTGCTATTCAGTAAGCGAGGTTGAGGGAAAGATCCTGACTGAATCTGTCGATACAGTACTTGCGGCTCCCGCGTGAGTTCTGGGTGCGGGGCAGGACGTTTCTGCCTATCCTCTCGATAGTGCCGCACTATCTCTCTGTAGGTCACCATCGGTTCACCTCTGACCTTCTGACCTCCTCCTCAGCCTTTTCCCGGTACGTTAACGCGAGGGCCTGCCGGTGGGCAAACTCACTGCCCTCCACCATGGAGTGGGCTGGAACCCATTATAATTCAAATGGCTCTCTGAAGGTGTTTTGTCCCTCAGGATGCGAAGTACCCGCCGGGACACCCAGCCTGACTGGAAGTTCCCGTATGCCTGCTGTGAGTCGGTGACAACCTTGGAAATTCTTGGAAGGGTCAGGGCTAGGGCAATTGCCAACTCTTCCATTTCTTCCACATTTGTGACTTGAAACGATGCGCTTGTAAGCAGCTCGGCCCTAGTTGTCACCACCGATACTGCTCTGTTCATCCCCTTGTTGTTCGAGGCGTCCGTGAAGACGACACCGTCTTCGCTCTCGAGTAGCCTGTTGAGGGCACGAGCCCTAGCCTCACGCCTGCCGGCATGGTGAGCCGGATTCATGTTCTTTGGGAGGGGCTTGGTCTTGCTTGCGTCTAGCCATTTGTCCGCAAGCTGTTCTCGATCGGTCAGCTCTGCCATGCTCCAGCCGGTTCTACCCAGGATACGGCGGCCCGCCCTAGTGTGACTCAGCCTCTGTTTTTGGCTGGATAGGTGGCCCTGAACCAGTTCGTCCACTGTATTGTGTAGAGCCATCTGAAGGAGCTTGTCCGTCGACGCACTTATGGGAACTGCGATGGCTTGTTTCACTGCCTTGCGTATTACTGTGTCCACCTAGCTCTTCTCTTCTTTGTTCATCAGGAGGTAAGGTGTGGCGGACGTTATTCTTGACACCACAAAGGCTTGTACCAACCTCAGGGTGTCGTTTTCCTTCAGTCCTCTCCACCTTGTTGCCACCCGCTGAAGCATGTGCAGGATCAGTCCTGAGGAGTGCATAAGCTTGCGCACAGACGTAGTGGCCTTGTCTGCCTGGATGGTGACCCTAGAATCTTAACACTGGGCCCTGGAACAATGTCTTCGCCCTCAAGGACCACCTTCGCGTCTTCTTTCTGTGTCTTGTGCGCCAGAGGGCGGACAACCAGCAGTTCAGATTTTTGAGGTGAACATCGCAGTCCACACTTCTTCGCGTATTTACTAGCCACATCTGCGCCTGCTTATAGCGTATCTTGAATCCACCCTAAGGAGCCCGCCTTCGTCGTCCAGAGCGAAATGTCGTCGGCGTAGAGCGCGTGCCCCAAACCATCGACTATCCCGAGTGCCTTGGGCAGCCCTATAGTGCCATAGTAAAGAGAAGAGGCGACAGGACGGATCCCTGTGGGGCCCCTTACTTCCCAACCCTATTGGTGCAGATACCTCATCCCTCACATTTATTCGAGTGCTGCGGCTTGTCAGGAAATCCCGCACACAGTTGTATGCCCGCTCTCCGCAGTCTGCGTCTTGAAGGTTGGCTAGGATGCTAGTGTGGGAGATGTTGTCAAACGCTCCTTTGAGGTTCAGCGCCAAGTTGCTCTAGGCGATTGCTTGGTGGCTTGTTTCATGACCCCTTCCTTCAGTTGCAGCAGTACGTCCTGCGTGCTTATGTGCCTCCGAAATCCGAACATAGAGTCCGGCATTTGATCAGTGCTGTCCACATGTTTTTGCAGCCTATTCAAAGCCATTCTTTCCATAACCTTGCCCACGCAGGACGTCAGGGAGATCGGCCGTAAGTTATCCATGTGTGATGACTTCCCGGCCTTGGGGATGAACCGGACTTTCGCCTCATTAAAGCTGCCTGGCAAAACGCCGCTTTCCCAGACGCTGTTCATGTGTCCAAGGAGCTCTTGTCTGGAGTTGTCGCTGAGGTTGTTGAGGAGTCTGTAAATAATAGTGTCCGGCCCTGGGGAACTGCGTCTATTAGTTTCAGAAATGCCAAGTCGTAATTCAGAGTCGATGAAAGGCCTTTCCACGACTTCATTAGAGGTGCCTCTGTACGGCCCAGGTTGCTCCACACTCTTCTCCGTATTCAGGTACCTGTTTTTAGGTCTTCCATTATTTTCTTCGTACATCCTGCATAGTTGCCTAATGTGAGCGCCATGCTTCGGTTGGTAGCGCTTTTGCTGACCAGTGGGTCTATGAGATGGCGGAGCAATTGCTAAGTCTTATGGGTAGAGAGTAACCTGCGCAGATTGTCACAGAGGCTGAGCGAACTCTCTGTACACAGCTCGGCGGCATACTCAGCTGCTTTCCTGCTAAAGGCAGACGTGTACAGGCAGCTCCAGACAAGAACAGTCATCAGCTCATCCCTAATGCACAAGATTTACCCGGAGACGCACCCACACAACATGTGCAAGCTTTGTCGTAAAGCCACCGCGACACCCAAGCACATCATCTGCGACTGTCTCAACTTCCCCGAAGAATCCACAAATCCACGGCAGGAAGACTGCTACCCGTCTTTGAGCAGGCGAAGCGATCCGAAGACCAAGACTTCCAAATCCGGGCCGTCCAGCGGGTCCTTGTAGCGCTGACCAGGCCCGACCAGGCCCGAGTGACTCGATGACGGAAAGCGAGGCTTGGGCCTGGCGGTGACGGTGAGGGCAACTCCGGCCAAGTCTGAAGTCTTAGCGTTAGGCTTCAACCGCCGACCCAGCAAGCGTTTTTTTCCTATCTAATCCAAATCTCTCGAGGGGGGCGTGGGCTCGAACCCATATTGTAGTGCCTACGTGGTTGGAACTTCTTGTCCCAAGTCATTTCGTGTTTGATGAAAAAGCCTGTGTAATGTGATGAACTGGACACGTGTTGTAAGTGTTGTGCGAGTGTGTTAGCCTGGACTTTCAGTCTGTCACGTGTACTAACTAGGGGAGGCTATGTGTTTGTTGTCTTTTGAGTTTTCACCTATCCGACGTCCGACTCAAGAATAACATGCTTTGTATGTTACAGCCACATCACCCGCTGGCCGTCTGTTCGTCGCCGTAGAGCGCTTTCCGGATCGCCGCGCGTTCGTGATTTTGCCTTGGCAATCTTCGAGCGGCACATGCGCCGAAGACCCCTGGACTATCTTACTGCAGCAACCCTTCGGCCGCGCGGGTGACGCCCACCGCGGACCCAACAGCCTACAAAACCGACCGGAACAGGCCAGCCGATCGCAGTCCGATGGGGTATCAGCGCGAGAATAACATGCTTTGTCTGTTATAGGTAAGCGAAAACCTTAATTTAACTTTGCTATTTTTTGTAACTCGTCGGACTCCGATTGTGCTGTTTGAAACATGCCAAACTGCGTAGTTTGCTTGAAACCTGTGCAGCGTGACACGCCTACGTTGAGTTGTTCTGAGTGCAATGGTCTGTGTCACGCTGGAAATTGTTCTGGCATCGCGAAGAAAGACGCTAAACCAAACTGGCTATTTCCAGGCTGCGCAGAAAAAAAACTGCCGCCACATGCTTCCGTTGACGCCGCCGCGCAGCAGCCCAAACTACGAGATGTCATGGAAGCAAGCTAACAGAAGTTATTTACCGCGTAGACGGGTAGATAAGGCTATTACTTTGCAATCATAGAAAAATGACTCTGTTCTGGAAAAAACATAAAAACAAAAAAGTTATCGATGGCATCAAAAGTTTAATGAACTTGCTGTCCACAAAATTCGAGGAAGTAATAACTTCCATTGACGTTCAAAGTAGTCAGATTGCAGCTTTGCAGAAACACTCAGGTGAACTGAGTGATAGCTTGGCTGCTATGAACAGAGACATTATGGAGCTGCGGGCAGCAATCCTTAACCTGGAAAGATATTCTTGAAGGAATAACCTTGAAATCCCAGGATTACAACCAACTGAAGGAGAGGACATTGAAGTGGTGCTTAAGTCCTTAGGCTGACAAGCTTCAAGTTTCAACACAGGGTAGTGACGTGGCACACCGGTTCCCGGCAAAGGAAGAAAAGAAACTACCAATTATCGCTATGTTTGAGAGACGAACTCAATGGGACTGCTGAACTTGAAAGCGTCACGCAATAAAAACGGAAAAAAATATTCATTAATGAGCATCTTCCGCCTGAAACAAAACGCCTGTTTTAGCGAGCCAAGCAGGTTACCAAGACAAAGTAATGTAAGTTCACATGGGTTGAAAATGGAAACGTTTTGATGAAGAAGAGTGAGAAATTATCGACAGTGAGAACACAAAGCGAACTGGACTTGTTGAAACTAAGTTAGGAATGCTCAGTGAAGTTGGCCGCTTCAAAGGACAGGCAGAAAATAGACCCGTACCCAGCGACACGTTAAATAGACAGTTTCTAGACCTTGCTCGCAGTCTTAGGAAACAACTAGGATTTGCTGAATATTTCTACACAGGATGCGTGTACTTACCCGGATGCACTGTTAAAACTGAGACTCACCTCATTGATTGTGAATGTACTGCGTATGCGCTGCAGACTTTCCAACAATACTCTTTGTGTCGCCCCGGCAGAAAGGGAGGTGGTATACTATAATTTAAAAAAGAAGCATGTCAGACAGAAACAACTAACTGAGAGTTTAAATGTGCTGAGGTTCTTGGTTTCACTATAAGCAAGCCTGACCCTAGTTTTGTTATTGTTGCTCTGTATAGGCCTCCGAATTCAGACCTCCACTTTTTATTTAACGAATTTTCAGAGTTTTTGAAAAACATCACCCGCAAAAACCTGATTGTAGCGGGAGATTTTATTATTGATATTGAAAGGGGAACCTTGAACTACTTGGATTTATTGGCTGGTTTTGGCATAGAAAGCCTTATATACAAGTGCAGGAACAAATCTTGGCTTCGCGATCAATTCTCGAGTATTGACCACATAGCTTCCAGGAATTCTAAGTAAGAAACTTTAGCCGCTATATTGCGTAAAAAACTAGCCGATCATTGTTTTACGGCCTTGTGTGTCGTATCAACGCAGTCTGTGGATACTGATTCAGCTCATGTTATTGACTACATTGATAACAAAAGAATAGATGCACTAATACAAAAATATTACTGGTCTCTGTTATCAATTACAGACCAAGTAGCGGCTTATGTTCAGCTGCTAAGTAAGTGTAACACGTTTCCTTCACTAGCAACTAATAAGGTGAATCCAAGAATTCGTTACCCGCCAAAAAAATAAATTACAGGGTGTGTACTGGAGTTGGCGCAGGAGAAAGATATCTGCGGAAGCGGTGTAAAAATAATCCCTGCGATTCACTCCTGCAGCAAGACTATCGAAAATTTCGTAATATGCTGCAGCCAAACTACGACTAAGTAAAAAGCAATACTTTGCGGCAGAGTTTGGCAAGTGTAGGAAAAATGTGAGAAAAACGCGGGTTTTTTTAAATGATCTCCTGCACAAGCGAAGGCAAAAACAAAACATATGATAGTTTAATAAATACGTTTGCTCTGGAACACCCATTGACTATCGTGATTCCAATAAAGAATCTTCTGAAACTTCTTTACAGTGGTAGAAGGAAAAGTCTCGTGTGGTGTCGGGTTTGTCATATATTGGGCCTACTTTTTTGGATTCGGCCTGCGTGCGATCAGTCGATGGAAATACTCTAAGGAAGGTTAATTAAACACTTTCCATAGTGAAACCGCCATGGTACGACCGGTTCAGTCTACGAGACATTTGTATTTATTGTAAATTTAAGGTGTTGCTTGTGCTTATTTTAAACGTATTCTTTGAAACTGGTGTAATTCCACATGACATGAAGGTATCGGTAATAGGCCAATTCAGAAAGCTCGGCCGTAAGGTGCACAAGAATAATTACAGCGATTGTTCCTGTTTTAAGCCTTAAAATGGAAAAAAACTTGTCCATATCAGCATGATGTGTTTCTGTGATAGATTTTATAAGTCTAACGCAATACGGCTTCAGGAGTAGTCTTAGTAGTATTGATCTGTTACAAGAATGCAGCGACAATATATTCAAGCATATAGGCCAAACAAAATAATAGTTGGACTTGTTTTAGATTTAATAAAGCATTCGATACCATCGACCAAAACATAATGCTACACGCACTAGACAATGCAAGTTTCCCAGGCCCATTCCAAAATTTTGTTACCAATTATTTTGCTGATGTCATTCAAGCAGTGGGTGTTAAAAATGTCATAGCGCCTTGATGCATGTTAACCCTTTCAGCCCTGGATTTTTTATTTCAAGCGCAAATTGTTTTTACGCATTTTTTCTTACAGCTTTGGGCATCAGAAGCTCAGAAATGAAAAATTACGCCAATAGTGCAAGTATTTATTAATTTGCAGGCACGTTAATTAATTAGGTCATTAGGCAATTAAAAAATTTCTTTTTTGTAAAAAAAGTTTTTTTCTTTTTGACGAAAATCCTATGACACCCTCATCTTACAGAAAAAATATCAAGCTGGTAATCCAAGTATTTACGGATTTATAAACATTTTGACGAAACAGAATTTCCGTTTCCTTACCCGCACGGTCGTCATATCCTGTGTCCACTGAAGCTTCGTCTTTTTCATATCGTCCAGCCTCGCGAAATCTCAACAATGGTGGTGTCTATCGCAAGAGGCATACTTGAACAACCCTCAGCCTGAAAACCAGCAGTTTTGGTTTCGTTGGTTAGGCGCTAGAGGATATTATGTGTTGTGTCGTCAAATGACGACGCCAGGGCCAAAAGGGTTAAATACGGAGTGCTTCAAGAATTCGTGTTCGGACCTCCTTTCTTCAAGATCTATGTTAATGATATTGCAAACCTTCAATTGAGTGTCGAACTCGTTCAGTACGCAGATGATACGGCACTTATCTTGTCACCGGTATCTTACAATGAGGCTTTAGAGCTACTTCAAAATGATGTAACCAAATTAGCAACATGGCTATAAAAAGTCAAAACTTTTTAAACAAGAACAAAACGATGTTATTTGTTTAGGAACCCACATAAGACAATAACACGTAATAGATATATGTCTTGCATTCTGAATATTCTAAATACTGTTCGTGCGTACTGCTACAGCTTTCACCCACAAAGAAAGGTCAAAATGGTCATTCACTGTGAAAGGTAAAAAAATGGTACAAAATTAGAGATTTTGTGACCTTTCATCAGTGCGAATGTGCATCTTGTGATAGTGGTGTGTATCTGGTGTTTTCTTTTTTGTTTTGTCTTTGGCAAAAGAATTGCCTCTTGTATTATTATCCCTGAGCGAGCATCCGGAATCTGCCGTGACCCGCCCACAACCATTTGGGCTTCTGTGGGCACGAAATGTACAGTAAAATTTATTGTGAAATAAAGTTCCATGTATGTATGTATGTATGTATGTATGTATTTACGTACGTACGCATGTATGTATGTATGTATGTATGTATGTATGTATGTATGTATGTATGTATGTATGCGTTTCCGAAATTTTGGAGTGTCGTTGTATGAATTTATTGAACTGAGAAAGGTTTTCCAACACTCCCGTTTTGCCTCACGGCGCACGCGCTTCCTATGTGCTTTTGCCAGTTTAAAGAAGAGGAGGTTTTTCGATGTGGACTCCTGACGAAGGTCATCCAACGCCTTGTTCTGGACATCTCGTGCACGCCCGCAGTCCTCGTTTCACCAGGGCCTCCTTTGGTTGCCCGGGGCCCCATGACAACTGGCAAATGGAATTTTCGTTGGCATCGAGACTGTGCGCCGGGAGGAGTGTGGGAGCTCTTTCACGTGTAGGTGTGTGACGTAGTTTGGATTTTTTATAGATGGACTCCACTTTGCTCAAGCTTGATTGAACCTTTTATGAGAAGGGGAATTGTTCGTCCAATTACATATCTGTGTAGTTGGGTTCAGAAGTGATCACTACTATATGGGTTAGTGCCAACGTCCCATTGAAGAGATAGAAAAAGTACTGCAGAGCCTATTCGGGGTGTGAGGGAATTTTTGCGTTATTTATTATCGTATCTGGGCTTGTTTTTGTTAAATAGGCATGCTCCTGAAGATGTTAGAAATTTCTGAAAGAGGAAGCCACGGGCATCTGTGTCAGAACAGCCCAAAAGTGGATTACCGTATTTACCCGATTCTAACGCGCACTTTTTTTCCGAAAAAATAGGCCGAAAAATCACACGCGTTAGAATCGGATACAAAAACAAAACTGCCGAAACAGCGGAAATTTCGTCGCACCAATCACCATCACCATCTCAAGATGGCGCTAAAGCTTTTAGCAACAATTTTTCGGACGCAGCAAGTATTCTATAGCAGCAAGCCTAGGCGCCTAGGTTTTTCTATCGGCGTTCACACAAATCGTCAAATCATTTCATTTGCGCGCTTGATAACAGCAATGGCAGCAGCGGCTCCCACGCGTTCAAAACGAGCGGTCGACTGAAGCGTGTACTTCTGGAGAAGCTCTCGGGATGGGCGTGCGAGGCGTGGGCCATGATCCCATCGACCATGGTTGAACGTTCGTTCAGAAGTGTGCCATCGCGAACGCGCTTGAAGGCACCGAGGCCGAGATGTTGTGGTCAGCGGAGAGCGACGAGGAGTGAGATGAGTGAGATTACTTTGGGAAATAAATTGCCCGTTTCTCTCGCATTTATTTGTCTGGGTCACAAGGTCCCGTGCGCGTTACAATCGGAGGTGCAAGTTTTTTCGGTTTTTTTGCCAGGAAAATCGGGTGCGCGTTAGAATCGGGGGCGCGTTAGAATCGGGTAAATACGGTATGTGCATAGAGGTAGCCTATGGGAATGAAAAGCTCAGGTAGTCGATCTAAAAGGCCCTCAAAATCATAGCTTAAAAGGTGAAGATAGGGGGGATTAAGATGGAGCATATCGATATCAACCTACTAAGTTTTGTCGTGCAGATAGCTAATCCAAAAGGCTAGCGTTTAAGGATACAGGGTGTCATGCTCATTATTTTCGAGCTACAAAGGCCAGACTACCTGACGAGTTTGTGCAGCCAACCCTGTCCTTACTGAATATCATATACCTATTTAGGAAATTTGTATGTTTGGATTTGAGGTATGTTCCTTGAAGACACATAACACTTGGCTGATTAGTGTGGAGAATCTCATACACATTAATATTTTTATGGAGGCCTCTGCAGTTTCACTGGGTAATGTTTTCTGTTCTCCATTATTACATTTAGGAATGACTGGAATGTGCGTGTTCCTGCGTTGTCTTTCGGGGCTTTAACTCTGGGAAGAAGAGTTTCAGGCCTTTCTGTTGGCTGGGATATCGCAGGCCGCTCCTTGCGCTGCGTTGCGGGCAGGAACGGCCAGACATCCATCTCCTTGTCAGATGTCAGGGGTGTGGCCGACGAAGCGAGCCCCCTGGACGTGGCACCCTTTTGGGTGCCATTAGCTTGAGCCGCCACTGCCGACGGTGCCAGGAGTGTAAATGATTGCACGGGCGGCACGGCGGAGAAGGAAGCCAATGCGGGGCCAGCAGTGCCCATTCCCTCGGGCCTGTACAACGTACTGCAGGACGGGGAGGACGCGGCATCAGTCCCGCTTGGAACGGTGGCCACCTCAACCGCTGTGCAGCCACCAAGCATTGTTGTGATGAGTTGGGCTCCCTGAGGCAACCCAGTGGGGGGCAGGAGAGAGACCAGGTCAGATTTGCTGAACTGGGTCCCTGTGGATGTCAGCCGCCGCTCCGCAACCCGGTGGGCTGCGTTGGTGTTACTCCCCAGGTGGAAAGACGCGAACCTCTTTCGCGCCTCTGGGAATGGGATCTTCTCAGTTATTTTCACATTGAATATTTTCTTCTCCTGCTGGAAGTTCTCTTATCTCCAAGAGTACGCCGTGAGCGGTCCCCCAAAGGCAATACAAGTGAGGGTGGTGGAGTTACAGTTATCTGTAGGGTGGTCCTGTGCGGCGAATTTTACACATTTCATTTTGCCGCGGTAGTACTTTCTACCGTGCCCCAACCTCTGGCCTTTAAATTAGTGGCGTGGGTTTGCTAAGTGAGGTCGGGGTTGACATCCTATGAAGATTGCGTTGACGACCTCGGTGAGTGTTGAGCGGTCTAATCTCAAGATCAAGTATTTTGTGCGCATTTGAGGTTTATTTCGACCCATGGTTATTCTTCGCTCTGCCGTCACGCACTAGTCTCAAAGGCCCTCGAACAGATCTGTCTCTGTTTTGTTCGTTCAGTCCGGATCGTAGATCACGCCCTGGGAGCTGCTGAGAGTGCGGTGGGGTGGCATCTTTATGTCTATCTTACATGCGGGTTTGGGTGAGAAGGTTGGTGGATTGCTCCCTGTGGTTGCGTTCGATCATAATTTCTCCTGTTTTGAGTTTATTGGCTTTGCAAGACTTTCCGACAATACCCTAAGGGAACTTGGAGGTGGAAAAACAGACTGCAGCGACGGGTTTTGACTGGTCAATATATTGCATTAGTAGAAGGCGGCAGAAACTGTCACGTTTTCGAAATGTCAATCCAGGCAAGAAAGAAAAAGAGATTTCTGTGCGGCTCTTTTTCAGGAACCGATCACGTTCTGGGTGCCGGGGGAGGTTTAATTGTCCATTTGGCATCGATAAAAGCAGGAGACGGGGGTGCTTTCTCTATCACCCTTACCCTGATAGCTGAAGAGCTTTGGAAGCTCCCTGCCTAGTAAACAGACAAAGAGCCCATCCGCCGAAGATTGAGCAGGGTTTCAACGACCACCTTTCGTCATTTTTATCCCTCCACCTATAGACACGTCGTAACGGTAGGTCGCAACTTAGGTTTGGGGGCTCGGGGTGGCGGTGTCGCCAATACCGTCGCCAACATTACTGAAGCTGCCCCGTGCGAGGGGTTGTAGATTTTTGTTTGGTGTTAGAGGTAGTCATTGTGGAGTGCTTCATTGATTTGTCTCTCATGGTTTAATTCAACACTGCGCGTCAGTTCAAGGCAGTTATAATATTTTACTTCGTCTTGCGTTCGTTTCATGAGCTGAAGGGAACAATTTGGTATTCTTATTACTCATTGCTTCTGATGTATCGTATTAGTTTTAGCCCGAAAGCCGTGCTTTCGGTTTGTAGCTCGTCGAGCACTGTTGGCCGGTGTTGGCAGGTGTTGGCACATAATCACTCAGCAAGACTATGTCGTTTGCAAACCTAAATGGCTCAAGTATTCCCCGTTCATTCCTAATGTGAGTTTTTCTCAGTCAAGCCTTAAAAACCCTTCCAGACATGCTGGAATAATGTTTGCGAGATCGTATCTGCTTCTCTTTCTTACTCTCAGATCCGAAATCGATCTGTTGGGTGGTGAAGGGTTATCCTTCCCATGCATCCTTTATATGTCTTTTAGAAGCCGTATGTAGGTCTCCTCTATTCCAAGGTTTTTCAGTGCTTCTAGCACGGCTGCATTTAGTACTGAATCAAACGCTTTTTGTAGTTTGTAAATGCCATATTAACCGGTTTAGTGTAATGTGCGGATTTTTCTATCACTTCATTGACAACGTTAAAGTGATGCACGGTTCCGTACAGTTTCGTGTATCCAGCTTTCTCTCGGGGTTGTTGAAAATGCACGCTGTCACCTACGCGGCTAACTACTACTTCCGTAAGCAGCTTGTTAACAAGTAAGAGTGGGATGATGGGTCCGTAATTCTTCAGGTCTTTGGAATCTCCTTTAATATGAATGAGGACGATGTATTGTTTTTCCTGCTAAGGGTACTCTTTCAATCTTAAACCATACCGACAATTGTATAGCATGCTTTCCACTTCAGTATAATTTCTCTCCTTCACAATGTCCACAGGTATGCCATTGTCACCTTCAGCCTTTCCTCTAATGATACCTTTGATAGTCTTTCGTACCCCCCCCCCTTTAGGTATTTTGACGTCGCAGGGTGAGCTTGTAATCTAAGTAGTTTCCGCTTTTCTGTGGTGGCTAGCATACAGCCTCACATGAATCCGTTCGGCTACCTTTATTTTTCATCCAAATTGTCTCAACTGCTCATCTCTGGGTGGGTACGTCCAGTCTTTTTTCTTAGTTGCTTTCAAACTTCCCTATATTTTTAATGTTCCCTCGATGAATACGATGTTATATACACTAAAGTCGTTTGTGTTACATTGGTTGTTCTGTTTCGGCGGCTCGGCTTATTTATCTGACCGGCCGTATTTGTCACCTTCATTTTCTTACGTTTGGCAATTACTTTCTTCGTTTTATTAGTTATTCTTTTTCTGTTTGTTTCCTGCATGTTGGTTCTTCCACAGCTGCTGCTGATTCACTGATTGCCGGTGTTAGGTTGTAATTTAACCTGTGTTCACTAACTTGGTTTTGGCCGTCGAGAAGCGCGAATTTGTTGTGAAGAGTTAAACTCACGAGACCTGGCTCTGACTGACTAATTTCAAATCAAATCAAATCAACGTTTTTTTCAAGCACAGTTACATGGAAGTGAAAAAAGGTACATCGAAGAGGCAGGGAAAAAAGCTGCAAGAAGCGGGTTGACAGTGCCCTTGCACCGTCCAACTATGAAGGGGTGTTTGCTGAAAGGGTATATGTACAGAACACATTGAAAAATAAAAAAATGCACTTTGTTCTTATACGAGGGCAATATAAAAAAAACTAAATTAAAAATACGACAAAATCAGCTTGGCAGCCCGACAGGAGTACATACAGAGCACAGTACTAAGACTACATATACATGATCTGCTGCAGGCAAACCGAGTACAAAAAAAGATTTGATTAGGTGTTTTCACCATGCAAGTATTGAGACTTTTAATGTCAAAAACAGAAAACACATCGTGATCGCAGCAGTAAAATCACATGTTGTCTTACAATATGTTAAAATGCCTTGATTGTTTAACAATAAAATGTCGATTTTTTGGGGGCCAAACTTGTTCCCCACAATAGGAAAGGTGCTCTTAATTCGTTGGCACCCGTAATTAGTACGTGAAAATATAACTTGCCGTGAGCACCGGTATCCATATGAATAAAGGCTTTGAGTGGAGAGCTATGGAGAGCTTGAGCTATGGAGAGCTTGAGATAAAAATTCACCCGCATTTCCCCGAAGGGGAGCATGGGGAAGTGCGAATGCGCGGGTGATGCGAAGGAACTCTTCTTGGCCAATCGCCCTAAGTGGGTATGTGGTGGGGTCGCTTTTGCACTTAAAAACTCTTCTTGGCCAATCGCCCTAAGTGGGTGTGTGGTGCTGACGGACGGACGGCGGTGGACGCGTGATTCAGGGTCACTTAAGATAATACTGATTGTGGAATTAAAAGCTATTTAATTCCACACTAGCCTGGTCAAAGTTTCAATGACTTGTGGGCTTGGCGCTTCGTGATCCCGATGTATGCTATAGGATTCAACCAGGGCTTCAATCCCATCTCGGTGAGGTATATTTGTGTACAGAGAAGTTACATCGATAGTTACAAGGAAGGCGCCATCAGGGATTTTTATGTTTTGTAATTTCCCGTAGGAAGTGGTTAGTATCACGAAGATATGCCGAATGGGTAGCGAAGGAACTATTCTTGGCCAATCGCCCTAAGTGGGTATGTGGTGGGATCGCTTTCGCACTTAAAAACTCTTCTTGGCCAATCGCCCTAAGTGGGTATGTGGTGCGGATGGACGGATGGTGGTGGACGCGTGATTCAGGGTCGCTTAAGAAGTGCATTCGCACTTAAAAATATCCTCGTTTCCACTGCGATGCTTTCTTATATCTGCGCAGTAGCTGATATTTGTATATATCAGCTCCATGCGCAATTTCCTAGTTTTCACATGTTTCCTCTTTTTCTTTTGAGATGCAGCCTTAGCTTGAATCTAAGCATCGTAAGAGCGCTGCTCCGAATCTACCGTTCTGCGCAATACCTGGATATTCCCTGAAAATGAAACCAGCATGGGGCACCTCGAGTGTTCATGGTGACCGCAATGGCAACACTGCTGTCCCTCGGCCGTCAAATGTACCCTGCAGCCAACCGTGGTGTTGTGTTAAAAGCTGGATATTGAGAAACCACGAACGCTGGCATTTGAAGCCGTGATCAAGCGCCGGCTGATAGCGTCCCTGTGTAATTACCAGGCAGGATGCTCTGCGGCCTCTTTCGGCAGCAGTGTAAACCGGGCGAAGAAAGTACCATCGTCCCACACTTCTTTGCGGTGCCATTAGTTACATCGTAAACTCCCCCCCTAACATCATCTGCCCCTCCAAAGGCGCCGCACAGAAGTACCCTCTCAACCCTTTCAAGCCATACCTGTCTCAAAGTGCCATTTTCAGCCTTTATTGGTTATTGAATCAGTTGAGAAATAAAAACCAGTTGCGACTCAGAAAGTATTTCTGGTTTCCACGCTCCTTGAACCAAGCCTTGCCAATTCTACCGATGGTAAAAACTCAGAACGGGTGAAGTCTTAGTCGAAATAAACCCTCAGCACATGCAACACGTCTCCTGACCCACACCCTCATGGCAGATGTGGACATCAGTGTCACATCCCACAGCAACCTCAACAGCTCGCAGGATGTGATATCCCAGCTAGAGCCGCTGAAAAAACATCGGCAGACCTTCTGCAAGGCCTGAACAATTTAGGTGTAATAGCCGTGAGGAGGCTCATAATTCGCAGAGGATATATAGCAGTACAAGAAAACACATATTCTTGACTTTTAACTGAACAAATCCTCCTGAACACATTGATTCTGGTTTCAGTAGGGGTGAATACGTCCATAAATTCTTAACCCCCGTCGCTGCTTCAACTTCCAGCGGTTCCGTTAAGTTACTACCTTTGTCGCGGCAATGTAACCTGTCCAAAATGCGCCGCTCAGGGCCAACGTACCGACAACTGCAACTTCATCACCCTCACTTGTGCTAACGTGTAGGGACCGCATGTGGCGTATTCGAGAACCTTCGAGAAATTTTAAAAAGAAACACAAATCCTTGACGTAAAACAAACTAAAACAGCTGCTTCCAAGTTGTGGGAAAGCTGTTCGCCTCCTTTTTCCTTGGTAGGTACGCCGAAACAGCTCGCTGGGTGCGTACCGGCGTCTGGTTTCGACGGCGACCCAGGTAAGCGAGACCATACACGTTTCCGATCCGTCCACTCCTAGGTTGCATTCATAAGTCCAACCAAGCAGAGCACTGCTGGCAGAACCTCCAGTAGTTGCGGTATTCACAAACGTCGTCGGTAGAAGTGCCGCTGGTGCGTGTTTTTCGTGAATGAATAATACGGGCATGAAGAAAATGGCGTCACAAACAAACAAACGGTTAATAATCATTACAAGGCGAGTAAATCTAGGATAACTCTCCGCCGCGGTGGCTCAAGCCCTCCGCACAAATGTATCAATTCTTACCACCCATGCACAACAGGCAGAAGAAGTGGCCATAGCCCTAGCAATTGCTGAAACCCCTGGAGAGATCCTTATTATGGACTGCCAACAAGCATGCAAAACTTTCTCCAGCGGCTTCGTCTCATTCCCTGCCACACACATTCTGTTGCAGAATCTTCCACAACAACGCGTAAGGATTATTTGACTCCCGCCCATGCCGACGTGCCTGGCAACGAAGCTGCCCATCAGCATGTCCATGATCTGACACACCGGGCTACTCAGGAGTTCGGAGAGTAGTGGCGTGACTGTCCCCTCTTGTGCTACAAGGAAATCACGCAGCACTACGGCCTTTTGCGAACAATGTATCCTCCTCCACACAAAAACCCCACACAAGAACAAGAACGCCACCTTCGATGTATCCAAACCGATACCTTTCCCCACCCAACTAGAGCCCGCATTCCGGCCCCCACCCTCTACTCCTCGCAATGCCGCTTCTGGGAGGCTCCGGGCACTATTTAGCACATTGTGTGGGGCTGCGATAAAAACCCTAAACGGCCTCCTGCCCTTCCCCTCCCCTGAGAATTGGGAGAGGGCACTGCCCAGCTCAGACCCTGATGACCAGCTTCGGCTGGTGAAGAGAGCACAAGAAGCTGAACGGTCTCAAGGGGTCCTAAAATAAGGACTCTCCCCCAAGGCGAAGTTCTCCATAGGGGTTTTATTCCTCCTCCTTAGTGGGTAAGGCATTGTCCTTGTAAGCGCGACGACGCGGGTTCAATTGCAGGCCGCCGCGGCCAATTTTCTGATGACGGCAAAAAACCAAAACGCCCGAGTGTACGAGATTTCGGTGCTGGTTAGCGTATTGTCATTGTCACAAAGGCGATCATTAACACATCGGCCGGTATCACTGCAGCCGTTCACGGGAATGAAGCATTTGGTTTTTACCGCATCGCCGAGTTGTCCTTCCTTGACCCGTCTATCGCGCTGTTTCTGCTGTCTTTACTTATATGTTGCCAAAAAGTTGCTCAGGGTTTCTTAGCGGTAAATTATGAGGACATACATGATGAATGCTGACAGTTTCAAGAGTTCGGAAGAAGCCCCCCTCTACATGCTTTTTTTTTACTAATTGTCTCCACTTATGGCTTGAGGATGGAAGCGGGAGACACAGAGACGTGCGCACACACATACAGACCAAACATGTTTTGTTTAAGTAGTGCAACACAGGCTAGCGTCTCTAAAACCGAGATCACGAACCGCTATTATAACGCAGCTTAGCACAAACTTCCGAGGTAAACCAAATAAGGGCACCAAATGCCTCGGGCTCTTGTTCCGAGCTGAGTTGCCAGCAGTAGGGATTCCTAGCGTCGGTACGGCACTCGCACCTTGTATGAAAGAAATCGTCTCTATGCAGTTGTCTGTAACCGCTGCCACTCATTGGATCGTTATTGCTCTGGAGTAAACAAACTCCGACTTCTGATCACGTCCTTTACATTATTATACTCGTACCTTGTGAACCAAGAGGAATAATCACAACTGCATGTGTTTAACAGGACCGAAAGAGCACTCGAAGAGATTGTCTTATCAAAGACAGGGCTCTCGCTGATATTTAATGCGTGTCCCATATGGTTCCTAATAAAAACACTATTGCTACTATTCTGTTCGCAAATATAAGCCCAGCCACCGTATTCCTGCCACAACTGGAGCTGACATGTTCGGCGCTCACAAAATTGTTATAGGATTGTATAGGCGTCGCAGTACTTTCAAGCAAAGCTTTCTACCTCTATCAGCCAGCGATTCCTCCGTGGCGTGCGGGACACGAAACACCGAACGCGGAGGGGGAGGAAGAGGGCGGTTTTCCCTCCCGGAACAGAGCGTAGATGGCTCGCCGATAGGCCGCTATTACCCAGGGTTCCCCGCGCCCAGCTGCCTTCTCGTGTCTGCTGGTGCATTGGAGGGACGGCTTTGTCTTGTGCATTAGTGACGGTTGTTTTTGTCCTGTTGAGGAGTGCTTCGGGTCCATTGCGCGCTTCCTTCGCACAGATTGATGAACTTGTTGGACAGTACCTCTTGGGTAACCCGGACCCGACCGAATTAGTCGAGCGTACGGCAAAGATACACTAAGGAATTGTTTGCAGGATGGGAAAAAAATGTAGAGAACAGCTACAGACATCTGGCCAAAAAGGACACGCTATCTTTTGCGTATTGCATGCAATGAATAGGGTTCCCTGTTTTAACTTGGCGAATACCGCTTCCGTTGTGTTCTAACAAGTATTAAAAAAGGCAAAAAGAGCAACTTGTTTTGATCAATACCGATTGTAAATGTTCCCTCAGCCTTCTTCAATTCTCAGACTTACTACACTGACTGCGTTCAATCGATATAATAGGGAATCACGAAGTTTACATGCGGAGTTGTTTCGGTGTCTTGTCTTGTGTCGCGCTGTGGTGTATCCCTAAGCTAGCACATCAGGATGGCTAGGTTCCACTGCCTCACCTTTCTAAAGACGCCCCTCTCAGTTTTCTCTAACTTCCGACTCACGACCGAGATACAGCGGCGGCGTCATCTGCCGCTCTCTCCCGGCCGTGGCCGACGTTCCTGTGTTCGCAACGCCGCGCCCGCGAATATCTGGTAACGTCTAACAGAATATTTGGTTTCGCTCTTTTTAGAGCCCCGTGTGGGAATTTAATTGAGTAGCATCGTTAATTTTGGGGAGTGTTGTTTAAAGCTGTGCTTTTGAACCACCTTCACAGCGTAAATTGGAGCCATTTTTTGCGTGGCAAAAAATCTAGCGAAGAAAAAATATAGCTTGCGATTATGATTCTTGGGAGGTGTCGTGAAAAGAGTAACAAAATAGTTTCACATCACTCGCGGGTTGCCTCGCTACAAAGTGAGGCATTTGGCCAAGACTCGCTCTTTCGTGAAACGTTTCTTGAAGTACTCCACTACCTTCACCACCTAGAATAAGAACGTAAAATACCGCTACAAACCTTACGTACAGTGGTATCATTTTCGGCATCCACATCAAATACAGCGGCGCCTTATTGAATTTGTACGTTTGTAGCAGCATCAACGAAGACGAAGACGCCCGAAGCACCACTCTGGGGCTCACTGCGCGGTCATCTTGGCGCGAGCAGTCAGAGCTCCCTGCAAACTTCGGGCGTTCGGCCAGGCATAGCTGCAGCTGGACCGTCAGCAGCTTACGTGTTTTAAATATATGTGTTGTTCTGTGCCTCTGGCTCGGCGTTTTCATTGACTCGTGTTGCTACAGAATTGGTGACTACGGACATCGGACATGGCAGCCGACAATGAAACTGCTTAGGATGCCCACCTCGGAGCCAGCGGTGCAGATGACAGCCATCGAGAATCCTCCGCCGCTCAGGGTGACGTGGCTGCACTTTCGCTGAAGATTCCCCAGTACTGGCATGAAGACCCACACCCGTGCCTCGCCAAGGTAACCAGCCAGTTCGCCATCGCTCGCATCACGCGACAGAGCCAGAATTTCAATCACCTCGTGTCTCCGTTGCCTCCCGAGAACGCAACCGAGCTTCGCGACCTGATCGTTTCACCGCCCGCCCCGTTTGACGCCCTGACGAGTTTACTCATAAAGCGGACGAGAATGTCGGAACAGCGATGGTTGCAGCTTCTACAATCTGAAGAATTCGGTGATCGCAAACCCTCACAGCTACTGCGTCATTGCAACATCTCCTTGGAGAAAAGGAATCCACGTTTGACCAAGCGTTGCTTCGAGAGCTTTATCTTCAACACCTGCCCACTGCCGTCCGCATTGTGCTCGCGACCGGGAGAGGTTTAATCATTTCCCAGCTGGCCCAACTTGGCGAATTTGTAATGGACGTTTCCACTCCTGTCGAACGTCCCGTGTTCAACTTATCACTCCAGGAACGTTCCGGGCCCACTAAAGCAGTACCCACAACGCAGTCTCTGCCGGCGCTTCAGAGCCTGCTTGAGGAATTCCGTTGGCATATCACCAACCGATCAGAACAGATCGCCGATTTCTTAACCCAGCGCCAACACCCTCCCTCGCGCGGCCACTCCTCGGGCTGCCGTTCGCCGTTGCCTTCAAGGCAAGGCTTATGCTGGTATCATCGCCACTTTGGAAAAGTATCGCAGAAGTGTACAACACCGTGAACTTTTCAAGGAAACTCCCTGGCGAACCACTAGAGGCGGCGAGTGGTGTTGGTTGCAAAGTAAGCCGCTTGTTTTTTGTGACCGCAAAACCACCGGACTAAGTTTCCTCGTCGACAGAGGTGCTGAGGTCAGCATCATACCAGCCTCAGCCGTATTTCGCATGCGCAGGCGAACCACAAGCAGCTGACAAGCCGCCAAGTCTCCCATTGCAACTCACTGAGACCAATCGCTGTCACTCAACATTGCCACTTACCGCATTCGGACCACAGGGTACCACCCGATTGGCAACGGGCTTGTTGAGCGTTTTCACTACTCCCTCAAGACTGCACTCAGTGCACAGGCCGACGCTACCCATTGGTCCACCTCTCGTCCGTTGGTTCTGCTGAGCCTTCAGGCTACTTTGAAGCAGGATCTGCACTGCGCGCCCGCAGAGATGGTCTTTGGAGCGGCGCTACGGCTGCCGGGAGAGTTTTTCACTGATTCCGAATCATCAGCATGCCCTGATCCCACCGACTACGTGACCAAACTAGGAGTTTCGTTTCGCTGACTTCGTGCGCCCGCACCACGCTGCAAACAGCGTGCGGATGCACATGTTCCCAGTGAGCTGACAACGTCCCCCTACGTTTTCGTCCGCCGTGACGCCGTGCGAAACCACTTCAGCGCCCGTATGACGGACCCTACCACGTCATTCACCGTGCTGATAAGCAATTCACCGTGGCTTTGGAAGGCAGACACGACCATACTTTTGATGATCGCCTCAAATCAGCGTTCAATTTGGAGCCCCTCTCTGCACAACCAGACGAATCCACCATACAAATTACGAATGGATCACCCTCCCCAGCCACCCCAGTCGCAACAAACAACAAAACCCACACGACGACCTCCAAAAGTATCATTCCGGCTTACTCCACGGCTCCGCCACTAGAGGCGGACCTCCTGTAGCAGCATCAACGAAGACGAAGACGGCGAAGCACCATTCTGGGGTTCACTGCGCGAGCCTCATGGCGTCAGCAGTCAGTGCTCCCAGAAACCTCTAGGCGTTCGGAAAGGCATAGCTGCCGCTGGCCCGTCAGCTGCTGACGTGATCTAAGTATTTATGTTGTTCTGTGGCTTGGCATTTTCATTGCCTCGTGGCGCTAGTGGCAAGGGATCGTTAATTTATTGCCGGCCTTTGCGTAATTCTAGTACGTTGATTACTTCTTAGTCTCCTTTCTCCGTTAGATTCGCCGCCACGCCAATTTCACTGCCTCCTTAAAGCACACTAGCAATGGTTGTGAAAATTTGAAACAGAACAAACAGAGCACAATGGACCGCAGCCCTCTTCGTAAAGGTAGGTGTTCGTTGTACGATTGATAGGGGACACCCGGAACTTAGTACTGCTGTTGAAGGTCACTTATTAATCTCGGCTCAATGGCAGTGTACAAAAACAAACAAACCCCAGTGTTTGAGTTCTCACGGGATGTGTATATATACCTTTCTGTATCTTTCGAGTACTTAGAGCCTCAGCGTAACTAGAGCCTCAAAGGAACTTCTCCTTTTAGCTGCTAAAATGGACACTTTGGAAAGTCAAGACAACAATTAGCTGTCATAGTAAAAATGCACAATATTTGTCGGAGAATTAAAAAGCCAACAAGAAACAAAATTGCGGAGCGCAAAAAAAGAAACTAACAAAGTAAGAAATGTCTGGCTAGGGCACTTTCCTCACGCCGTAACAATAAAAGGTCCAAAAGACAATTCAAAACCCCACGAAATAAGCAACAACATTGCGAAGTGATGTTATCGTGGTCACAATGCACAGTTGGTGATGTTGAGACATTTACGTCTGATATTTATGAAAAAATTTGTTATCAGTAAAAACAGAAGGGGAACAAACTGCAACCCAACCAAACAAACCCTCGGCCATTATTGTGCAACAGTACAGAAAACGTTGAGAAGATGACATTTTTGGTGCTCACAACCAAATGTGTCTGCAAAAACTCAAAATGAAGCGGAAAGCCATTACAAGTTCATTCAGCTGCCGGCAATTTTCTAGATGCCTGTAATGTTACTTCGTGAACCTCCTCGTGTGTCCGATCATTATTGACCTTCGTGATTTGGTGCATGGCGCGCTTTTCGAAGCTGTTTTCGCGGCTTTACTTCCCGGTCAGGCTATGACTGCACTGGTTCTTGGTATGAAATATATCTTTAGGGGAAACGCTCACTATATCAAAGCAAGTGCCTGTTCGGCTGCAATGTCAATTTTTCCTGCTGTGTTGGGCTGAATTTGGGAAAATAAGTTCCGCAACACGTTTAAAAAAATTCAGAAGAGTGAGCCAATTTTAACACTTCCGCAGTACTTGCCATCATTGGCTTTCCTCGTTTTAAACAATGAGACCCCCCCCCCCAGTGGTCAACCGGAGACAGACCTAGCTAGTGGTAGGTTGCATATCGTTAGTCTTTCGTCAGGTTGTTATTTTTGCGCCCCAGAAACGTCCGACGGCAAACTACGCCAGAAGAGGTTGCGAACAAAACTGATTGTCGTCGCAGTAAAAATAACTTTGCTCACGATGATAGCACTTGAAAAGTGTTGTAAATGGGCTAATAAAACGTATTTCCCGGTCTGCTTCGAAATTTGTATAACACGCTGTTTTAGCGGCCATACAAAACATTGCAACTATAAAATCCTCCAACATATAAACAAAGCTTCCAACACCAATAATAATAAAATTGGATCCGACTGTTCGTTTGTACCGACCACATACAAATAAAGAAGCTAAAATGTACACTGCCTGAATGTATCATTCGACAGCAAGGCATTCGGTCAGCTTCAAAGTCAGGTTGATAAGGAAGTGGGATAAAACCACGCCCTGTCCTGATGCCGGGTACGGAATTGGTTAAAGGTATAAAAAGGGTTGACAAATGGCGGCGTACAAAATGTATTTGTACAAATTCATTAGGTGTAACACAATATTCTCGTTAGGTGGCCCCCGGTAGCATAAAAGGCCAATCCCGTTGGATCGGAGAATCTGGCGGCTGAACATTAGGTTTCAACAAACTAACAATGGTTTGAGATGCGTTTAAATATTAGTCTCAATAACATTCTTGCTACACACTAAAACAGAAAGCACAAAAAGCGACATTGCCTCATTAGACCGTACGTCTATTGATACCACAGCATCATCTTCTAGGCATATAAATTGGTCTTCACCGTGAACATGCTGTGAGTGATGCTCAAAACTCCCAAAACAAAATTTTCTCAACTTCCGCGGTAATAGCCTTAGCCTTAGCTGGGTCGTCCCAATTAATAGTCACCGCTCATTGTGTGGTTGAAACTTCACACACATATTTGACATGTGTTTAAATTTATGCAAGCAGGCGAAGGCTGGACCGTGAAATCTCGCAGTGTATGACGAAAGCTCCGGCTTTAAAACTGGGGTCATTGGGGCAGCGGAATCGGTATCCACATCGCACTGTACGCAGAGTACATTTCTTAATCATTGTAAGATTGCAAATACGGAGGAATCAAAAATGGCTTCCAGCTGAACTGCAGAGCATCGGACATAGCTTTTCAAGGCTGTGAACTAAATTATTTCCACCCCGAAATTAGGTGCCTTGTTTCTTTGTCTGAGCTACTCCTGGGTATTTACCTGATTTCCCATATGAGAAGGTACATCAGTAGCTGTAATTGAGTAGCTTTTAATTTTACAGTATAGCTTCCCGCTATCTCAGTCGGTAGAATAGACATTGCACATTAAAGAAAGCGTCCATTGAGCACTTGATCTATTGTTTGCCTCCCGCCAGTAAGCTCCTGAAATAGGGGTAGAAGAAAGTATTTCTGTTACAGAATGTTTGTACTAATTTTGGACAACAAAACTGAGAATTGCCGGGGCACTAATAGTCTTTCAATGGTTCCAGTTAAGCAAAAACAAAAAGCAAACAATAAAAATAATATCAATCGTCTAAAACAGCGCTTGAGGAGTTTTGGTGTTAGTATAGTGCCAGCAGTAAAGACTTATGCTCAGTGTTTAAACACGCCTTAGAGTTTTGCGAAGCCAAATTTATTCCTGCAAAATGGGGATAAGGGAGAGGAAAGCAACTTGAATTACACCTGGCATTACTTGAATTAAACAAGTGCAATTGTTGCGAAAACTTTTTTTAGTAATTCTTAAGACGTAAGCAAGCTAACTGGAACATTAAGGTGTTCGGGAAGACCTTTTCAAGAAAATTGGTTGTGTTGGTTCATATAACTGTGGAACCTTGACGAACAACCAACGTGTACCTGTTTCGTTGACCGTTATCAACAAATAGATCACAAATGCTGTTACGGTTTCACCAAGGCTTTTCTCCTCAACTATTGAAGTTACGGCTAGGTAAGGAGACAATTGTAGTTCCCCCCCGTCTGCACAACATGTCGGCATCGAGCGGTCGTGCAAAGAATCAGGTAACGCTACAACATCGGAGCTGTAATGAACTCCCCCTGCAACTGAATGGGATATGTTTGTACTCAGATCTGCTGTTCCGCTGTGGACACCGGACAGGTTGCATTGGGAGTTTGATGTCCTCGTTTAAACCTCCCGACACCACAATGCACATGTCATCAGTGAGGGTATTGAAAGACTCTGTCGGAAATGTCGCACAGATCTCTCTTCTTGCTGAACAAGAAATGTTTGCTCTCGCCGGCATTTTAAGCGGAAAAACTGCTCTTCATCCGGGAAGAATTCATAGGTACTCGACGCGCTAAAACTTTCGGCGACGAGGGCGGCGGCATCGGCTTTCCTCTTTCACGCCCACTCGCATTTATTTTCGAGCTGACTCTGCTTCAATGCGCGATTTTCTTACTGGGACTAGCAGACATGCGGCTGTGCCATAGTGACTAAACCTGGAAAGACACGACATGTATTTTAGCAGACAAGCATGTAGCTGCTCATTTCCCTCCCGCATCGTAGCCATCCTTTTTCGGTGTAACACATTAACCAAAACTAAACCCGCTTCATCACGAGGACATCACACAAGTCGCAATTAGCCGCAAGACTTCCGCGTTTAGTTTTCCTAAGCAGCTACTGGGCATGTCGTCGGCAGCGGCGTCAAGCTTACCTCTAGAGCATGCACGCACCCCTGCTTTCACCATCCACTCGTGTTCGCATCAACCGGCAACCGGTGGTTGACGCGTCCTCAGCGTGAAATGAAATGGCAAAAAGTACTCTCGGAAATTATTACGCCCAAAAATTACCGTTAGTTAGTACCCGAGAGTCAAACGGCTTTCTCCCTTGTCTGTAACGGTGCGCAGTACATTAGTACTTCTCAATGTCCTGGCGCTCTTTGCCCTCGTTGGCCTTGCGCCATTAAACACGAACCATCATCATCATCAATCCAAATGTCCGTTCGCGTCCATCCATGCGCACACCACCATCAAGCGAAAATCAAGCAAAAGTCGATTTGAGCCGTTAGTTGCAGTTTCATTTCAGGAATAATCAAGCTTCAACTCACGGCTCAAATCGAATGACGGTCGGGGCGGAAATCGGATGTCACTCGGGGCGCAACTTGGATGTCACTTCGGGTCCCCGTACTCCGCACCCTTGTCTTCATTCAAGGAGTAAGGGTACTGCCATTTGTTTAGATTAATAACCAGAATAATTAACATTGCAGAATGGAAGTGCTTTTATTACCGACAATCAGTAAAATGCCGATTGAAGCTTTGATTTACCAGACGAAAGTTGAACCTTTATAAACCGCGCTCAAATAGCATTTACTGAACACAAAACCTAGAGTAATAAGGCTGGTGCACAGGGTGAAATAAAATTGCTTGGTTAAAATTGACACCGTACCATCGCTCGGCCATGCTGCTTCTTTGATCTGAGTTCCTCCTGTTTCTCAAAAAAGTATGCAATAACAAAGAAAAAAGAAACCGGAGTAGGCTGCCCCTGTGAGAGTTCTGTACTTCGGATGTTCGTTATCTAATTTACTCCAGGGTATGTTGTGTCTATTTTAATTATAAAGAACTTACGTGGCTGGAATGGCAACAGAAATAAATCATAACGGCCTTTGCAGTGCTAGGTTGCCTTTCGTATGTATACACTCGCTTTTTTCCGCAGATGTCGGAAAAGATGTCGCAGCACAGGCTCCAACCACGGTACTGGGAGCAAAATGGCCATTTGGTCAGCACATTACTTAGCTTTAGACAATTCCGAGGAAAGCGGTTGCTTTAAAATGTTCTTAACAATGCTTTTTGCTCTTTAATACCAAGGGTTTGGGCTTATAATGATTATATCAATTTAGTCGCAAACTTCAAACGAATTCTAAGTATCTTTTGAAAAGTGGTGAAGCAGGGGTGAACCCCTCAGCTATTTTCCGGCGATATTTACCCAGGCAGCAAAGAAAACGTGGCCAGAATTGGGTTATTTTTGGCCGATGCTTATCCTGTTTGGCCATTGGCAAAGTTTGGACTGCCAGAGAACTTATGTTCTTTGGCATGCATTTGGTCACGGAATACTTGTTGTCTGTTCGGCCAGCCGAGGTCTTTACACCAAAGGCAAACATCTGGCCACAGAGAACATGTTTTTTCATTGGTCACCACAGGTCCGACGACGAACAGCACGCGTCCGGCCACAGATTACTTGTTTTCTTTTTCGCCAGCTGAGGTCGAAAGACGAACTGCAAGCGACTGGCCACGGGGCCGCGTTGTCTCTTTGGCCAGTTTAGGTTCCCAGATGAACGGCAACCATCTGCCCATGGAGTACACGCTTTCTCCATGGCCACCTTACGTCTGATGACGAACAAAGAGTGACTGGTCACGCATTAGTCGTTTCCCATTTGGCCATCGGAAGGCGGAACACGAACGGCAACAGTCTGGCCACGAATTACTTCTTTACTGTTTGGCCAACAAAGGTCCGAAGACGAACGACAAGCATCTGGACGCGGAATACTCGTTTTCTCTGCGGCCACCCATGTAGGAAAGATTTCCGGACAGAGAATTGCGTGTATGTACGCGTGACGACCTCTGGAAGGAGGGGTCACGGTGGACGGGAAATACAAAGGTGCGGGAGAACGAGCCGCTTGTCCGCGGGGACTCCATGGCATGCAGTAGCATGGTATGTAGCTTCGCGAGGGCCTGGCGGTGGCAGTAACCCCTACGGTGAATCTCCCTTTCTGTGAGTCAGCTAATAAAGGCCATTATAGGCAGAAAAATCTCTCCTTTAGTTTATAAGCTCTGATAAAGCAGGTAGGGCGGCTTACATGAGATTTGCTTTAACTGAAATGTTAGTGTGTGGGATGCTAAATTCAACTTCAAACATTTTTTCGTGCCGAAGCTGGCTTAAACAAAATGGTATACCTGAATGCTACATTTACATCACACGACGGTATTAAGTTAGCGCCGCAGAGGCGACGTCAGGGCATTCTTTAAAGTCAAACGAAAAAAAAAACGGCAGTTGTTGCAATTGATCTAACTAGCATTCGTGTGGTGTTTGGAAGCACCGCGCCACTCTGGTTACTTTAGGCATGATACCCATGAATAAAAACAAAAACAGGCAATAAGCATGTAGAAAAGTCATTAATTTTCTTTTTTCCAGCCTACCAAGCACATGCATATGCTCATAGCATACAGCTAAGTGCCCGTGATACACGTGGCGCTACTGATTCACATCAGCCTTTCATTTGAGACATGTGCTGTGTTAATAAATATTCTTAAATTTGCGTCGTAATAACATCATACCCCTACGCCCTGCTAAGCATGACTACATACTTCCCTGTGCCACAATGTCTTGTGACCCAGCTACTTCGCCGAAAACACGATGTTTCGTCATTGGTGAGTGGAACATCCTTGACCCTTCATTTCAGTTATATTTCCTATAGAGTTCAGTACCTGGACAAAAAAAGAACCCTTGGAGGATTCGAAATATGTATTTTACAATAGCTACACGCTATGCTGAGGTTTTACGCTCTATTGTATATTTATATGAGACGCCAATACTCTGAAACGACGTGAGTTATTCATCAAATTGTGGGAACCACTGAAGTTGTGAAGCCCTATATTTCTGGCACCCAGGGTATAAGAACTCTCCTGACATGAACAGACGATAATAAAAGCATTATGAGGTTGCACGCAGGTTGGTAAATCCAAGCTATGCATACGACGATTGTGAATACCTTAATAGTACGAAATCACGTGCTGGGCGCGTCCTGAATTTCGAAATAATGTATTCCGTAGGTGTGATGAAATGCGTATGCGTGTTATAACATGAAGAATCTTTAACCACCAATTCAACTTCCAAAAAATGCACCAAAATCGCCAATTTTTTTAAGCAGTCGTATTCTTCCCCATGCAATTCTGATTCTGAAAATATATTGCATGAATAATTTCTGCATAGAATTAGCACAAAAAATACAAAAGAAAAAAACCTGCTACTGGGGCGGCTTTGCCTCAATGCATGCCATGGTAACAAGTAAAAAACCGTACTGAAAGTAAAAGTAATTATTTGGTACAATCACGGTAACACACAGAAAATTGCACAGACGTTCCTTTGTCCTAACAAAAGCTTTCATGACTAATAGTCGCTCTTTGTGAGGTAGATTTCGAAGCATGGTGTCAAACAATGCCCGACTTGGCAGTCCTCGCACCAGAATCGCGTTTCTTTGCGTGACTTTTTTGATGCATCCTTAGAATGGGCACGTGTGCAGACAACACATCTCTGCGTTGGCTCCTGCTTTTTTGGCGTTGGTGGAATTTTTCTTGGGAAATGTCGGCATTTGAGCCTTGTCAGAGATTAGTCGGATCTGCGACCTGCTCTAGCCAGAGTGTGGAGGCTCTTCTCAAGTACTACCTCCACAAGTCGTACGCGGAAATCCAAATGACTTAGTCGTCCTCCTGACTTCTTGTACAGAGTAAACGCATTGAAGAAAGCTATGTCAACGAAGTGGCGAAATAGTTTCTTGTAGTAGACCTTCTGCCCCTTGCGTAACGATGGATAGTATGACAGGTTTTGGTCCGACCGGTCGACGCCACCCATTGTGTTGTAGTCGAGAGCAATGGTGGGCTTATAACTTGCATGTTCCTGCGGGTGACAACATCTTGCATGGTAGGTGAATGAATGGTGCTGACGAACGTCACAAGCTTCTTGTCTCTCCATTGGAGGGCGAGGCATTTTTCACGTCGAAAGGCGCAAATTTCACCTTTTTTCAAACTCGTGTTTTTGAACGGAGGCATGCCCTTTCTTCCGGGACGAGCTGTTCCATAGACATCGGTTTTCCGCTTGAGAAGAATGTCAGCTAGTTCCGGTGAATTGTAGTAGCTGTCAACCGTCAAGGTGTATCCCTTGTCGAGAAAGGGCTCCATAAGGTCCATCACTACCTTGGTGCCCATGGCTTCATCTCCGGTCACGTCTACTGTCCCCTTGCCAGTGTATACTATCAAATTGCAGATGTAGCCACTTGAAGATTCACACAATAGAAATAATTTCAGGCCAAATCTGGCACATTTCACCGGAAGATACTGCTTCCATGCTAATCTTCCCTTGAAAAGCAGGTGGCTCTCATCAACGGACACATCCTGTTCTGGCACATAGGCATCAAGGAATGACTCGTTCAGCTTTGTGATAACGGGCCATAGCTTCCATACCCGGGTGTGTGGATGAGTAGCTTCATCCATGGTTTTCAAGTTGATGAAATGAAGGCAGCGCATCAACGCGGTAAACCGGTTCCTGCTCATGGCTTTGCTGAACACTGGTGGCTCCAGAACTTGCTTTGTTGACCAGTACATCTCAACTTGAGGTTTGTCGACAATACCCTGCAATGTTATCAGTGCAAGGAAGACCATAATCTCATCGCGGTCTACCGGTTTCCATGTAAAACCCCGGGCAGCAAAGTACGCCACCGCAAACTGGTTTGTTTCCGTGACGGTTGGGTCAATGATATCCCAGTCAAAAAATACATGAAACCAGCCGAGAATGTCATTTTCGTCAGTGGGCTTCCGCACGATTCCGGGCACTGAAGAGAAGGGAAACCGTGGAGGTGCAGGTGGCGGGTTATCGGTGTCCACGCCCTGCCACACACGTGCACTGATCAGTGCGTCACTCTCGTTGTCGTCATCATCGCCGTCGCTCTCGTCGTCTTCTGAAGCAATATCCAGGATAAAGTCCACATCCATGTCACTGTCGGACACAAAATCCATTTCTTCACCAACGCTGCTCTCTTGACTGCTCCAAGAAGCACTTTTTCTTGGCGCGTCGCCGCCACCGGCCTTCCTTTTGCGAAGTGCCATTGTGAAATGGCTATTTCGCGCCTTTCGCGTGGGAAAGGCCCGAAATTCAGTTTTCCATAGACAACTACCACCATCTGGGGTTGAACATGGCAAGCAAAGCAATGTACCACCGTGATACGTCTTTGGTGGCATTGTGAAATGGCTCTTTCACGCCTTTCGCGCGCTAAAGGCACGAAATTCAGTTTTACATAAACAACTACCGCCATCTGGGGTTGAAAATGGCAAACAAAGCAATTGACGACCGTGATACGTCTTTGGTGGCAGAAGGAGCGGAAAATCGGGCCGGACGAGCGTGACTCGTCGTTGGCGTTATTGGTACAAACGTGGGTGACGAGTACAGCTCGGGGTTGGCGGCTAAAGGGTTAAAGGAACGTTACGCGCTGTTTCCCTACAACGTGATAGGATGCTTTCAATTATCGCTTTAATAATCTTGTCCATGTCGTTACCACAAACATATTCTCACACAGGCAACGTATGTATCGCAGCTTTTTTTTTCAAAGTAGCGAATCTAGGGCATTTGAACGCTTTCTTCGCGATTTTGAGTGCCGCCACTTTTACGCAGCCGAGGTGATCAATCTGTTTCCAAAATAAATTATTACGAGAGCATTACGAAGAATTACTTTCTTACAATTTCCTTGTGAGGCTATCATTTGGCCAAGTACTTGAAAAGTATGTTCAATATCGTCAGCGAGAAGCCATCTATAAAGTGAACAACACACCAGTGCAGGTTACTGGTGACACTGCTGAAGGAAGATCCGGCAAGAGGTCGTGTCTTGCCTAAACACAAAAATGTTTGCACCTACGCCTCCGTCACCCCCATCAGGTTTCTCCCACATGCGCGCTACTCTTGCACCGGTCGCTTCCTATTTTTTCACGAACATTTCCGGCCTAGCGGACCTTTGTGGTTACTAAAACGCTTTTGAGCTACTTCTATAGATTTTTCTTACTCGAAAGATAGAAAAAAGAAGCGCAGTTTCTGTGCGGGACTATATGCTTGTTTAAAAACTTAGGCAGGAAGTGAAAGTGTACTGTCACCCGCCGCGATGGCTCAGTGGCTAAGGCGTTAGGCTGCTGAGCACGAGGTCATGGGTTCGATTCCCGGCCACGGCGGCCGCCCCCTCTGATGGGGCGAAAAGCAAAAATGCCCGTGTGTACGAGATTTCGGCGCACAATAAATATCCCCAGGTGGTCAAATTTAATCCGGAGCCCTCCACTACGGCGCGCCTCACCGCCTGCGTTGCGTCGGCTTGTTAAACTTTACAATCAATCAATCTAAAGTCTACTGTCGGCTCAAACGTCAGGCTGAGTGTAACTGAGGAAAGAGGAGGGGTAGGAGATGGAGGATAAGGGCCCTTAGCGAAAAGTAATGCGTTTGAAATACCTACGAGTATGCTTGAAGTGCACTTCAAATATGCCTTGTAATTGTACATGCATTTCAAGTGCATTAAAAATTGCACTTTCTTAATTTTTAATTAATATTGAGAATACATTATTAAAAAATCGGAAAAAATAGAGTGCTTTTAAGTACCCTACAAATTGATTAGGAATGTACTGAACCAAATTAATGCGCGCCTAAAGCATTCAGAATATATTGAAAATGTATTCCTTCCCGCCAGACGATCTAGGTCCAAATGCACTGTAAATATTTAAAAAATGAGCTTACCTAACTACATTTAGAGCAGTACTATGAGTATACTTTAAAAGTGTGCTGAAGCATAGAAATATACTCCGAATATATTCGAAATATATTTCAAATGCATTGTACGTTTGTTGAACGAACATGGTAGAGATACACTCTCAAAGCAGGAGAAATATTTATTGAAAATACATTTTAAATGTATTAAAAAACTTTGCCGAAATACATTTCGAGTACACTAGAGGCGCTGCTTCAGTTGCGGAATATTAAGGTTCTCGTAAAGCATATCTTAAGTGCCGGATAAAATACATCTCAAATGAATAAACGTACTGAGAATTTCTCCTCAATGTTTACTTGTAATAAAAGAAACTGAGGGAGATACTTTCACTTACTGCGCTGTCTAAGGCAGGAATACATATAAGCTCTGTATTAGAGAGAAACTCGGCGTAGAAATATGTAAGCGGCGGTGTTGCGACGTAATCGGCATAGCAAAAACATCTAATTCAACGAGTATATATATGTATGAAAATACTTGCACTTTGCCAGCGTTGTTACGACGGTATCGTTGTGGAGGCTTTGAAAATTTTTTTTTCTGAAAAATATCGGCCTTAGATGGACAACGCTGGCTATGCTTGCGAGGGCCAGCAGCTCGGCGCCTCTCACTGCCGCTCACTACCTCCTCCTTTGTGCCCGGTACCTGGGGGGAGCGCCGCACCCCTCCTTCACGTTTTGTCTGCCCTCGCTGCGTTTCTTTTGCCATTCCTGTCTTGTGGTGTTACATGTTTTCGGACTCCTCAACGCGAGGTCGTCATGCGGACGAAGGCTCTTCTTGGGCGGCGTGTTGGAGCGGCGTTTTTATCAGGATTGCCGTCTAGCCAAGGTAAGCACGATTTACCAGCTATTTGCGCGTACGGTGTCGCACAACAATTAATCGATGTATCTTTGCCTTGCAATCAAAGTGTGTTAACGCCTTTTTTGAAATCCGCACGTGGTTGTTAAGCTTACCTTTACCTGCGAGCAAGCTTTCCTACCGTAACTACTCCGCACAAGGGAAGGTACTCACAAATCAACGACAGCAAGAAAACGTAAAAAATGAATTTTAGTGCTACACTTTTCGCGCCTAATTTTTAGCTCGGGTCTTGCTGAGTGGCCGGGGTACTGTTGCTACGTGTTTTTCTGTAGATAGAGTTATTCCATTGTGAGCTTATTTAGGACTAACACTTGCAATAAACACATAACAGCCGGGAACGTTTTAAAAACAGCCTTTTCACAGAAAGTCCACCATCCATGTTTACGCGTTTGAGAAATTTGCGAAGTGTATTCATGCTGAGCACAAGGTCACGGGTTCGATTCCCAGCCGCGGCGGCCGCTTTTCTGATGGAGGTGTAAAGCAAAAACGCCCGTGTGTACGAGATTTCGCCGCACATTGAAGACCCCCAGCTGGTCAAAATTAATCCGGAGCCTTCCGTCGGCGCGTTAAACCCTACAAACAGAGTGTGAAAGGGGAAGATGTTCCCCGCCTGCACTACATAAGTATCGCACCCTACAAACAATCAAATCAGTGTATTCAGGGACGCAGCTTTTTTTTCTGTTCGCAGTAGCCGCTCACAGCTGCGCATGTTGACAGCAGCCGCTGTACGGGGAAGGAACCCAGTTTGTGGCATACATGCATCCGATTAATATGCGTGCCCGGGCCATACGGCGAGAAGCCGGGTAGCCTTCGCGATTTTTGTGCGTCGCATGTCGCCATTCTGTCAACTAAAGCCATGAAAGAGTTTGTGCCGTCTGTTTGGAAGTGACCAAAATTGTTAAAAGTCACACGCGTAATCTTCGGTGCAAGTGGCTGTAGCGACACTAAGTGCTTCATACTCAGGGACTTAAAATAATTTGTACATCTAAGACAAACTGTATGAGAGTCGCCGCTAAGTTACAATCAGTTTCCGTTCCCAAAACCAAGAACCAGAAAAGGAAGAACGGAGAAGGAAGGGGGGATGCGAGGGGGGCAACCAGTTCTCCCGCACGAGACCCCTCGGTTCACAGAATGGTTCCCCCGGCCGGTTTCGTCTCTTTTTGCTCCTTTGATCGCTCCCCCAAAACTTCGCGAAACTTCAGGACGTTCCACCCTTCCTCCTTTGTGTTTCCTAGCAACTTTCCCCCTCCTTGATGCATTCATTTTGTCGCGCATTCACGAACACGTGCGCGTTTCGAGGGCCCCTTAGACCGCTCGTGGTCGAGTGAGAATTTCAAAAATGTGCCAAAGACACCGCAAAACAGCAAGGGCCGTATTCTGCTGGTCATCCGACGCGCGCCGGAACGATTTCCGGCGCCCTTCCGACGCGGTTGTTTAGAGAGAGGAGAAAGTGGGCTCTCACGATTGGCTCGGAGCGGAAAACGTCAGCCGGCCTACGTCACGCGGCTATATTTTGGCCATTTTTTGGTGACGTCACGTAGCCAAAGGCTCCCGCTCGTTCTCCCGCGACCGGCGGGTGAAATCCGGCGCGGTTAAGAGCGCATCGGATTGTACGATGGCTGCGTATATGACGCCTGTGTTCGCACTTTTGTTGGAGCTGCTGGAGGAGGATCCCGTGCCTGAGCGTCGACTGAGTGACGGCGACTTTCAGCGCCGTTTCCGTGTCAACAAGGGCCCGGCGCGGATGCTGTGCGACGCACTTAACGAGCACGTTAGGCCTCGAGGTGCGACGGGGCTATCTACGGAAGCGAACGTGATGTGCGCTCTGAGGCTCTTCGCTACCGGCAGCTTTCAACAGATTGTCGGTAGCGGTGATACTCTTGGCATGACGCAGCCGTCGGTCAGCCGCAGCATTCACGCCGTTGCCAAGGCGCTGAAATTGGAAGCCCTTATCGGCCATCGAGGTGCAGCGAAGTGTCAACAGATACGAAGGTGCTGTGCGTGCTGTGTCCCTCTTCGCAACTGACAGTTTGCAAAGCGTTTTCTGCCACCATGAAACACTGTCGCACCCCGACGCCAGTCGCAGCGTTCACACTGTGGTGTCGGCACGTACGGAGCTCCGATACACGAGGGTTTTGGATACCCCGGCGACGTAAGCACGGTGTAAGTACTACTTGTTTCTGGCTACGTTTGTTACGGAAGCAAAAAATTGTTTTGCATCGAAGGGAAAAGGAGCGCGATGTCTGAAAAGCAGTCACTGAAATGCGTTTGTTTTGAGCGGTGTGGTGTGGTGGCAGTGATCTCCCATAAATTTCGCAATTGTGCATGATCAAATAGTGTGTCAAAAAAAAAACTTAGCAGATGCATGCATATGTAAATAATCTTTTAACTCTCTGGCCTATGTTCGCTTAAGTGAAATGATATCGAAAAGGTATGTCAATAAATGTAGCTAAAATGAACACGTTCAGAGGTATCGAATAGGGTGGCGTCTTGAAAGAAAAAAAGCTTATAAAGAAAGATAAACAGGTGTATTGTGTTGGTCGTCTAACTGACTTCATAAAGAACCGTGTAATATATGCGTAACGTATATCGCCCTCGCCCCGCCCCCATCGTGTGTCAACTGCTTCGGCGCCTTCACTTCGGCTGAGATGTTTCCCCCTGCTTGACACATAGTGAATAGGTGACAAGTTCAGCTTGTCGGCTCGTTTTAAGGGTTTATCGATTTCGAAATGCGGGGTGGGGAGGGGAGGGGTTGTATTTCGCAGTTGTACCGCATAGATGGGTGGGAGGGCCCTTATCTATAGTTGTAAGTAACCAATTTTCCTCTCAGGTCGCCTGCATGCTCTAATTCCCCTGCTACGCGAAACAGCGACGATTAAAAAAAAGGCACATACAACACGGCGATGTCGTTTGTCGTTGCATGCAGTTGCGGAGTGAATCAGTTCCAAGTAACCTAATTCTTTATATTCTTGCTCTTGTTTATTACCTTTTCCTTTTTTCAAACTGTGTGCTTGTTTAATGCTTTAGTACATATTTGTGTTATGTATTTCTTTCAGGTGTGCGACGCCAGTATGAAGGCCCTGACCGTGACTGCCGACTACAGTGCCTTTGTGTGACTGGCTGTTCACTTTTGCCCGTGACGTGTAAAGCCTGGCGAGTTCTGGGGTTGACGGTGGCCACCTGCTCGAGTCGTGGCTCATGACACCCCCTGCTCGTCGTCCAGGCCCCAGACACCTGAAGAAAAGTACAATGCCGCACATGCTTCGATGTGCTCTGTCGTGAAGTGCAGCATTGCAGTTCTCAAGAGCTGTTTTCCTTGCCTGCAGTAGCACCAGCTTTTCTTCATAGGCCTCTTCTGGCAGCCAACATTGTCAGTGTGTGTTGTGTGGCTGCCTGTTGGAACGACTGACGACAATAGCTGCAGCAGCACCAAGGGACGAGGGCAGTGATACAGACGATGCGGCTGATGAGGTGCCTGCCCCCGACAGGAGCAAGAAGCTCCTGAAGGGCAGGGCAACCAACGCATCTTCAGACAGCTTTGTGGCACTAAACATGTCATTTTAAACTTTCGTTTCTGATTGTGTGTGGTGTGCAATGTTTGTTTTGTCGGGAGAAAATTGTTTTGTTGTTGTTTCATGTAGCATATACTTTGCCCTGACGCGACATTGTTTCCTGTAGAGAAGCTTCTTGACGTTTTGTGTTTGACATGGTTGTGTGAGGACAACAGAGAAAGTTGCTTTGCTTTCGACCACTATATACTATGTCGTGACACGGTGTTGCTTAATCTGGGATAGGCCGTGACTACTGTTTTGATGGGTCGTGAGGCCTTGTTGTGGGTATAGAGACCGGTCAAGATTCTCTTGAGAAAATTCTGTTTATTACACTGTAACCGTCATTCTGCTGTGAAGCAAAGAATGATGATGCATGTACCACAAACAAAAAAAAATAATCAGTATACTGCGGAATCTTCTGGACACAATTAGTTCAATCCAGTCAAGAGTTATATTATGACATAGCACAACCATTGCACGGTGACTTTGTTTGGAAATCTCTGACAGATCATTTTACTTAAGAGAACACGATATGCCAGTATGCATCTCCACTGTTGATACAAAAAGTAAACATGCTTAAAATATTGGAGGCTGTCTCTTAACAAAGAGTTCACTGTCATGGTTTACTCTGACATTCTCATGATAAGTGGAAAAATGGTCACAAAAGTTTCATTTACCCCACCATTGCATGTATTCTAGCACTCAGTGCTTTGATGACTGCTTGCTTAGATTTTTAAAGTGATATTGCGATTTTTTCTTTCATGAAGGACACCTGCTTGTAAAAAATAATTACGATAAGCCAACAGCAGCATCTACAAAGGCGTATTGAATTTTTCCTCAATAAATCAGGGTGTTACAAGTTATGTTGAACTGTTTCCTTTTCCCCTGCATGCAGCAGCACCGTCCAAGAGTAACCAACACTGGGAAAAAATAATCGTGACAAAATCAACTATAGCATTTCTGTAGTACACAGCCTTATTTAAAGTGCACAGAAACCAACGTAACTTCATTGCAAAAATAAAGAAGGGCACATTGATGTTTGTGATGCAATGCCAAAACTGCTTTCTCTACTCCAGCTTGTTAAAGTGCTCATAGTTGGCATCTATTCTTGTTGAGGCCCACAGTACTGGTTGTTTGTTCAGGGCCTTCCACAACCAGCAGCTCTCCAGCTCCAGTGTGCCTGAAAATGTGTTCATTATGAGCTTAACGGCCAAAAAACAATAAGGGGTTGAAAATTTGGTCTCTATCTTAGTTAACGAAGCGTATTGCGGTATACTTTACCTATTTAACCCTGAAGGGTAGAGGCATTAAATAGGAAAATGGAATTACAAAATATGCTAACGTAAGAATACATTGCAGGTGCTCAATTACAAAAATTGCACCTCATTGCACAGTCACTGAGTTGTACCTATGCTTGTAGAAACAAGTGATTATTGTGGATGGAAACAATACCTGCGGGAAGGCGGTTTGATTCTCGGGATGTTTTAAGAAAAAAACTGAGCAAACTACTTCAAGTTGCATGCTTAAGCACCAAATTTGTGGGCGTGGTCGATTTGACGTGATACAGGCTTAGGCTGTTAGAGCAGTTCGTCACGCAGAATAGCATATTAATATAGCTCATGAAACAAAGCTAGGCAGGAAACGTATCCTCGGGTCGCTAAAGTCTGGAGGTCAGTACTCTCTTTCATTGACGTTGCACTTGCACCCCTGCTTTCATTAAAAAAAAAATTAAAACGAGCTTGCCGTGATATTACCGCGAGCTATGTATGGGTTTGTTTATTTATTGTTTGTTTTTATCGCCCGGCCACGCCTGGCTCTGTTATCTGTGTCCGCGAAGCGCGTCTTCCATTCTTTATTTTTATGCCGCACGGGCTATCTCATTCAGATAAGCAGACTGTTTCGCCCTAACGGCACTAGCCCAGAATAATCTTCTCTGATCTACAATGTTCTGTATTTCAATGGACGGTTCGAGAAACATTTGCGCCGAAAGATAAAAGCGTGCAGAGCAGACGCCGCGGCATTCGATTCGACGACACTCGTCTGCACAAGTCACTCTGTTGACCGCTGCTTCGCCGCCTCTGTATTTTTTTGAGTTGTTAGGGGAGCACAAGTTCACCATAATAAACTTGTTTTTCCTTCAAGACAACTGCGTCATCCTTGGCTTCGTGACAATATAAGTACGTAATCTGATCGTGCGCAAAACGCGCACACATGCGTTTTGAAAAACGGGTTTAATTCACTGCACAAGCGAGAGTGGCCGAACAATGACATGGCGTTAGAAAATCGATCAAAATATCGCACTCACGTCACAGCCGTCTTATATATAACTGCCGGGCAACAGCTTACCGTTTACGTCGCTTTTCGTCCCAAGAGAACGCCCTTGTGGGACGAAATTTTTGCGCAGCAACTGTACTGAGCGTTCAAATATGCCTCCTTTAAAAACAGCTGTGCCGCGCGCAGCGCTCCCTGGCGCCTCATAACGGAACAAAGTAAAAACATAAATGCGTGTAAACCTGTTAAACTAGCATTAGCAGCAACGGCAGTGCCCGTGAAAACACACAAACAGGAAAGGCTTTGTTATATCTAAACATTTTTATTAATTTCGCTTTAGCAGCATTTGAAAGTTATGAGATTGTCCCCGAAGGCGATGACGTACTTCCCGCGATCTTCGAGGGCGGGGCGGTTGGCTATTTGCACGTCATTTTGACGTCACGAACTTCCGACGCGCGTCGGAAGGGCGTCGGATAGCAGAATACGGCCCCAAGTCTAGAGCGGGTGTGCGTAGGCTGCTTGGCGGTTGTGTGTGTTTAGCAGCCGCAATTGCTCATTTGCGTCTAAAGGGTGTACTTAAACGAGTTCCTTTTAGGTGTCTCGAGTATTTATGAAGCCGCTAGTTTTACTTGATGGTCCCTGACGCTAACAGGTGTTTGTTTTTTGTATGTAAATGACGCGAGCATTTACAATTATTTTTCGCGTCGCTCCCTAATAATTGATTACGTTGTCTGTGCACAGCAAAAAGTATAAAACTACCGGTTATGTGCGACGGAGAGCAAGAAAATTACATATATGTGTGTAAGAAAAAATACACTTTTTCTTGCTTTGCTTGTTTTAATCGCTTTGGTTAGGTGTCTACCATATTAGAGCTTGTAATTTTAAGGTCGGCTTGAAAGTTTTCTTTCTTTTTCGAAATAAACTTACTTTGCTGTTTCTTTGAAGACATTGTTTTGTGCTTACACCAATCTAATGACTTTTGTGTAAGTTTTTACTACAATAATGCCGATGCATTTTTAAACTGCTTCGCTGCGCACTATTTTTTAGCGCGTAATCTCCGAAGCAGTTGACGCCGAAATACGGAACACATAATAATTATAGTTAATAAGATTACTATTTATCTTATTTTATTAGCGTCATGTGAGGCCACAGACCAGTTTTGTCCAAGTTAATTAAAAACTAGAATGGCCACCATTTCAAATTAACTCAAGCGCCTAAGAAAGAGAAGCAGCGTAACGCTAAGGACTATGTTGCATGTTTGGTAACCTTGTTAGCTGTGTCTCTTTTTGTACTAATTTTTGCTAATTTTTATCATTAAACAATCTCCATACATAAGCCTCCCCCCCAACCACCATCCTTTATTTAATGGTATTGAAGATCGAATGTCGGTGCCGCATGACGATATAAACTATGCTTAACATAACATAAATTGCCTTACGTCCTTCAAATGGGCACTGTTTTCATGACGACTTTTTTCCTTTGAAGGGGAAACTAAAAAATCCTTGCTCGCGAGAAACGTTGGTACGGCTAGAGAAAAGGCCTGATTGATTTGACATTTATTTGCCTCTAAAAAAGAAGTATTTCCCTAAAATTTTCCCCTGTTTTCTTTTGTTTTCACTGCAGGTCCTGGTGAAATTTTCCGCGTGGAGAATCCGAAGTACGAGGACTCTGATGCACAACGCTGCATCTGCGCTGGCTGCAGAGGTGGCTGAAAGGCATTCATTCCTGCTGCTTAGTAATGGCGAAATTGACCACTTTGCTGAGGTGTACAATAAACAACTTTCAAACTGCCAATCTGTGCTCATACATGCTGTTCTTTTCCGACATTTGCTGGCCCGCAATCAGAGCATGGCCGGCTTACATTTTCACAATGGAGCATATCTTGACGCTAGAGCATATTAAACTTTTCGAAACCACAACATGAAATTTCTAGTTGAACGTTAACAATTCCCCCAAAGACACATTGCAAGGCATCTCTAAATCTATTCATGATTTTATTTTCTATACACTAGTAACACATTTTGAGTATATTTGAATCAGTATTTTCTGTGCATTTAAAATGCATTACTAATGCATTTTGGACGTATTTAGGATTACATTGTCTGAGCATTTTAATGCAATTAAAACTCATTAAATATATATTTTCGATTTTCGAACAGCCTGCTGTAGGGCATGCATGGCAGCAGCCTTGGGCGGGCTTCCTCTGGCCTGCAGAGAATAATCTGAATCAGGCCAATGGTAGGCCATACATAATTGGCCAATGGTAGGCCATACATGCTCGGCCAATGGTAGGCCATACATGCTCGGCCAATGGTAGGCCATATATGCTTGGCCAATAGTAGGCCATACTTCTCTGGCCAATGGTCGGTCAGCCAATGGTATTAGCGGCCATAGTAGATTGGCCAATGAATGACAGCCAAGCTCCAGCTTTACACGGCCAAGGACCATTTTAGACTAAGGGTCGAACACTTTGGCCGAAGAATGGCCGGGTGGAAAAGGGCTGGCCAATGTTCTTTGCCTAAAGTTTGGGCGCACATGCTCATGCGGCCTGGGTATATGACGTCACAAAACCTTGTTCGTAAGAGTGGCGGGCACCGACCAAAGCCAACGCACACAAAAATGACCGGGCGATTGTTGTGCGAACTCTATTTCTGCCTTATCGTATCACTGAAGAGTGATGTCTGCTAGTAGCTTGACAACGGCGTTTTAAATCAAGGCGTTCTTCCTCTACCAGCCAACGATTCCTTCATGGCGTGCGGGACGACAAAATCCGAACGCGGATAGGGAGAGGGAGCGGCGGTTTTTACTCCCGGAGCACAGTGTGGATGGCGCGTCGGTAGATCGATATTACCCAGCGTTCTCCGCTCGCAGCTGCTGCTCTCACCGGCGAGCGCGTTGGAGGGACGGCTTTGTCGTCTGCTTTCGCGACGGTTGTTTTTGGTCTGTTGTGGATTGCTTCGCATCAAGTGCGTGCTTCCTTCGCACGGCTTGAATAACTTTTTGGACAGCGACTCCTGGGTAACCAGGACCCGACGAAATTAAGAGGTCGTCCGGCCAAAATACGTCAAGGATTGGTTTTTAGGGCTGGAAAACAAAATGTAGAGAATAAATACAGACATCTGGCCGCTCGACAAATGCTATTTGTCAGCGCACTGCTTTACACGAATCGGACAAGGTTTTCTGAATGGGTGAATAACAATGCGGTTGTATATTACAAGCTTTAGAAAAGGCAAATTGAGTAACTGGTTCTTATTTATAGCGAATAGAGAAGTTCAATCAGCTTTATCGCAATTCTTAACCTGCCATTTAAAATTGCCATGAAAAAGGATATTTATTTGTGGTGTAATAGCCGCATTATTCGTACCCTTCAAAAAATTGTAGTAGTGGTATAATTTCGTTATTTTCTTTTTTTGCAACACCTATTGCCCTTCGTTTCGTTTTTAATGAGTGGCAACTATTGTTTTCTACTTTCCCAAACCTCCCATAGGGGGAGTAGTGCCTTGATACCAGCACCTCGGCTCAGACCTAAAAATTTTATTTGGCATCTTTTCCGGAACCTGCGATAATAGCTGAATAATTGAGCGCCATCGCTTCAAAAAAGCAACCTGTGCCTTTCTAACGTAATAACTAGGAACTTGCAATATTTTGGCATTCTTTATTAGGTTGTGATGCAACGGATATTATGCGTTAATATGAATTTATCAGCGAAGGCTCCTGTTGTACCTCGCCACTCGTTTCCGGGTAGCGGCATAACCTTCGTTCGCAAGAACTATACAGTATTTTGAATTTGTAAAATAACTAGTTTAAATCGGTATAAATGGGAATCCCTGAGCTCACATTCCGAATGGTTTCTGTGTCTGCGCTTGTGCCGAGCAGTGATGTAGACCCAAGTTAGCCCATCATGATGGCTAGGTTCTGGTGTCGGACCCTTCGAGAGATGCTCCTGTCCATTTTTTTTTCACTTCCACTCATGGCCTGGCTACAGCGGCTGCGTCGTCCTCCGCTCTAGCCCAGTTCTGGCCGACGCTCCTACGTGCGGGAGCCACCACCCCCTCCAGAACTCCAGCTAACGCCTGCCAGATTCTCTGGTTTCGCTCTTTGTACAGCCCCGTGTGTGTATTCAATTGACGTCACATGGGCAATTCACATCGACGTCGTTTAAAGCTTTGCTTTCCAACTACCTCACAGCCTGGATTGTAGCCAATTTTTAATGCTTCCTTATAACACGTCATTCCTGCCCAAGACGCTTCATTGTAGAGCGAAAGTTCAGACTGGACAAATACTTCTAGAGCTTTCTCGTTGAAATAACCAATGTCGTGGCTCCTATGGAGGTGAACGAGTTAAGGAACGCGAGTTCTTTCAGACTGAAGTAAGTTTTCTTGTAAGGATCTTGGGTATGTGGTGAAGCAGGACATTTATTTTACGGTACAGCTGTCTTTGAACACCGGTCTTGGAAACCATGATGATGATGAACAGCCTAGAGGACGACGAAGTGTTCCTCGTAGTGTTTGTTGATGGGGATAATGTGAAGGTGAAATAAATGAATTTCACGCTTCGGAGTTTTGCACTCTCAGTAGTCATCTTTATGGCCCCTTTAAGTGTACATCTGCCCTTTCCTCTTCAGCCCTCTTTCCCATAACAAAAACAAGGATACACTGGGATAGACAGACACCGCGTGGAACCTCGGGCTCTTCGTACAATACTTTTGGTTATCCTCCTTGTCATTATTGCGGCCTGCAGGCTTGCTTTCGAACGTGGTTATATGCGGTCTCGAAAGAATTCTAGAAAAGACATACCTGTAGAACACCTTCGAGGTATTTTTTCTTCACTGTGGGGATTCTGTAGGTACGGTTGCTTTGTTTAACAGGCAATTCATCGGACTAGGAACTCTGAAGGGACGGGTGAATTCGGGAAAAAGTAAGAAGGCACTTCTGGCTTCTGTTCTGCAATGAAAATCCACAAAAAGAAATTAGAAGGGGTTTAAGTCTTTTTTCACTTCAGGATGGTACAAGGGTTCCCAGTGATTTTATTTTCCGTCCCAAAGCAGAAAGGGAGGCTTTCACAAAAAAAAATCAAACTGAAATTTCAAAATTTGGATGTTTAAGCGCCGAAGGCGGCTGGAAAGTACTCCCGAAACATTCGTGCAGGACATGTCGGTACAGAGGTCTTGGGACGGTCGTTTCACAACACGGGCGTTTACGCAAACAGCTAATTTTTACGAGCACTTTAGGCGGCAACATGCGGGCGTAAATGACGTGTAAGTTGCAAGGACGCAAACCATACTTATTTATTAAAAATGCGTGTGATTTTGTATTTTGGCCCATTGGAAGGCTTTGTGGCATTGCCATGAAAAAGAATATTTATTTGCGGTGTAATAGCTGCATTATTCGTACCCTTCAAAAGATGGTATTACTGGTTTTATTTGGTTCCTTCTCTTTTTTTTTGTAACACCCAATACCCTTAGTTTTGTTCTCTAATGGCTGGCAACTTTTGTTTTCTACTTTCACGAACCTCCCATAGGGGGAGTAGTTCCTTCATACCAGCACCTTTGCTCAGACCTATGAATTTTATTCGGCACCTCTTCTGGAACATGCGATAACCGCTGAATAATTGAGCGCCATCGCATGAAAAAAAGCAACCTCCGCCTTTTAAACGTAATAACCAGGAACTTGCAATATTTTGCATTCTTTATTAGGTTATAACACATCGGACATCGTGCGTTGATGGAATTTATTAACGACGGCTCCTGTTGTACGTCGCTGCTCGTTTCCGGATAGCGGCAACACCGTCATTCGCAAACACTGTAGTATTTTGAACGCAAAGTTTAAAAGGCTCTGGAATAAAACTGAACGCTCGTTGCGATAATGATGATGATGATGTTTCATGCAGCATACACACATGTTTCTTGCAAGAAATGCTCATTTGTGATTTGCGGCATCATACCGGTAAAGATAATTATTTGATTTGGTACTATGGGTTTTTAAGTTTATTTGCCGTGTTTGCATTATTATAGTGGGCCCACGATGACTGATAATTTGGGAAGAGTCTACCTAAAATTTCACAAAAAATCAACCGAGTGAAGTGGATCGAAAAGACATGAAACCACGTATCGAGCAAAAGACATTTCGTTAACTTAACGGTTGCGACCGAAATGGCTTTACATTCAAGCCTCTTTATCCCGCTCCTGATGACAAAAAAACTGGAGTATGAAACATTTAAAGAGTTTGCGATTTCATGTGCTTTGGCCAAGCGTTGATTTACTCGCTTAATAATTATGAATTAAACCTCGGAATCTTTAATTCCTTCAAAATATCTGTGCTTAGCACCTGTTAGGTCTTGCATGGAAATGTGGCTCTGCTTTGTTGACGTCAATCGCAAGCTCATGTCTTCGAGTCACCCAGAGTACATGCTGCTGCTCTAATCTCCTCGCTGTCCGCAAGCAGAATCACTTTGAACTTTATAAACGTCAAATGATAGTGATAGCTTTTCGATTACATAATGACGAATATAAGGGGCTGAGATAGTTAAAATACGCCCAACAGGAATGGGTGCACGGCAATTTCCTCGCGTGTCGTCGACGGGTTCTTGTAAATTTCCTTGAGTTAGGTATTCGGGAGGAGTTCGCGTTAATGGCAATTCTGCGGGCCTCTATGTAGCCGGCTTCGAGTTTGAGCCTGATTATGACTTGCTGAGAAATATGAGGGCTACTTTTAACAAAAAAAACGAAAGTGCACGTTAGAGTCATAAAAATACTCTACATGTGTTACCGAATGAATTGCTTAAAAAGTCGCAGATATCAGTTCTAGCCGAGTCCGCAGCAAGTGAATTCATTTCTTCTCTCCGTTCATGGGCATATAAAAGCGCGGACGAAAACGAGTTCATGGTGGGCAGGGCCCATATTAGATAGCGTGGAAAAAATAACCACTGGCAGCGCCCCTGCAACGTGGAATCGTTCGAACGATACCGATTTGCGAATAACTAAACGTGTGCTGCAAAGTTTTGCACATATCGCGCAGTTGTTAAACAAAAGGGGAAAAAATAATGCATGTCGTTCACTCTCGCTCTACAGGGGCTCCTCCCAGAACAACGCCGTGCCCTCCACATTTCGTTCGCTCCCATTCAACTTCGGACAGGAAGACATGCATAATAAGGGACACTTCTTCCTGGGCTCGGCCATGCTCTTATCATTGAATCCTCGCGAACGCGCGCGGGACGAGAAGTGTCCCTCCTTGAGCCAAACAGAGACCATCAGCGTAGGTTTCTTAGTCATTAGTTTCCTGAACACCCCTACTAGGGTACCTGGATGGGCACGCTCGCACCTCATATAACCTGAAAAAAAAAAATAAATGATGCTCGGTCCTGCTCCTATGCTGTTACTGTGAAGCTTTAAGGTACCAACAAAAATGGTATTAAGTAATGAATTCTAAATTTGAATTGCAATTCCGCAGTACCTTATTTACTACTTATTGACCTGGCGAAGTCCACACGAGTGCAAGAAACAAAACACGACTTCTTGCGTTTTCAGATTTCGCATACTTCTAAATTCCTGATAATATTAAGACATGAAAGGGTGCAAATTGTATCGTCGCAGCCAAACATGAAGCTGTTCGTGTCACAGTGTCTTTGGGAGGCTGACGGATTGCCTTGGGATGCGGCCTAAAATGATTTGCCTTAAACCTACGTCGGCTATATGCACAGATTTCCTTAACTGGAAATCCATTCTGCTATGTTGCCGCCTCAGCTGCAAAACGTCGTTTATTTGTTTCCATGTAATAACAGCAAAACAAGAGTCACAGCCATATTTTGTAAACATATTTCCCTCAAATGATTCCCCCGCAATAAGAAGACACGGGAATATCTCAATGTTTTCAACTTCACAGTAAATAAGTATGACAAACAATAACATTTCGTAATGACCAACCCATCCTTATGCCCCGCGATTACTTTTTTCCGACATGATTACTTAAAATGAAGAGCAAAAAGTTTTAGGAAAAATTTTCATTAACCAGCAATTGTATTCTGACAAACTGCTCTGATGACGAAACGGGCTACATACAGCTTCCCAGTAAAAAATAAAGACTTCACTGCTACCTATTTTACAAAAACTTGATGAAAGCAATTCGATTGATGAAGCAATACAATAAGTTGTAACAGAATTCGAAGTTTCGAGGACGTGAGGAATAGAATAACACTTTTATCGGGGTATTAGTCCAGAGGCTACGTGGGGTTTGGTTAATAGAAATGAAGGCCCGCGGCATACTCAGACTTAGCCGCGCCCTTCAAGGACCTCGAGTGACAATGCAGACTCTTCTGCTTCGCAACGAATGAGATACGCAGAAGGCGAATATACACATCAGCAAGGCATTAAAGTAACCTGTGGAAGTACGGATGATAGTGTATGTAAAAAAAGCTTTGAAAACGGTGTAAATATTAGGAAGGCACAAGTGAGAAACCAGTCGCTAATATCCCAGATGCAAGTCACAAACAAGATGCAAGGGATCAGCGGCAAGCAATAAACCGCACAAGTGTAGGTGCACTGGTTTTGCAATAAATCGGATAGAGTGCGACGGAGTCTACGAGAAGAGAACAATCGGGGAATGCATAGATTTACTAAGAGTCATGTGCACAACTTCACAAGACAGGAGTCTGGGAGCCAGGATATAAAATGGCAGCTGCACTGAGACGAAGGGGTCATCTTCATGGTTGCCTACAGAAAAGGAGCTAATCGGATCAGAGCAACACTGGAAATCATGCCGTAGCAACTGATATGAGTATCGGGTAAAGTTAGGACCTTGAGGAGGCTGTGACGCCAGCTACTGCCCTGTCTGATGGCGTACCGAACAAGACCAAGGGGTTACTGGACGCACAAAAACGTTCGCAAGCTAAAAGCGGGACAGGCGTCCCATTGAAAACAATCTACTCAAAGACAAAGCGCCCCCCAAAGAACCGAAAAAATAATTGTATGTCCCGTTTGGCGGGGAGGGAGGGTAAGCAAAAAGTTTGTCTACCTGCAGGTCTTAGCACTCACCTACTGTGCTTCGGCCAAGCAATAAGGCAAAAACGAACCGTCACTTCTCTACAAACGCCTGGCTTCCGCCTGCAAAAGGCAGGCGGAAGCTGCGACCTGACGCGTGAAGCTCAAAACGAAACCAAAAATATCTTCAAGTAATTCCTGCATAGCTTCCTTCTGGATGTTTTGCGGCACTACCGAGAGTCCGCAAACAATTAAGGCCACATAATGTTCCTACTCCTCAGTCAATAATGACAGATGGCAGGTGTAGCCTGAAAAAATCCGCCGCAATTATAAGCTTCTTCACTGCTCCTACAGCAACACCTAATGACAGATTCAGGATCATAGTGATAATCGCACCCAAAGTTCACCTCTATCCTCCTGGTGCGGATGCGCTCCCAGAACCTTTCGCCTAAATTTTATGCTATTTCTCAGAAATTCCAGAAATAAACACCGCTGCCGCTCTAAATTCTTGTACGATTACATCTTTAGAACATGTTATGTTAGCTGGATGCGTTTATATCAATTTATATCAATTCCTTTATGAGCTTTCATAGAATAGCTAATAACGAGGCGAGCAGTTGAATTTGGAGACATTAAATATGCGGCATAAACGAAGCTATAGGAATTAGTTAGTACCACGAATAATAAGCGCGCATGTCCCTGAAAATCCTTCATTACCCGGGATGCCCTCCTACAAAGAATATTTCAGTATCTATAACTCTTGTTTCTGCATTGACTACAACACTGAAAAGAACCGGCTTTCAATGACGAGTGCGCTACCATGCTTTTATTAACTTAAGCATCTCTTGCCAACTTCAGTGACTTGTACAGCTCCAGCTAGAAAACCGAAACGTCACGTTGGTAAAGATAGTCTTTTCAACGTTATAAGGTGCGTTATTTCTGCGCCAACTGTCTTTCCTGCTGAATCTTTATTCTTTATGTTTTTAAGCACTCCTAACTGCGTTCTTTGCCTGTTCGTGAAGTCGAAAAGACCCTGCTGCATGTTAATGCGTACACTGAGGACATCAGACAGGTCAATATATAAAAGGTGCTTGTTGATAAGGTCCAGAGACACTGAGCTTCAAATCCCCTAACATGTTTCACAAATATTGCTATTTTTGCCAGCTGGGTTTGTCGCATGTGCTAAAAATTAGGTCGACATTAGTACCACCTAAACAAACGAATAAATCTCCCTGAAACTAAACTTGACTACTTCAAATGTTACCTTCACCTTGAAATATGGTGACGAAACTCGCCAGACGCATATTTGACGAATATGTGATTTCCTGCAACATTTTAGGAAACAGCTCAACTTTGAGCCTCAAAACCAGCAAAAGAGGTAAATGTAAACAAACCCATTTGTGCCGAAATTAGGAAAATTGCCAACGATATCAAAGAGATGAGACACATAATACTTTTTCTTGTTGATTTCTTTTTCTGACATTCAACATCTTCCTAATTGCGAATACAGGTACAAGTGGCTGCATCTCCTGCGATAAAAACTTTACTCCTACTTCATGTACCAAACCTTTTCATGCACTGCTATAGGCATAGACTGAATATAAAAGACGCTTAAAAGCTGAAGCCACGCACGTACTCCACATGGCCGTGGTGTTGTTTTAGACACATTACCATTATGTGTTCGCGTTTTTTATACAAGGAAATTTTGTCACTCAACCAAATGTGGAAGAGGTGGAGAGAAGCGTATTTTGCTGACTAATTTTTCATGTAAGCCACGAAAGAAGAAAAATAAACGGGAAGGAATATCTTGTAAACGAAGCTTTCGCACAATGAGCAGCGTAGTAACAAAGAAAACATGAACTGCTTACTCTTCGACTTTAGGGCTCGAAACAATGCCTTTTTGTCTGACAGTGTGTTAAGCTTATTTGAATTCAATTATGCAGGGAACAGATTTTTCTATCCCGGGAGTATGGAAAGCTTGGGTAATTTGAATTTCATGCAACCCTATTTGGTACCTTGCAGGAACCTTTTCCGGCTGTTTGTGAAGAGCCTTGAAAACCGAAAAAATAAATCCGTGCAGCTTTTTTGTGGGTAATTCAAATATTTTTTGCGTGCACTGTGCTAAGGCGTGTTATCATTTTTATCCTCACAATAACAACAATACCCTGTTCTGATGCACGCTTAAAATGGTAAGTACCCCGCTTTTCGCGGGCAACGATTTATTGCTGCAAAGTTCTTTTACGTAATAAAGAATATATTAGTGAAATAAAGTAAATTAATTTTATGTAGCGTCCTTCAAGAGCAGTTCGAGGAGGGATACGTTTGTCGGTCTACATGAAAAGAATGATGCAGTAGAGGCTGTTTCATTGCAGTCACTCCAAACTAAATGCAAGAGTATGTGAACTAATTTTCCCTTACCGAACATTTGGCCCCATTTGAAGCCCCGTGTCTGCAGCTGCGCCAGTCTCGAGTGAGGCACTGCTGCAAGACCCTCCAGGTATGCAACTAACGAGCAGCGTAAGTAGCACCACTGTCAAAATCTAACGCTTATGTTTTATTCATTAAACTGTGCCAAGTTGTTGTTTTTAATTATTAGGGACTTATCGCGCCAGTTGTGCCAAAGCTACGAAGTAATTATAAGAAATAAATTTTCCCACAACGTTTGCCTTTTTGTTAGCACAAGCCACATGCAGAAAGGAGTTTATGGTTTTACTAGATAAAACCTGGTATAGTTCTCATTGAAGCAGTTATTCTGAGTTATGGCATTGGGCAATAGTGCAACTAGCACAATCAATATTGCGTTTTAAACTTTTATGTCACGTTTGGCGGTCAAGCTAAGCTGTAGCGCTTATGCAACTTAACATTATACGGCTTTGGAAAGAATTTCATAAGCTTAAAGGCATCAATACAGTGGATTGAGCCCTATTTACACGGTTCAGGCATCTTTACGCCTCGAATGAGGCATAACAAAAATTCCCATCGCCCATCGAAATAAATAAGCGGTTTTGGTATTCCGGTGCCCTCAACAAAAGTTGGCCTATATTTATGATGTCAATTAAGTAGGCTAAGAATAGTGTACTTGAGACTGTATAGATTACAAGAAAACAGAAGTGCTTGATAAACAAGAGAATTTTTAAAATTCAAGCATAACAACCATAATTTTAGAACTGCCGTCTTCAGAGCCGTTTAATATATTGCACAAGAAATATTAGCCGGTTAATTACTTTTAATGTGTACATTAGTGGTACTCGCCATCGTGTGGTTGCTGTGGTTCAAAAATTCAAATATAAAAAGAGCCATGAAGATGTGGCAAAAAAATTATTTCGCCTCAAGATTTTTTTTAAATTACCATGTTGCAAGGTCGGACGGCTTAAATGCTCAATTTAAATGTTATAGAAATTGAACGCATTCTCACGTACTTGACGAATACATATTGAACAGGTTTTTCGTAAGGATTGAAGAATTGACCCTCATTCACATTACTGACAGCTCAAGCTCGCCGTGCCCTTCTACGCAATGCAAGGCAAAACAGTTTCGTCAAAACACGTTTTGAAGCTTCCTTTCGACCTATGCAGATTACAGGAGCAGCCGTTCTATGTTTATGATTGCTTGTAAAAAGTTTATTTGGCAGGGATTTTGTAGCGTGAGCTACAATGGCTGAGGTTGAGCAGTTTTGCATGGCTCCTGGAGAGCCGTGCTGCACAAGCGCGGCACGTGGCTGCCCGGTCCACTTGATGATCATGCGAGGGGTGGCCGCGTGTGGAACCGATGACACGTGCGTCGCAGCAACGCCGGCGTGCGCCTGCGAAACCACACCCCCCGCGTCCAGGGCATCCGTTTCGCACGTGGCAGGGTAGTACACTTGATGGTAACACGAGGGGTGGCCGCGTGTGGACCCGATGACACGTGCGTCGCAGCAACACCGGCGTGCGCCTGCGAAACCACACCCCCCGCGTCCAGGGCATCCGTTTCGCACGTGGCAGGGTAGTACACTTGATGGTAACACGAGGGGTGGCCGGGTGTGGATCTGATGGCTCGGGAGTTGCAGCAACACCGGCATGCGCCTGTGGAACCAGCTTAGCTCTGGGGCGATTGGTGACGCTCCGCCGGAGCCACCTGATAAATATATGTGTCACATAATGCGTATACCTTGAGTGTGTCATTAAAGCAGCAGTAAGCAAGATAATCAAGCTAATCATAGACAACAAGGAAAGCTAAGGACAACCAGCTGAACCTTAACTCACGCTATATATCCTGGCATATCCTAACTAAGCCACTGCTAATTTTTTTCGCATGCATGTCTTCCTTGTGGTAGCGCATTTCTGTAGTTTTCTTATTTTCCCTCAGTATTGTGTACTGTTGTCTGCTTTCTTCTTATTACAGAGAATAACAGTTGATTTCCTTTAGCCCAACAGTTACACAAATTTTTTAGGGGGTACTGACACAAACATTGTAAGCGAGTTAACTTCTGAAATAGACTGGTGTGAACACACATAAATCACCTGCAAAATATCAGCGGCAAGTACAGCATAGAACATATGTATAATCGAGTTTAAAGTGTGCGAAAACAACCGAGCAGCCAGCGCAGGACCTCGGGCAATTGAAATTCCCTGGATGTGGAGTAAGTAAATAGCATCCAGACTCGCCATTAAGTTTTGTGGGCCGCTTTACACTTCCGGCGTTTGTCGCCGGCTGCACGGTCTCACCGCTCCGATCGGAAGTTGGTGCTTTTGCTCTCGAGCAACGACGATGCGATCACTGTAAGCGGAAGTGCCGGGATTTCGTTTATTCATCGGGCAGCTGGCCACGATTTAGGTTCTAGAGCGATTCTATGCACTATATTTTGTTATTACACTGGACTCGAAAACGCGCCGGGGACACGAAACGCGCACTCAGAGAGCCGTGCGGTTGCCGCATAGGTGGCGGCCACCGCCGCGAAGTGGCGGAGGCCGGCGTCGGTAGCTCGAGCGATAGCTTGTTACCGCTGCGCGAAATGGGAGTCAAGTCCCAAACAAGGCAGCACTTACGAGAAAGGAGTTAATGATGCGATGACGAGTGGCATTAAAAATGGTCTCTTGCATGGCTTACGACAGCTGCAATCTAATATCCGCCGAAGTGTAAAGCATAAAAAATCTGTAGGTAGACCTGTAGGCAGACTGGCTGGCTGCCCCCAGGGCGCATCTTCCCACCCAGTGTCTCGAGCATCGCGCGTCGTTCTCTAGCCGCGGCAGCAATTTGTAGTCGTGGCACCTGTATCAGGTTTACGGTCTCTTTTTAATTAGACGGCTGATGAGATCAGCACCTAGAGGCAATAGCAGAAACTCCCGCCGACACGGAATCGACAGTGCTACGGCAGCTCTACTTTGTGATTTAAGTCCTGCAGGCACGTGGGCAGCTTCATTTGTAACAGATCCAGCTTTTCGCGGCAGCCCCTGAAAATAAACTTCGATGGACCGGATTAAAATGTCTTTTATTAAACAAACGCCACGAGCTGAACTGAATGAGGTTTATTCACGTGATAAATAGGTTACTAGCTCCTTCTAGCAACAAACAAAAACAGGATGCAAAATTTTTGTGTATCCATTTTGGGCTGTGCCTAAATAAGCTCGGCTAAAGACGTGTGACAGACCGTAGCTTTAGGAATATTTTTTTGCTCGTGAAATTGTCCTTACCAAAAAGGATATAAACGGTGCAATGCTATTCCCCACACGAATAAGTAGATTAATTAATGCCATGAAAAATCAATTCGACGTAGAGCTACGTAGTGGGTTAGGTAAAATTTTTAAGACTAGGTTTTAACCATGCCCTACCCTAGTTATATAATCTTGTAAAATAGCTTGGTCGGCATCGTGCGAAATTTGCGCTAAAAGTTATCTTGAGTAATAGAGAGTGGTTGTTTGTCTCCGTTTTCTGCAGCATATTGTATCCAAAAAGCACTTTAGTGCAAATCAGTCTGGTAATCCTGCTATATTTATAAGCCTTTCAAGCATATAATAATGATACAAAGTAAAATCATAAACTACATAAAGTTTTGGTTTCCTAAATACTTGCCATTGCTGCATCTTTATTATAAAGTAAAATCATAAACTACAGAAAAGTTTGGCTTGCTGAATACTTGCCATTGCTGAATCTTTGTTTAAAGCGGCTATAAAGAGAAAATATACACAATATCAGTGTAAAACACCGTAAGAAGCTTTTGGGAAGACGTCTACCATTGTATGACCCATGAATTTGTTACATGGTAACTAATATTTTGCAATATGGCACAAACATATGAATAACGTGTTTTTCTATGCAGCAGGAGGCCTCTACATATTAATGCAGAAACTGCAATTCCTAGGTATGTGAGCGATTTTTCAGACATTTGTCACAATCCCATCGATTGAGTCGCGCGTGTGATAGCTTCCGTCTGTGTAGAAGTGTTTGAAACTATTGCTTGAACAGCATCAAGATCCTAAAACAGGAAATATCTATGTAATTACTGCACCATTCGCCTTAGAGGGCTTATCAGCGAGACAGTTAAGAATACGGTGGCGCTATGCTACAAAAACATCGAATGATCTACGCTTGTAAAGTATTATTGCTACTAAAGAGCGATAATAATATTGCGACAAAGAGCCCGAATATACAGGTTTCCGCTATAAAAACAAGCTCGGCTTTCTTTACCACTGGAAAAATACTCTCGTAGCAAATCTACGGCCTTCCTAACTTTTTGTAGAAGGGAACACAAAAATTCGTACAGCAAGTTTTTCATTCATCAATTAGGAGAGGCTCGATGACAATGTTTTAAAAGCCGCAACAAAAAGAAAGCAAACAGCCCCGCTTAAAGTGTATAAACTATCCTTGTGAAGGTCACAATCTTACCACCATCACCACATTTTCATCGATAACCACAGTGTTTCATGGGCTTTTACAAGCACACCAACCTTATCTACTGTGATAAACATATATTTAAGTAATTGAAGTGGGCTGAATAATATCAAGGCAATGCATGCAGTTACGGCGAGCTTGTAATGAAATGTTCATCACAATCTTGCTCCCATTACCAATTTGTAGTCGATAACCACAATATTTCTCGGGCTTTGACAAGTACTCCAACCCTATGAACTATGAAACAACGTGTCTTTAAATATTTAAACTTTCCTGAATAATATCAAGGCAATGCATGGATTTACGGCGAGCTTGTAGTGAAATGCTCCTAACTTATGTACAAAATAACCTGTCAACATACTTGCAAAGCAGGCTTTAAATGCCTCAGTATTTTGTTGCCATTGGGTCATTGTTTATTAAGTGAAAAAAGTTTCTGGTTAGAACCATTTAGTAGGGGGCTGAAGAATGCGATCCTGAATAGAACTTTTACGAGCAACAGTTACTATTTTTAAAAGAGTCACAAGCTTGCCTAAGGAGCTGAAGATTCTCTAAACTTATACTCACAAGGCCATCCTCTTGGTCACAACATTCCGTAGTTAGACACAAGACGGCTGAAGGTGTAAAGAAACATAAGAGCACTCTTTTATTTGTACAACTACAGATTTACAAATCTTACTTGAGGATGAATTGTTTCGACGAGGAATGAAGGAAAATAAACAATGACACGAACAAAACACTTTTCTTCATTTCTTTTACGGCAATTCAATATCTTGAACATTTCGCGCAACACCAAAATGCTATTTGTTTTAATTGATACAGGAATCCGTGGGGTACTTGGAAATATTTTTCGATTCGGACATGTTATGGAACAGCCAGTTGGGCTACATTTGTTCCCATCTTCGTAAAAGTGCCTGTTTGTGCACGCTCGTGCACGCTCGTGCACGCTCTTGGTTACAGAGTACTACGCTAATGTATTTGTTGCTTTTATTTTTCCTCGGCCTTTTGGCGCAACAAAGTTGACAGTTTATTGAAACTGGTATTGAAATCGATGCTGTATGGTACAAATATTAATGGCAATGTCTGTATTTTCTCATGGTCCCCGATGCCAAAATTCTTAGTTCTGTATACACAAACAGTAGTTCTGAAATATGTTTGGATGAAAGAGTACTGTGTTCTGTACATTCCTGTGAGAAACCTTCGTCAACGCAATCATTTCATCTTTCCGAGGACACGAAATAGGTATGGGGAGCGTATCCGCGCTTTTTATGTCTCGCATACAATGAATCAGTTACCAGACGATGTTTTCTCCCTCAGTAGCCGAACATTAATTAAGAAATGTCTGTTTGAACTTTTCTATTAACTATTTGCTAATTATTCACCACACTTCATTATTACTGTTTTTTTTTCTTCTCTTTTTTGTGTGTCCGTAGCAGTGAAGCGATTGGCCTCGGCGCGGCCAACTGCCGGGCACTGCCCTTCAAGCCTTCTGTGGCTTCGGCAGGGCCGCGAATGTACCATGTATATTACAATAAACATATATTATTTTTATTATTACTAATGTTATCATAGCACTGCGCGTTCCAGATATCAGTTGTTTGATACACAGTAGGTTGTTTATTTTTATGGGGTTGTAAAAACGCGCGATGTACTCCATTGCAAGTCGTGGTTGTATAACCTACAAGGTTGTTTCACAAAACACGTGTTTGGAATACAAAAACACCAATCTTTTTTACACGTTGATAAAAATACTGTGATTATTATGGGGATAAACACCCAGCGCAAGATTGTAAGTAACCTCTAGATTGCTAATGTAGTGGTCTAGGCAACTAGAAAAATTACTTCCAAAAATGAAAGCAGTCGTGCATAGCATTTCAAGTATTAAAGCTCCTACGGCTACGTTCTGCGTTTCCACGTGTCTTTTAAGCTTAAAAACAAAGTACAGTTGCAAAAATGGTATACCAATGGTGGTACCATCCGTTCAATCTGGTACGCATGTATATATCTGCTGTAAAACAGTAAGGGCGAAAAAGTTTTATCGCCTACCCGATTACCACCAAGTGCTACTACTTTTAAGTTGGCAACGCCGGAAAGTAATCAAGAATTACCTATAAGGAGTAAGGAGCCCAGCACAACATTCGGCCTCTTTATACTCCAGAACACCTACAGTAGATTATAAGCGTGACCGTGTCAAATACGTCAAATGGAAGCCTTCGTAAAGGTCACATATCAGGAGAAAACTTTTATTAGGACAAAACCTTTTATTTAACATTTGTTGTATTTCGCTCTTTGGGTCAAATACGCCCCAGTCATGCACTCCGTCAACAAATGCCCTTTACTGCATTTCGAAGCATGAAGGCGTTATCCAGATTTTCGGTTTTGTTGGAACTACCACACAGGGTAAGAAGTACTAGGTAATAAATCACCCTACGTATGCAGTTTACCGCAGGAGTTTCTTATTTCGAAGCAGTCCTTTGCTATTTGTGAGGCTGTCACTAGTCTGGAACGTTCGTAGACAAACCCGTTAAAAGAAAGTAAGTTACAATTGCGATATTTTAACTGGTTATAAGATGTATCGTAGAGAAACTACACAGGGTGTGAAGCGCGCCGGAGTGGAGGGCTCCGAATCGATCTTGACCACGTGGGCAGCTTTAACGTGCGCTAAACTCTCTAACACACGGGCGTTCCTGCCTTTCGTCTTCATTTGGAAGCGGCCGCGGCGGCCTGGAACCAAACCCAAGTACAAGTACAACTACAATCTCATCTCTCCTCAAAAGGAACGACATTTGTTCACGCTCCTCTATTATGTGAGCACAAATGAGGGGAATAATGTCACGATAGCTTCTTTACGGTGTGTTACCCATAACTTCAGTGTTTGTTGTGAACAGAGTTTTGGTAAACAACTGAGGTTGGTTTCCAAATTTAAGGTGATTAGATATATACGCACGCTCGCAATCATCTTCATCAAAATGTTTCAATGGTTCACTTGCTAAACACTGCCTATGGGAATATGGCGACCATAAACATATGACCATTCGAATTGACGTTTTGCAGAGGGAGCGGGACAAACCTTTTGGCTCTTCTGGGAGCATCTCGGCTCTCGCAACAAAGTCTTCTCTTTTCAATCTTTGTTGGAGTCTTAAGAAATAGCAACACAGGTTATTTATTCTACATTTATTCCAATTTGCGCTACACCGAAAAACAGGGCAACGCATTCTCCAGGGCCTTAGCTGTCAAATTTTGGCTAAAATGTGGCTACGTTTGAAGAAACAACACTGCACAATCACTTTATTCCCCGAGCGTGTAAATGCGCTTCAGCGCCAATGACAGCAAATCTCTGGTAATGTGATCGGTAAACACATCGGTGTTCTTTATGTGTGCAATTTGTGTGCCACAAAGTGTGAGAAAAAACTGTTTCTAAAACTAACGACATTTTGTGATGTGAAAAAGGGTTGTGCGCTTTAAAAAGTGCTGCTTACAAACGTATGTGTAGCTCAATTTTATTGGGGTCCGGAAAATAATGTACGTATTTACACTTGGACGTTTCTGCACTGCTTTCCGTGGACAATTACGAAGTTTATCTTAGGAGTTTCTGCATTACCTTGTGGCAAGAGACCGCCGCTAATACGTGGTTGCATGGTAATCTAGAAGGGTAGTTGCACTGACTATTTTTACCTCCCTCCGGCGCCGTTTGTTACCTTCCCCTAAGAAAAGTTCTTGAACGCCTAAGCACACCTCATGCTGTCACTGCCAAAGGACGTGTTTTGAATAATGGAGCGAATATTCTCATAGTGTTTGCAACACCGTATGTTGTTGCTGGTATCAAGTCGTGTTCAATCCCAGTGCTAAAGTGTGCTTCGACAGTGGCGCTAACAACCTGACCGAGGGGATGACTGTACGGTCAAGTGCAGGGCTTCTGGGGGGCCACACTCAACAGGCGATCGTGAATGCAAGCATCGATACAAGGTACCTTACGTGGAGACCAGGCCGGCAGTGGGAAAAGACAATGGAGGAGAAACGTGCAAGACGGCAGCTGCCGAACCGAACCAGGGCGACTTCTCGAAACTGAAGACGTCAGCTAAGAGAGCAACAGCAGCTGCTACCGAGCGAAGCGCGCCGCGTTTCAGGAAGAACAGCAGGGGCGGAAGAGCAAGTAAAAGCAGGAGGGCGAGTCGCATGCGCGGAGGTTTTAAGTCAGAAGAACCCGTAAGCTGGGTGGACGCCACCAAAGCAGGAATTAGGAACAGGGATCTGTCGCGGCAGCAGACGCCTGGGCAGAGTGGCGGAGGTGTCATCGCGGAAAGAAAGGCGGCAAGAGGGGGGAGGAGATGGAGCTACTAAAGAAGAACGCAGTCATGCTTACCAGTGCAAATGACATATTCCACAGGAAAGTCGCGGAGCTCGTGGCTGCGATGGACAAGTCCTACAAGGAAGTGATGGCACTGAAGCTGGGTCTACCGGGACGATCCACGCCGATGCAGCGGTTGGAGGAGAAGCGCCAGTGCGAGCGGCGACAACAGCAGCCGCCGCATCAACAGGCGGAGCGGGCCCAGACATGGGCCCCCGCAGCCCTTCAGGCTATGGAAGAGAGGACTGTGGAATACTAGACGCCGACGGCGGCAGCGGGACCGGTGCCCAAGAGGGGGGGCACAGAAAGCCTCGAAGAGCGGAGAAGCAACGAGAGGCTCAACAGAAATTAAGAACAACGCAACGCGACAATCAATGCATTCAAGAAACACCTCGCGAACATTGATACCGCACTACAACAAATTATGGCGGCGCTGCAGACGTTAGGTGGACCGTTTCCAAGCCAGCAACACCAACCACCCCCAGCAGGGATAGAGGAGCAACATCAGCTACAGCATTAGGCACTACGCAAGGCCTCCTGGTCTGGCAGTGACTTGTAATGGGTTCGCCAGAAAGAAGACAGTCCTGCAGCAATGCCTAGAACACACAACCGTGAGGCCCAACGTCATTGTACTGCAGGAGACCGTGATCGAGGAGGTCAAGCTCCCGGGCTACAAGGCGAGCGTCAGCCCGCCGAGCCTGCGGGACACCACCGGCAGCACCGGTAGAGGAGCCTGCACCGGGGTGAGGAAGGGCATCACTTTCCTAGAGCACGATTTACTCAGCCCGAACAGCCTGATTGAGCGCACTTTCATCGAGGTGGTAACTAGGAAAAAACTAGGATGGAGTGCACATTCAAACTAAACGTTTATAGCAGCCCGGCACATTGGAAACAGAAGTTCAAGGCTCTGCTTCACAAGGCAAACCGCATTGCTGGCCCGAGCAACAGTCTGGTCTTGTGCAGAGACTTCAACGCGTCGAACCTGGCATTGGGTTATTGCAGTACACTGGTCAAGTGCCGGGACCTCCTGCAGGACGCGACCGACTGACCCTGATCACCAACCCGGCGGAGCCCACGCATATGGGCAACTCGGTCCCCCCAGACACTACGTCGGACCTTGCGTTCGTTCGGAGCGGCGACAGCACCAATGCGCACACGGGGGACTTTGGCTGGCGGAACACGGGGCACCAGCTGGGCTGCGACCTCTACACCTGGATATCGCCGTCCCGCTCAGCAGTGGCTGCACGGGTACCAACCAACTCCAGCAACGCCGTCAGGACACATGAGGTCACCGACTAGGACGCCTTCCGAAGTTCACTACCGGCTCAGAAAATGGGGCTCGAGGACATCGACGAGTGCCCGGCGGGCTCACGGAGCATGCCACGGCAGCCACCCGAGACATCAAGAATGATGCCAGTATAGGGGCCTGAACTGGGAACAGGTGGCGCTGCTGGCGCCGTTCAACAGTATCACCTGCGGAAGAAAACCGCAAAAATGGTATGGGCTTGCCCACGCGCGAGCATGTGTAGAACGCGTGTTTACATGTTGTTTAAAAGTGCAACCGATCGTAAATGATAATGTTAGTCGTATGACACTCATATTTTTTGTGAGAAATTAGGTACGGGCGAAGCGTGTTCATTTTACCTAATGACCTATATTTAGGGTAATTAATCGCTTATTTATTGGTAGTCATTCATTGGGTTAAAAGCTAAATATATGTCACTGGGGCATGTGAGGTATCAAATGAAAGGTCTCGATGAGAGGGAAAACGTGAGACAAATTAAATATTACTTTCTGGTTATAGTCATGAGACAGTCATGTGAGTCAAAGGTTGGGTTAAGAGTCAAAGTGATCCCACCAGGGCTTGTGAGCTATCAAATTAAAGGTCTCAATGAGAGAAATCACGTGGGACGAATTAAAAATCGTTTTCTGGTCAGTCACGACATGGGAATGTGAGTCATAGATTGGCATAAAAGTCAAAGTGATGCCACCAGGGCTTGTGAGGTATCAAATTAAAGGCTTCGATAAGGGGAATCCCATGGTACAAATTAAAAATCGCTTTCTAGTTATAGTCAGGAATAGTCACCTGACTCATAGATGGAGTTAAAAGTCAAATTGATGCCACGAGGGCTTGCGAGGTACCAAATAAAGGTCTCGATGAGGAGAATCACGTGGGACCAATTAAAAATCTCCTATTGGTCATAGTCATGAGACAGCCATGAGAGTCATAGATTGGGTTAAAAGTCAAAGTGATGTCACCAGGGCTTGTGAGGTATCACATTAAAGGTTGCGATGAGGGAAATCACGGGATACAAATAAGAAATTGCTTACTGGTTAAGTCATGAGACAGTCATGTTAGTCATAGATTGGGATAAAAATGAAAATGGTGCCACCAGGGCTTGTGACCTGTGAAATTAACGGTGTCGATGAGGAGAATCACGTGGGACAAATAAAAAATCGCTTCCTGGTAATGTCATGATACAGTCACGTGAGTCATAGAATGGGATAAAAGTCAAAGTGATACCACCAGGGCTTGTGGGGTCTGAAATTAAAGGTCTCGTGAGGGGAATCGCATAGGAGGAATTAAAAATCGCGTCCTGGGTATAGTCATGAGACAGTCACTTCGGCATAGATTGAGATAAAAGTCAAATTGATGCCACCAGTGCTTTTGGGGTGTCAAATTAAAGGTTTCGATGCGGCGAATCACATGGGACACATTAAAATTGCTTCCTGGTAAATGTCATGAATAGTCACCTGAGTCATAGATTGAGTTAAAAGTCAAACTGATGCCACTATGGCTTGTGAGGTATCAAATTAAAGGTCTCGATGAGGGGAATCACGGGGTACAAATTAAAAGTCGCTTTCTGGTTATAGTAATGAGACATTCACGTGAGTCATAGATTGGGATAAAAGTCAAATTGATGCCACCAGGGCTTTTGAGGTATCAAATTAGAGGTCTCGATGAAAGGAATCGCGTGGGACAAATTAAAAATCGCTTTCTTTTATAGTCATGAGATAGTCACGTGAGTCATAAATTGGGTTAAAATTCAAAATGATGCCACCAGGGCTTGTGGGTTGTCAAAATAAAGGTCTCGATGAGGGGAATCACGTTGGACGAATTAAAAATCAGTTTCTGGTTATAGTCATGATATTAGTCACGTGAGTCATAGATGGGGATAAAAGTCAAAATGATGCCATGAGGGCTTGTGGGATGTCAAATTGACAGTCTTGATGAGGGGAATCACGTGGACAAAATAAAAAATGCTGTCTGGTCATAGTCATGAGCTGATATTCATGAGATGAACTTCTCTGCTTTACTAATGACCTATTTCTTGCCATTGACGTTTCTTCCCTTGTAGAATGTATTTTCCTTGACTTTGCTAAAGCTTTTGACACTGTATCTCATAAACTGCTACTGCTAAAACTAAGCAAACATAATCTTGATGCTAACAAAGTAAACAGGATTGAATGCTTTTTAACAAAGCACTCCCAATTTATCACTGCTAATGAATCCAACTCCCCCCTCTCACACGTAACCTCTGGCGTTCCCCAAGGATCCGTTCTTGTCCCACTACTCTTCCTCATTTACATTACGACTTGCCACATAACATCTCTTCTTCTATAAAGCTCTTCGCCGATAATTGTGGTATTTATTGCGAAATTAAAACCCCTTCTTAGCCCTTCAGTGTGACTTAGACAATGTTTCCTCATCGTGCAATACTTGGCTAATGAACCTTAATGTTACTAAATGCAAGATAATGAGAGTTTTATGTCGAACATGTAATATTTCTATTAACTACGTACTTACTAATTATCCCCTTACTAAAGTTAGCTCTTACAAGTATCTTGGCGTTACAATTTCTGACAACCTTTCCTGGCAGACTCACATTGACCTTATTAAAAACAATGCTAACCGCACTCTCGGTTATTTACGCCGTAACTTCTCCCTTGCCCCGATGCAACTGAAACTTCTGGTCTATAAACCATTAGTGCGATGTAAGCTCGAATATTCATCATCTGTATGGGATCCACGCGTAAACATTCATATCAGTAGCCTCGAAGCAATTCAAAATCGCGCCGCTCGCTTCATTTTGTCCCACTTTTCCCCTGCAGCAAGCGTAATTCATATGAAGTCAACATTAAATCTACCTAGCCTATCACTTCGCCGCAAAATCTCGCGCCTGCGCCTCTTCCACAAGTTGTACTATACCATGCACTCACTGAGTAACTCGCTCTTTTTGCCGCCATCCTATATTTCATCCCGCAGCGATCACCACTTCAAAGTTTGAATTCCAAGCAGCCGTACAAATCTTCATTTTAATTCATTCGTGCCCACAACAAGCTCCGACTGGAATCACCGTCCCGCTTCCATCGCATCAATCACTCACCCTGCCAGCTTCAAGAGTACCATAAACGCATAACCTTTTTAAACATGCTACATTTGTTCGTATAGATTGTTATTTGTTTTTCCACTACTCCTCTCTGTGACGCCTTGTGCATTGAGAGTAAATAAATAAAATGAAATGAAATGATATGCTCACGTGAGCCATAGATGGTGTTAGAAGTAAAAGTTATGCCGCCAGGGCTTGTGAGATATCAAATTAGAGGTCTCGATGAGGGGGATCACGTCGGACGAACTAAAAATCGCTTTCTGGTTATAGTCATGAGATAGTCAAGTGAGTTTCTCTTTCTGTCCCCAGTACCCTCCCCTCAGAGAGAAGTAGAAGGCCCAAGATCAATTTCTCAGGCCGACCTCTTCTCCTTTTTCACAGATTCTCCTTTCTCTCACAGATTCGGTTAAAAATCATAATGTTGCCACCAGTGCGTGTGGGGTGTCATATTAAAGGTCTCGATGAGTAGAATCGCGTGGGAGGAATTAAAAATCGCTTTCTGGCTTTGTGGTCATAGTCAGAACATGGTCACGTGACTCATAAATTGTGTCACAAGTCAAAGTGATGCGACCAGCGCTTGTGAGGCATCAAATTGAAGGTCTCGATGTGGAGGGTCACGCGGGACAAACAAAAAAGCGCTTCCTGGTTATAGTCGTGAGACAGTCATGTGAGTCATAGATTGTTATAAAAGTCGAAGTGGTGCCACCAGGTCTTGTGAGGTATCATATTAAAGATGAGGGGAATCACGTGGCGCAAATATAAAAATCGCTTCCTGGTTATAGTCATGAGATACTCACGTGTGTAAGGGGAGACGCTGGCAGCTGTTTTCAAACCGGTGGCCAGGCATTTGGAGAGAGATGTCACCGTTGCTTTGTGCAGTCATGCGGGGCCGCCATGCACGTCCGTACTTGGTGGAATTTTTGGAGGAGTTGGTAGGCCGCCAATCTCCCGACGAAATCAAACGGCCGCGACACTCCCTGTTCCACGCTACTTCAGCAGCGTCCGTCACCCTTCGAGATCATTGTTCCCGAGGCAGAGGGGAGAACAAGGCAACCATTGGCAATCTGCACGAACAGTGGCTCGTGATTGGCCATCGTCATGACAGGGTTGCCGTGTCTTATAGTCAAACATTCACACATATACAGTAAAGCATGTGCGTATTTATGTTACTTCATTGTGAATATTTCAGTGTCATTTTATAACACTCTCCGTCAAACCTCGAAATGAATTCGTACATTTTAAAAGTAATAAAAGGGGCAAAAGACTGCCTCGCAGGTGGGATGCAATCCTACCTAGTTCATATTCTGTGTGTCATCCTTTGATAACATTGTTTTTGAGTGTCTGCATGCTCATATTTTGAAGGCTTTGAGAACCTAAGAATGTTCTGAGAAACCAGTAATATTTGCAGTCCGAAAGATCCGATACTAGCGAGGTCCACGCGGAAATACCCGAGGGCCCACTGCACAGAACTATAAGAAATTGTCAACGTTTTCGCCTGCAATTTGGTGGTGCGGGGTGGTGCAATTCACCACCATATCAACGAAACCGTGGTCGATCTGGGCACCGGCCCCGATTGTCCGGCTAGGTAAACGGGCTAATCAGGACACGTTTAGCTAGCCTTTACCACAAGCAAGCTGACCGTGCAGATTCAAACACGAGGTCTTGCATCTGCTTGCCTGTCTGGCTTATTTCTTCCTTTTTGGTGTACTATGCGCCTCTTCGACTGATAAAATAATTTTCAACGCAGTAACGAAGTTTCATTTTCATAATGGCTTGACCTTGTGTAAACGCCTTTTTTGTTGTCACCCGGGCAGGGGAAGGGTAGCCCACGTGCGACGCTGTCGATGAATCTCTGGAACGATTGCTCAGCATTGCGTAGGTTAAAAAGCCTGCAGATGATATAAAAAAGTTCGAACGGAAGCGTGATGGTCGTTTTCGGTATGTATTTTTCTCGACGGAAATTTGGTGATATCCCCGTCATGAGGGCTATTTTGCAAAAAATCGCGCTACCATGCAGCAAAACCTTTCAATCCCTAAAAATCAGGAAGCGTATGTGGGTCGTGCAGGGTCGTGGTGTTGAGGCACTCATGTTCTTCATACGGACGCAACTCCCCCTGGTTCAGGGAATCAGGTGCAGAGGTGATGCCCGGAAAGACTGGTGATTGTCACACTATACTATGTTTGAGCATGTGCTCAAATTCTCTACGGTTGGCACTGTCTTTCTATAGCATCAGCTTTCTGGTCCGGAAGGGGACAACGAGACTTTCTTGGATATGTGGTGGTGACCACAAAGGTTTGCAGTTTGATTTTGATTCTGTTGGTTCGGTCAAATCTAAAATTCTAATAGTAATAAAAGGCGGGATCGCATAGAGATTCCTTACCCATGCTACTTCTTTTACACAAATACACGCGCTCTATTTAAAAGGCAACCCCACAGTCAAGAACACAAAGCGGTAAAAACTTATTTACTAGACACATAAGTGGGCTAGAAAGGAATTGGCCTACTTTAGTCCGCTGGGGTGGGCACGGTGGGGAAGACTCACGAAGGAGCGGGGTCGGCCTGCGGAGAAACTCCCACCAGCGACGAACGTGGTTATGGCAGATGGCTAGCGTCGGGAGGAGGAAGCATAGGCCTACTATACATGAGGTCTTACTGTCCGTGCTCCGTGCCACCACCACACCGCTCCCTCGTCGAACGTACACTGGCTTCTACCGGCGGTCGTCGGGCCTACACATTGAGAGTTGGTGGCTCTGGTGGCAGTGTCGGCGACCGCCCTCGGGCCTTCACCGCAGGGACATCGTCCTGCTGCCATCATGGCCTATAGCTTTCAAAGTGCTTCTTAATTCTTTTTAACACGAAAGTGTTTTATTCCGCGGTACACAAACTTCAACGACATCATATACGTCACGGAAATAACATCAGGAGAAAAAGTTTCATTGCTGCGGCAGCGCCAGGATTCGAGCCAACGATCACGATGGCCGCGATGAGAGGTGAGCAACGCTGGGCGAAGTGGGATATGAAGTCAAGCCCGCATAGGTGTACGAGCGTGCCTTATCTCTTTCCCTATAACTTCCTCCATTCACATCGTATTACCGTCTAAGAGAGATGAGGCGAAGTAGCACGTAATGACGCTAATGAGCGCCGATATTTGGCGCCTCGCTAGGGCAGTATATAGCAGCGTAAGCTGGACTGTTTATCCCTCCACCTGTCCATGCTGCGGTGGTGACGGCCCGTGCCCGGTAGAGGAGTAACTTATTTCTCCAGCGTGTGGCCCCGTGTAAAATAATTGTAGCGTTGTTACAGCAAAGCAATCACGCCGACTGGCGAATGTCGCCCATGTGACTGCTGGGTGTGACGAGACACGTCAGCGGGATGGGGAACGCGTTAGTGCACACACAATCCAAATAAGCTTCGAACTATGCCTGTCGCGTTCCCCAACGGAGCTCGTCGCAACGCAAGCGTCTGCCAAAACACGCCATGATGCACACCAAAGTCGGCGCACATTTGCCCAAGTGACCAGCAAGCCGGACGTCTGTCGGCAAGCATACCCACAAGACTACTGCCGACCCGCAAACCATGCTCTTTTCGCTTTAGATGCCCGTCACTTCACGGAAAGATTCGCTGATAACCAGTTCGGATGTGTTAGCATGGTTCGCGAGCGCATGGGGTTTCAATCAGATTTACGCAAGTCTCCAGCACGTGTAATCCAATGTCTATTGTTGATGCGGCATAGGGTGCCATACACACGAAATATAAATAGCGATATGCAAGTTCATACCAAAGTGCAATAAACATTGAACTTTTTTCGTGGAGGCAGATTTAATTTTCGTGTTTTGCCGATTTCTATAAAAGAGGGATCCACATTTTTTGTTTTCATTTTTGCTGGTCCTTTTCTTGGTCAAGTGCTATACAATATGATCCGCGGATCGGCCATCACACGGCACCGGCCCTTCTCTACAGACTCTACGATGCGGGACAAGGTTCACTCTGATAATCTCGGAAATGTAGTAGTTTTGAACCTGGCGGTGTCACACGAAATAGTAAGTGTAACACGGTCACTGCTGAAAGTTCTCTTCTTTTCGCATTTAAACACCGGATGGAAAAATTCTAGTTGTTCAGCTAAAACGTTTCGGCTTGGGTATGAGGAGGTCTTCTATGCTGTGACGCATATCCGGTAGTGGTAGCTTCCCCATCCTTCCTGGTGTAATACCTAGTCGGAATGGAATGTAAGGGATGACTGTATTACAGGAGGAGGCCAATAGGCCCTGGTGTGGGACAAGGGGAAAAGGGGAGGGGAAGATTGTTCATATAAAGTCTGCACTGCACTGTGAGCGTTCACTTAGCATGATATGCGCAGGTGAAGTTGTGACGAGGACACTCTAATACCACCATGATTGGGGTATCCAAAAGGAGCCGTTCAGGAGCCACAAGGGGTGTGTTTGGGGGTACATCTAGATAGAGGGTGAACGATCCGCCATCATACTACTTTATAGAGACCTGTTCTGAGACCGCATTCTGTAATTTTCTGTAAAATTTGGGGGTTGTTTCTGACGTGTTGGACATCTTCTTCAGATGTCATCGGGCGTACGTGCGCCGTAAGGAACTGGTCGCGGTCAGTCGAGTCCACCCAAGAGGGAAGGTAAGACGGGCATGCTGTGTGTTTATTGAAGGTGAAGAGCTTTTCACATATTTTTCCAGATTTGTTCGAACAGTGGAGCCCCTTGCTTCCGCATGTTCATGCACCGGATTACCGGGTGTAGAGGTGTCTGAATGTTTTCGTTTGCCATGTGGGGTAGTGATTGTCCACCACTTCAGATGTAGTCTTTGTTAGCCTGTCACTTTAATCTAGGAGTCAGCAGTATTTGTTTCCCCGGTTGGGGATCGTCAAAGCTGCCTACTGTCGAGTTTCCGGCCTCTTGTTGTATTTACACAGATGAAAAGGGGACCTTACTTGTAGTAGCCAAAACGTTGCCTTTACGGCGTCGGTTCATTGGGAGTTCAGGATAGTCTTTTGGGAGTTGCTTTGTTTTGGTGGCTGCTTATCCTGTTGTCTTTTGTGCATATAATAATATACATGGCGAATTAGTCCGTGTGTGTGAAGTTCGCGAGTATTTCTGCGACCCGTCTGGCAACATACTAATTAAGTTTTAAACTTACCTTGCATTGGGAACATTTTTTCTATGGGGCTTTTGGGTTTCGGGCTACGTGTGAACCTACGTGTCGCACGAGAGTGAAGAAGCCCCTAGTCCTTCTTGTCGGACTTGGTTACGGGTTTTTTTTAGTAAGGCAAGGCCGGCATTGTAATTGGTTTTAATGGCGACGTTTTGTTTTACAGACATTCTAAATCGCCGTTCTTCGAAGGCAGCCGTGTCTGTTAAGTCAAGGGTTTTGCAGAGAGATTATCAGTATCGGTTTCTCGTTAAATGCGACGTATGTGGCCTGATTTCTGGCAATTATAACTAAACTTTTGGCGTGTTGTTGCGGGTACGCTTTGATAAATTCGTAAAGCTAACTCATGACTCCAGAAAACATGGGTGTGACAAATGTGACAGGTTTCCTATTGAATTTAGATTAGTGTAACCTTTGGGAAGGAATGCTTTTGTTTAAAAATTATCTAATGATGCGTAAGTCAAATTTCCTCCCCCCTCATTGATCAATCCATTGGTGTTCTGTTCGTTCTCCTGCAACGGTAACATTTCCAGGTCAGCTAGCGCCAATCACATTTATATTTTCAATGTCTACCTGTTTATGCTTCAAGGTTGAGTCGTTTACCTCTCGGTGCACACGCAAAAAGGTCAGTGTTAGCTTTATCGGCTAAATATTGTCAGCCATGCATTAATTTCTGGGATTGTTTCAGTACGTACACAAAAATGCGACATACTTTGCTAGAACTTTTCGCTCTTAAACGTTTTTGGTCGTAGAGTGTAAAACCTGAAGACACGGCAGAGTGTCGATACTGTGAAAATTTTCGGCCCTCTTTCGGTACTTGTTATCTCCCTTTGTTTGCGAAGGCACTGCAATATGTTCCGGAGGTCTATATTGCTAGCGCACTGACCTTTCAATTGCGGGTACAGGGTTGGATTCGGCTAGAGCACTAAAATTTGTGATGTTTGGTGTATTTACCTTCAGTAGGTTGACTGGTGTGGTAGTTATGTCTAATATATGCTCCTGAGAACACTGTATAGGGCTAAGATTTCAGCAAACTGTGGCTCCCGTTAAAGCGCTGCTTAGTTGCTGGGCTCGTATAATCAAACAACGGCAGTTGTAACCGTGGTCCATGCGGCAGTTGTACCACTGCAGTTGTCCAGCATGGTCCATCAGGGCAATTTGTGACCGTGGTCAACAAATTATTTCGCAAATTACAAAAATGCTCTAACTTACTAGCTTTTTTCTTTGGGGCTGTGGTTTTCCTATCTGGGTACACTGAAAAAGCGTGAAAATACTGAAATATATCAGGGTTACTGCTTCTTATATCGGTGTTTCACATGCCTACTTTACTAGTCGGTAAGCTGTGGTAGTGAAGCATGTCTGTCGTATTCTGCTCATGTGTCTCTTTATGGGCTTTATGTAAGAACGTAAACTGGAGGGTAGAGTGTTGCCAAAGATACTTCTGAATTTTTATATGAGAAATGGCTAAAATTCCTTAAACACTCCGTATGGAGCTGGGCGGTAAAGAGAGAATAAACATTTATTTAAATTAACAGGCGATTGTACTCAAGCTTTAAGGACGCGTCCTCACTCCAGGATGCCTCGAGCGCAGGAAGAATCGACAGCCCTTGGAGCCAGCCGACGCTGGTTGTCCCAGCCGGTGCTCGCCAAGGCGTTCTCTCAAAGCTCGACAGTAAAAAGTTGCAGGTTGTGATGAATCAGTGGGGATTGGTCACATCCTCCAACCATATGGCTTAGTGTTCCGGGTTCTCCACAAAATCTGGAAAGCGGGGAGTTCTTGGGGTTGAAAGGTGAAGCCAAATAGGATGGGGGAATGTATTCGTCTGGAGAGCACGTAAATGACGTTCATGCACTCGGGGCAGAGATTTGTGGCAGGGAGCGAGCATCTGACGCGACAGCCTGTAGTGCTGCGTGATCTCTGCGTAAGAGGTAAAGGGCTGCATAAACTCGGGTTCGGCAACGCTGCTCTCGGCGCCCGGTCGGTGGGTCAATTCTAGAGCAATGGCGTCCGCCACCTCGTTTTCAGGGATACCGTAATTAGCCGGAGCACATGTAATCCTGATTAGCCTCTTCGGGGGCTGCTGCTGGATGATGCGTACCGTCGTGGTGTGCAGTCGTCCCCCAGCGAAATTTCGAAAACACTGCGGCGATTCAGTGACAGTAACCGCGGCATAAGTTTGCACGACGGCGAGGGCGATTGCCACTTCCTCTGCTTGTATGGTATTGTCGTCGGCAACGAGAAGCTGCAACAGGGCTTGTTTTCGACGACTACGGTGGAAACCGCCACGGACCTACCCGGATAAGACTCCGCGTTCGTATACGCTGTTGTCGGTTTATTGCCATAGATCTTGTATATGCTTTTGCTCTGGCTTCCCTCCTGTCAACGTGGTACACGGGGTGCATATTACGGGGCAGGGGGTTTACCATGATTTTCTTACGGACTTCGTGTGGTAGGGTTCCCGTGAGTGCAGGCGGGTGATCGAGTGGAGCCGAGAGCCTCAGGAGTGAGAGGATCGCCCTCCCCGTTTCTGTTACCCCCAGCCTCACTCTTTGGATGATGAGATGAGCCTCAATAAGCTCCTCGGCAGTGTTGTAAATGCCAAGACGAAGGCGTCTTTCTGTGGAAATGGAGACCGAAAGTCCGAGTGCTTGTTTTTGTGCCTTGCGGATCATCGTGTTGACCTACTGTGTCTCGGTGATGCTCAGCAGAGCGTATGGTAACACGCATATAATCCTCGACACGACAAAGGCCTGGACGAGCCGAAGCACGTCCACATCTTCCATGCCAAAGGTATTCGTGGCAATCGGGTGTATCATGCGCGTCACCTGATCGGTCATGGTTTTGAGTTTGGCAATGAGTAGTGAGTTAACCTTTTGTTTCTTGAAAGGTCATTCCGAGAATGTTCATATGCTCAGATGGAGTGATGGTGTGGCCACCTAACTTCACGCAAGTGGTCGGTGGGCCCGGGAAATGTTTCTGGCATGGCGAAACGACTAGCAACTCCGATTTTTCGGAGCGCAGCACAGGCCGCACGACTTCGCATATTCGCTTACCACTTCCGCTGCTTGCACGCTATACTGCATTGCCCCAACTGACCCCGTGGACGTCTAGATTGTAATGTCATCCGCGTATAGGCGATGCCTGATCTCTGGGATGTTGTTGAGAAGAAGCGGAAGCCCAACAAGAACAAGGTTAAACAGCAGGAGAGAGCGCAGTGCTCCCTGAGGCGTACTGCGACTTCCCAGGAGGAATGGTTTTGTGGGGATATGAACAATTTTTATAACAGCTTTCTTGCCGGAAAGAAAGTACCCCACGTATCTTAATGTGCGCCCACCGCATCCAAGTGCGTTGAGGTTCTGCAGGATCTCTGTGTGCCGCACATTTTCAAAAGCACCCTTCAGGTCAAGTCCAAGTAGGTACATTGGGGCATTGCGGGTAGCAGCGATCATGACTTCTTCCTTAAGCTGCAGGAGGATATCTTGGGCTGAGAGGTGAGGACGAAACCCCACCATCGTTGTTGGGAATAGGCCCGAGTCTTCAAGATAGGGTTCCAAGTGGTTAAGACTTACAAACTCGAGAAACGTGCCGACGCACAACGTGAGGTAATTGGCCTTAAATTCTCAGTAGTTAGTGGTTCCCCCGGTTTTGGTATAAAGCGAACCTCCGTTGTTTTCAATTCCTCTAGTAGTATACCTTCCCGTCACTCGTTGTTGAGGTATTCTGGCAGTTTAATTATTGAATTGTCATCTAGGTTAATCAGCGCGTTGTTTGTAACCTGGTCAATGACAGCGGCAGTGTAGAGCAACATTCGGCTATGCAAAATTGTGTAAAGGCGCACTTACCCAACTTTGCCAACAATAACTGCTTCTAGCTGCCTTTTTACAATCCTATCTCTTCCAAGGAAACAAATTAAATAAGAAAATATCGCTCTTTCACATTTTTTGCCAGTTTTTTTATTAAACTTCATAAAATGTCGCTATTCCCAAAACCTTCTTTCAGGTGGGTCCTGATAGATTTACGTGGAACTCTTGACACAACGCTGCGTTCGGCATCTATTTTCTTGGTGTGTAATTAAAGTAAACTCGTACTTCTTCGCAGGGGAAATATTGGCGTTGAAAGTAAAAAAAATTATGCACTTCCTTTGTCATTAGGCGCCACCAACTGTACTTCTTATTCCTCAGTAATATAGCGTATAATCTCATCTCAATAAATATTGCGGCATATTTGGAACTCTTAATGTGCCGAAGAATAAAAGTTTATTCACCCACAACGAGAAATCTCAGAAAAACAAATGGGCCAGCTTCGCACATGTCCTGTGATGTCCGGGTTAACCGCGAAGCGTGCGGCCCCGCTTAGCTCATTCTTGGTTCGGGTATGTTTATGAGTACCTGCTGTGGTGGCTCAGTGGTGGCTGAGGCATTGTGCTGCTGAGCTCGAGGACGCCGGTTCGATTCTCAGCCGCGGCGACAGATTTTCTTATGGAGTCCAAAAGCGGAAACGCGCATGTGTACGAGATTTCGGCGCACCTTCAGGTGCTCAAATAATCCAGAGCCGTCCCCTACGGCACACCTGATTGCCTGACTTGCGTCGGCGCGTGAAACACTACAATCAATCAAAAATATATATCTATGCGTGCTTATGCTTTGAGATTCTGCCATTTTTTTAGTGGTGTCTACGTTAGCCCCGAAATAGCAATGAGTCCTCAGTCTTTATAGTATGTGCAATGTACGCGTGCCCACAATATTTCCGGTAAAGCTTCATGAGTTGCGGAGGCCTCTGAGGGACGATCGTTTGTCAAACCTTTGAACTCCTACGATGACCTCTGTTTGGCTTTAGAGGCGTAGATTGTAGGACACTAGTTAGGAAGTGCATTATTGTTATCGCTCATCAGCCGTTTGGCTTGCTTCACTTTTGCGGTAATTCATCTTTTTGAACCAGAAAACTGCAGCCCTCGCAGTAACAAGCCATATAGCCGGTCACCCAGCGACGCGTGTCGAAAGCCGTGGTGGTACAAGCTGTATTGCACATTTCCGCAACAACTTTCCCAAGCCGTGCTTGTACCAGTTGTATTGAGAATCGGATATGTTGCGACAGGTGGTCCGCCCGTGTGTAGCGAGAAAAAACTTTCCTAAAGCGTTGGCGGCTGGCGCGATGACCTCTTCTCTCGGGGACTTTATTCTGCGCACGTTCGAGGGCTCAAGCACCCGCTAAAGCAGCGTCGCAGGTAGACCTTCTACGGTGAAATGGGCAAGCACGCTGTCAGTAAACAAAGGGGCCTGCATTTTAAACTTTATTCTTGTCCCGGTTTCAGCAGCTCCAATTACTCGCCGGATATAGGATTTGCGGCTTGACGTGCTCAGAATTGGAAAACCTAGTCACAATCGGCTTTTTTACGAGCTCAGAAGCATTACCCATATAAGCATCGCCAACTTCTTGTACTTCAACAGCACGAGCAAAAAAAATGCTAACAGATTTCTTGGGTGTAAGGAACACTTATGAGATCAGCGGCCAGGCACCCGTGCTGCGCGTGAGAACCCGCCACTCTGTCTGGGAGCTCAGCAGTATGGACTCTACGCCGCAGCCGTCGCCAATTCGTCACGGCGCGCACGGGAGACGGATTGTCAGGCCCACCGAATACCACGGGGATAATCCCCCCATTGAGAACGTAGACGGCGCCGCCGGGTTCCGAGAAGCACCGGGGAGTGCAATTGGCGACGTCAGTGCGTGCGCCGCGCGCAGCCGCCATTGTTAACGTGCTGCTTCGGCATAGTGCACTGTCGCCGCCTTTCGCTCTCACCCCGTGGGGTCGCGCGCACTTGCTCGTCCGCGAGAGTGCAGTTGACCCAAAGATGGCGGCGCCTCATTCAATATTCCGTAGGGCGCTGAGTGACATCTGTCTACGTAAATTTGGGCACTCCCTTACGCGTGTGTGAACGCTACAGGGACGTTGCCGAGAGAGTGTAATCTCGAGGTGACCCGCCGCGGTGGCTCAGTGGCTAAGGCGTTGCGCTGCTGAGCACAAGGTCGCGGGTTCGATTCCCGGCCGCGGCGGCCGCTTTTCTGATGGAGGCGAAAAGCAAAAACGCCCGTGTGTACGAGATTTTGGCGCACGTTAAAGATCCCCAGGTGGTCAAAATTAATCCGGAGCCCTCCACTACGGCGCGCCTCATCGCCTGCGTTGCGTCGGCGCGTTAAACCCTATATCAATCAATCAAATCAATCAGTAATCTCGAGGTGGTATAAGGCCGAACTTGGCCGTTTAAAATCGTTCTCGTCTGAGCGCTGAGCTGGACAGTATCCGGCGGGACAAGGAGTCTCGACCGTTAAAGCTAGGTTGGGATATGTGAGCCCCCCAGGCTACAGATTAAGATCGCGTCGGAAGTTTAGGGTACAACGCCGTACCGGGCAACTAGATGGATCTTACGGCGAGTCAGAGTCTCGGCCGTCGTTTCTCGAGGAGCTAGCGTCTAGCTGAAGTTTGAAGTGTTTCTTTTCGTTTTTCCTACTGTAAATATCTGTATCTGAACTCTTCGTTTCATTTGTTGAACCCCGACGCCTTGAGTTCGTCAATTCGACCGCCGCCTCCAAGAAGTAGTACAGTCGCCCTTCCAGCCCCCTGCCAAATCAACCGGAGCACGGGTGATTGGAGTCCTGATCGACACCAGACTTCGGGGAAACGAACCAGAAGTATCTTCACTGTGCAGCCGACTGGATTTGGAAGAAATCACCAGGCCACAACAAGGGGCGGCAAGCAGACACGAGCCCGCCTTCATCGTCAGCTGCCGAGCTCCGCGCGCAGTGGAGCGGCAGAGCCAAGCCAGCGCACGGGGCCAACGACGCGGCGGCCGACCACCGAAGGTGCGGATGAGTAGAATTTATTGCGCCTCGTTTTGGCCGTGCAGGCTGAGTATGGGGTTGCATGGTAGTCACGCGGAGCATGCCAACAAACATGGCGGAAGGAGACGGAAATGGTCAGACACATGAGGCGCCACCTCAAGGAGAAACGGCAGCAGGAGGGGTGGTCCAAGTGGAGTCTGAGACAATAATTCTTAGACTAATGGAATTGGAGTTTTAGGAACGGGAGAGAAAAGCAGAGCGCAACGCGGCGCAGCGAGAGTAAAAAGAAGCGCGCGAAGCGAAGGAAAGAGCGCGAGAGGCAGCGGAGCGAGAGAGAAGAGAGGCGCGAGAACCAAAGGAGCGTATACAAAAACTTCGGCTTGCATCTGAAGAGAAGCTGCGAAGGTATGAGTTGGAACTGTAGCGGAGAAGGCAGATGCCGTTGCGCTCGGACACCTGCGAGCAGAAACAATGGGGCACAGATCCAGCTAGTTGTATAGCGACATCGAAGTTGAATGGTTCCGGCCACTGTTTGGAAGTCGAACATTGCGATGACAAAACAAGCAGCCGTGACTCCCTACACAAGGCTAGCATTTCCGCCGGTGTCGAACGCGTGGAGATGGACATGGGGATGAGGATTGACGAGGTAAGCGCGCCCGGTGATACCGTAGAGCGGTGTAATGAAGTGATGCTCGAGCATGACGAGCAGCTTTGCAGGCAAAGTTTGGGGACGGAGTTCAGCGCAGAATGCAAAACCGGTAGAGCAGGCCCAGTTATGCACTGACAGCAAAGTTGAATGAGGGCAGCCCGTTTTTTCAACTTGAAGCCGCGTGAGAACGAGATAAGCTACCGTGGCTGCGCACAGGTGGCGTGCGGCTCAGCCGGGAACAGCTGCATGGAAAGGGAATCGAACACGCGGAGCGTTCCAGCGAGCGCGTCCGGCATAAGAGCAGAGTCAAGGGGTAGCCCAGTTGTCGCGAGTGTAGGGCCGCCAGTCACTTTTGCACCAGACACTGCGATAATGCATGCTGAAATTGCTGGCATGGGCAGTACCCAGATTCTAATAGGTGGACCGGAGAAGACTGGAGTCGTGCAGGAAAGTCTGGGGGCCCACCGCGCTCCCAATTCCGCTCGAAAGTTGCACCAGAAAGCGAACTCCGTGTCGGGCGTTCACGAGCACGTCCCGAAGAGAAAGGAGATAGAAGACGAGAAAGCATGTGACGAGACGGAGTGAAAAAGACGGAGTTCACGATTCGGCTGAGGAAACGCAGTGACTAAAGGCGGATAAGGGAGCTGAGAAAGTAGACTGGGTTGAACATGTAGAAAATGGAAGAAAAAGTGAGGAAGAACACGAGAAGATGGAGGATGAGCAGCGCAGAACATTTGAAGAGGGAGGGTAGGAGCGATAAGGAGATGTCATGTGGGTTAGGCAGTCTTGAGGGTGAGAGTGTACCCGAGTAGGCTGATGGAGAACACCTTGAAGCATGGGTGGAGACTGCGAAGCAAAGAATGAGAGCTTTTGAGGTGGATAGGAAGGAGAGAGAAAAATCATGTGAGGAGACAGATGCTGAGGAGACAGGGGAACGAGATACAATCAGCGGTCCCGCAAAACTGGTGTCTGAGATAGAGCTTCGTAGCTTTAGTGTCGGTTGCGGCCGTTATCGAGATTTAGTCGGGAGCCACGCTGGAAAGGTTGACGCACTAAGTTCTGCGACCTGGCAGTGTGCCACAGGCACGAGTTCGGACTTGTGCCAGAATGAGTGCGTGCTGGGACGGCAGAAAAACTGCCTTGGTCCGGGCGCAGCTCAGAATGCACCTAGCGTGCACGAGCGGTTGTTGGTAATAACAGGTCCCTGTGAGGTTCTTGTTGTGGGGCACTCTGTACGTAAGGGAAAGAATGACCCCGAGAAAGTAGTCGCGTTCGCGGTCTGAAATTCCGCTCCAGCATCAACCCTTCGCTCATGCTGCCAGCACGCGGCATTGCCGTACGTTGGGGCATTGGAGAAGCATGGCCGCGTGCCCTATGAGGCAGGAAACGGTGTCGCATTTTGTGATACCACTCCGTCTTCCCCAAAGTTGTGTTCGCCTCAAGGGGCTAAATTATCGAGACTTGCGTTGACATTGCAACGCTACACGGTCCGGATCATCTGAAGAGGGGTTGGAAATACTCGAATGCACTACCCTGTTTTCCGAAAGTTGCTTGGGGAGGTCAATATTGAATTGCCTGCCAGCCTTGATACCGCCACGACGGACGTGAACGTTCCCGTTCACCCGTCCTTTTTCGTCGGGTGTGTGTGTGTGTGCGTGTGTGCCGTGGTTGTGCGCGACGAGATGCATTGGGTGCTCGATCTGTGCACCGAATTAATGGATCTGCGCACCGAACCGAACTTTCTGTGCACCGCAAGTGAGCGAAAGCACAGCCGAACATTCTTGAAGGAACGTTATTAGGCTACGCCGTCAAAGAGGACATTTGCGCGCGTGCGCTAAGTGGCAATGCAAACTTTCCTAACGTTTTATTTTTGTTGACAGCGACATTTCCCGTGTTCCTTGCCAGTCCTTATCCTTTTTCTTCTTGTTGTGGAGTGTCCGAATGTGTGTGCGTGTTTGCAGTGATAGCGCGCATCAGTGTTATAGGCTGAGCTGTCTCGTTGTTCGTGGCGTTTACGCGCCCCAGAGACACGACAACATTTTCATTTACTCGCACTTACTGTTTTTAGCATTTTTTGTGTGTTTCCAGTTTTCTAGAGTATTCCGTCCCTTTTGAACGGCTAGTGAATAGGTTGCCTTTGTAGTTTAGGCGAGAGAGGGTTCAGATCAAATGTAGAAATCTAAGGGGGCTCATTTGTGGTTACACCTAGCTCCTTCCATGTGTTTTTTTTTTGTTTGTATGTTCCGCTGTTATTGCTGAACGAGAGATGAAACGACTGGCCCTTTTGAATTTTCCTCGGATTGACTGAACCAAGAGGTCAAGTAACGCTCCTAAAGGGAGGAGTTGTAAGGTCCACTTATGAGATGAGCGGCCAGGCGCCCGGGCTGCGCGTGAGAACTCGCCACTCTGTCTAGGGGCGCAGCACTGTGGACTCTACGCCGCAGCCGTCGCCAATTTTTCACGGCGCGCACGGGAGACGGATTGTCAGGTCCACCGAATACCACGGGATTAATCCCCCCATTGAGAACGCAGACGGCGCCGCCGGGTTTCGAGAAGCACCGGGGAGTAGTAATTGCCGATGTCGGGGCGTGTGTTGCGCGCAGCCTCCATTGTTAACGCGCTCCTTCGGCATAGTGCACTGTCTCGCCTTTCGCTCTCACCCCTTGGGGTGGCGCGCACTTGCTCGTCCGCGAGCGTGCCGTTGACCCAAAGATGGCGGCGCTTCATTGAATATTCCGTAGCTCGCTGAGTGACAGCTGTCTACGTGAGTTTGGGCACTACATTACGCGTGCACGAACGCTACCGGTGAATTACCGAAAGAGTGTGATCTCGAGGTGTTATAAGGCCAAACTTGGCTGTTAGAAATCGTTCTCGTCTGAGCGCTGAGCTTGGCAGTTCCTGCCGGGACAAGGAGTCTCGACCGTTAAAGCTAGGTTGGGATTGGTGAGCCGCATAGCCTAGAAGTTAAGATTGCGTCGGAAGTTTAGGGTACAACGCCGTACTGGGCAACTGGACGAATCTTGCGGCAAGAAAGAGTCTCGACCGTCGTTTCTCGAGCGGTTTGTGTACGCTCCAATGGTAAGAGAGTTAGACGAAGTTGAGAAGCTGAAGTGATTTGTGCGCACTTTGAGCTAGCGTCTACCTGAAGTTTGAAGTGTTTCTTTTCATTACTCAAGTACTCAGTTTTCCTACTAAATAAACCCTTATATAAGCTCTATAAATAAGCTCTATATAAACTCTTCGTTTCATTTATTCAACCCACACGACTTTAGTTCTTCAATTCGACCACCGTCTACAAGAACTTCAACACCCTCGCCCTGCCAGCCCCCTGCCAAATCAACCGGAGCTCGGAGGATTGGATTCCTGATTGGCACCGGACTTCGGGGAAACAAACCACAACCATCTTTACTTTGTGTTTCACCCTACCTCGAAGAATTCTCATTCTTTGCAAGTGTTTATGTTAGAAATTCAGTGAACAGTTGACCTGTTTCGTCTCTGATTGCTTTGAGACGCATGTACATTTTAGGAATGAAAATCGCAAGACCATTGAATATTTACACAGAGCTTATTTACATAAGGAACGGGAACGGCTAACTGCACAATAAAACATTAGCGATGGCAAGCAGCAAACGGCTTCGTGCTTGATAGTATGTCTTCAAACAATAAATGAAAAAGAATTGACGAAGGCACTTTTTTTCACACACGATTTCCGCTGAAAATTTTACCAGACTTTCAAAACATTCTGAGAAACTGTAGAACAGCCATAATGAAATTGAAAATGTTGCAAATACACGCACAATACCAGTATTGTTTGGTATAAAGCGAATTGTTTTGGATGAATCAAGTTATTTGTTCGCATGGGTAAATTTGACCACCAGAAAAAATCTTGCCCTTTATTCTTGTTTTCAATACGCATCATTTGAATTTTCAAAGCCTCAATGCAAAGGTCAAGTAGAACAAACTGTCATGTAACAGAATTTTCGATCGGGATGTTATCGCGCGCAGATGATTCATTCATTTATCCTTCGCAAATACTATCATAAAAAAATTTTAGTTTGAACTATACATTTTGTGTATTCTGGTGCAGTACATGCAGGAGACCGACACGAAATAACTGCTGTTAGTGCGGAAGCCAAAGCAAGTATTCTTTTCTTACTGGCCGTGCTTAAGGCTATTGGTATCTAATATACATTTTCTGATGAATAAAGATACGTGGTCACAAATACGACATCCTTTACGAGTCGTGAACTTCTCAAATAGCTTTTCCTTCCTCTGGTCATCTGGCTACTAGTGTGAAATCTGTTTTGTTAGCTAGACTATCCGCGCTACCTTTTTTTGATGTAACTCTTGCAGGAGCAAGAGACCTTCGCCTTCCGGGAGGTATCGCTTTGTTTACAGCATTTCTTGTTTTATTCTAGAATCACGGCGTTGACATTACTAAGAAGAAGGCGAGCGCAACCCTTCCATTTAAACAGTCGCAGCACACGCTACTAGCAACAGAGTGTTTCGTCATAGCACCAGAATAACCACCGTCGGGTTAGCTCTACGATCTGAGCAATCTGTTTTGATATTTCATCATCATCATCATCACCAGCCTATCTACGCCCCCTGCAGGGCAAAGGCCTCTCCCATTATTCTCCAATTACTTCGGTCCTGTGCCAACTGTGGCCAATTTATCCCCGCAAACTTCTTGATCTCATCTGCCCATCTAACTTTCTGCCACTCCCTGCAACGCTTGCCTTCTCTAGGGATCCACTCTGTTGCCCTTAATTACCAGCGGTTAACTTGCCTTCGCATTACATGCCCTGCCCACGTCCATTTCTTCTTCTTAATTTCTACTAATATGCCTTTAACACCAGTTTGCTCCCTGACCCACTGCGCTCTCTTCTTGTCCCTTAATATTACACCTATCATTTTCCGCTCCATTGCCCGCTGAGTCGTTCTCAATTTAAGTTGAACCCTCTTAGTGAGCCTCCAAGTTTCTGCCCCGTAGGTGAGTACCGGTAAGATGCAGCTGTCATACACTTTCTTTTTCAGCGACAATGGTAGGCTGCTATTCATTATCTGAGAATGTCTGCCATATGCCTCCCACCCCATTTTGGTCCTCCTAATTATCTCTGCCTCATAGTTGGGATCTGGGGTCACAACATGGCCTAAGTAGATCTATTTGCTTACCACTTCCACTGCCTCGCCACCTATTTCAAACTGCTGTGCTGTCCCGAGGTGATTGATCATTACTTTATTTTTCTGCATATTAATTTTCAGGCCCATGGTTCTACTGTGTTTGCCCAGTGCGGAAAGCATGCTTTGCAATTCGTCCCCCGAGTTACTTAGCAAGGCAACGTCCTCCGCAAATGTGACGTTACTGGGGTATTCTCCATTAACCCTTACTCCCACCTGTTCCCAATCCAACGTTCGGAATACTTCTGTAAGCATGCTGTGAATAACATTGGAGAGATCGTGTCTCCTTGTCTCACACCTTTCCTTAAAAGTATTTTACTGCTCTCCCTATGGAGGATGATGGTAGCTGTAGACCCATTGTAGATATCCTTTAGTATTCTTACATAATGCTCATCTACCCCCTGGTTCCGTAATGCCTGAACGACTGCTAGGGTTTCGACTGAGTCAAATGCTTTCTCATAATCTATGAAGGCTATAAATAGGGGTTCAGTATACTCAGCGCACTCCTCTATCACCGGATTGATCGTGTGAATATGGTCCATTGTTGAATAACGTTTACGGAACCCTGCTTGTTCTTTAGGTTGACTGAAATATAAGGTTGCAAAGATTCGGTTAGCGATTACCTTGGTAAATACCTTGTAGACGACTGACAGTAAGCTGATCGGCCTGTAATTTTTCAAGTCCTTCATGTCGCCTTTCTTATGGATTAGGATGATGTTCGCGTTCTTCCAGGATTCCGGTACCATTGCGGTCATTAGGCATTGCGTATACAGGTTTGCCAGTTTTTCAAGTACAATTTCGCCGCCATCCTTCAAGAGGTCTGCTGTTATCTGATCCTCACCAGGTGCTTTGCCCCCTTTGATTTCTTTCAAGGCCTTCCATACTTCTTCGGTCGTTACTGGTGGGATCTCTACCTCCTCTGAACTACTGTCTCGTTCGGCATTATCCTGTATGTCCCGGCTACTGTATAGATCCTTATAGAACTCCTCGGCTACTGTGACTATTTTATCCCTATTTGTGATGACATTGCCTTGCTTATCCTTAAGTGCATACATCTGATTTTTCCCCACGCCAAGACGTCTCTTCACTGCTTTCAGGCTACCTCCGTTCTTTAGAGCGTATTCGATCCTCTCCATATTATACTTCCGTACGTCAGCTGTCTTACGCTTATTGATTAACTTCGAAAGCTCCGCTAGTTCTATTCTGTCAGCTGCGGTAGAGATTGTCATGGTTTGCCGTTTCCTAATTAGATCTCTCATCTCCTGTGAAAGTTTGCCAGCATCTATCTAGCCATAGTGCCCCCGACTTTATTGCACACGTCGTGATAATACGTGTAAGGTTGTCGCTGGCATCCTGTGTCGTAAGCTCGGCTTCCTCGTTAAGAGCAGAATATCGGTTCTGCAGCGCTATCCTGAATTCTTCTACTTTGCGTCTTACTGTTAGCTCATTTATCGGCTTCTTTCGTGCTAGCTTGTGGCGGTCCCTCCTCAAAGCTAGCCTAATTCGAGATCTTACCATACGGTGGTCACTACACCTTACCCTTCCGAGCACTCCCACATCCTGCACGACGCCAGGGTTATCGCATAATATGAAGTCTATTTCATTTTTGTGCTCGCCATTCGGGTTGCTCCAGGTCCACTTCCTACTTTCCCGTTTACAGAAGAAGGTATTCATTATGCGTAGGTTATTCCCTTCTGGAAACTCAACTAGTAGGTCCCCCCTGCTATTTCTACAGCCCAGACCATAGTTCCCAACTGCCTTGTCTCTAGCCTGATTCTTGCCTACTTTACCATTGAAGTCCCCCATAACTACGGTATACTGTGTTTTTACTTTAGCCATTGCCGATTCCACATCTTCATAGAAGCGTTCCACTACTTGGTCGTCGTGGCTGGATGAGTTCTCATGTTTATTCTACCGCAAAAAACAAAGCTTAAACTTTCGGCAGGTAGCTTCGCTTATGGCTGCAGTTTTCATGTCCTGTTTTACTGTTTTCCCTCACAGTCGTTGCAAAGGAATGCTGTCGTTTTGAAACCATCGTCTGTAGTAAGCAATCTTAGAAGACGAACGGCATTTACCTATATCTAAGGGAACTTATGCCATATGTTGTCTCTTATGCACGTCTCAGAAAGCGGTACACTAAAGTGGCTCTTCAGCGCGCGAGCACCCTTGCGCAACTGTTAATCCAGCTCTATTCCTAACGGCGCCTGCTTGTGTATTTACCCTTTCCTATTTTCACGTAACAGCAAGGAAGATCTAGAAACCCTAAGTGTATTCCCGCTGCGACATTTTCCATGAACCTGTAGTAACAAGCTGGCGCGTTTTGCTAATCGTTTCCAGTAGCGCCCACGCTTGCATTTTTTTTTATGGTGAAACGCTTTAGAGCCGTGGGAGGCAAAAAAAGCACTCACTTCAAAGTATTTAGTAGAAGCGCAATTCCGGCGTCACTCTGCTTCTAGTTCGCTTCGCCTGCGTACGCCACACTCGAACATTCCAAGCATCAGCAGCCCATGACGAATGTTTAGAAACTCCACAAAGGTCATTAGCTTCCTAGCGATGGGCAATCCACCGGAACATTATTTAAATATTCTTTGAACGCCACGTAAACGCCGATCTGAAGTAGAGTGGCGCAGAAGGGGCATCAGGAACCAAGGTACAAAAGCAGGCCGTTCCTGTCTTGTTTATATGCGTCGGGGGGAGGTAAACAAGCAACAGCGCACCAAAAAGTAGTTACCAAATAAGTTACCAAATTGCATGACAATACAAAACTCATTTAAACTAGGCTGCAGCCTATTTAAAGGGGTATTAAAATACGTTTTTCCGACGCATTGGTGTTCACAATTTTATGTATATCAATGTCCTAATAATGACCTCCTCTAATAATGTTTTTAGAGTGATTGGTATTCGTGGTGTTATTGCAAATCAGAACATCGTATTTTCATCAGCGCCGCGGTTCTGCCTTGTTTCACCAGCATTGTGGTACCGTGCGAAGGTGAAACGCTTTAGAGCCGCGGGAGGCAAAAAAAGCACTCACTTCAAAGTATTTAGTAGAAGCGCAATTCCGGCGTCCCTCTGCTTCTAGTTCGCTTCGCCCGCGTACGCCAATGATGCCTCGCTTCTTGGTGACGTCTGCAAGAACATCTATTGGAAGAGCGTCATCTGGTGCTGCGATATTCTGCCTCGCAGCATCGCTCTGGGACGAGAAAGCCTCACTTCCTGCGTTCCCTTTGGGCCGTTTTTTTCTACCTTTGCTTATGAATACTGCACTCCGCTCACGTTTGCAAAAGCTGGTGGAGGGAAGGCGTTGCGAGTTTTGCGCTTGCAAACCACGCCGACAGATCACGCGGGAGGAGGACGACCCTGTCCCCACCGGCACACGGGATGAACCGTCTTGGTACATATGGGGGTCTAAACTATGTGAGCGATATATAACGTATCGCGTTAAAATTTGGTTGAGTGAGCATGTACGCGCGTTCGGAACAGACGTCGGTTTATATTGCTTATTTGGCCGCTCGTTCACGCCGATTTCGAGCTAAGTCGTTTTGAGGTGACGCTATGCACGCACGTACACCGGCGGTTGTTTCGATCGGTTGTAAGCATTTATAACTGTAATAAAAAGCAACCAAAGGGTTGCACGGTACAGTACAAGAACTTGTTTTAGAGTGCGCCCTGCACTTTATTTCCTCCTCTCTCCCATCTTACTTTCCGGTAAACTCCAACGCGACCCTGTGCTTATCAACTGCTAATTAAGTACACCGTAACCGATATTGCGCGAACCATTGATTGGATTATTTTTTTATATTATGTTTTTACCGCCCTGCTGCACCTTGCTGTGTTATCTGTGTGCCAGGTGAAACCAGTGTTTCACTTTTTATTTTTATGTCGCACGTGTTATCTCTTTTGATAGGGAGAGCATTTCGAACTGCCGTCCACAGCCTAGAATGATTTTCTTTGATCTACAGCGTTGTTTATGTAATTCGACGGTTCGAGGAACACTCGTTCCCAAGGATTATTGACGTACAGCAGACACCATAGTATTACATTCGGCGTCAACCCACCTGCGCACGTAACTTTGTGGTCTGTTGCTTGGGAATCTCTATATTCTTTGAGTTTTTATGGGAGCACAAAGTAGCTTCAAACAACTTGGTTTTCCTTCAAGAAAACTGCATCGTTCTTGCTACGTGACATCTAGCAGAGGTACGGGGTACGCATCCTTTACGCCCCATACGCTCTCTGGGAACCGAAAAGCCAGCCCAAGCACAGCAAGCCGCCGACTTTAAAGTTCACTGGCCGACTTTTGTCTCCTACAACAGAGAACCAAGAGTAAGAGCGCCGCAGCCCCCAAGACGGTGTTTGAAGTTACCTCCCCCCCCCCTTCCCAGCGTACTGCAGCAGCCCCGGAACAAAAATTGTTCCTCGGATCTCCGGTTGAAGTCCCTAAGGACTGGTTGGAAAAAGTGGTGCACGTCCAAAGCCTTAACAGGTGGGATGACAAAGAATTCTTTCGGCATCTGTTCCTGTATTTAAAGATGCAGCTCTAACTTGGTTCGAGAACCACGAAAGCTTCCTTACTGACTTGACTCTCTACCAAGGGGGCTTCCTTGAAACGTTCGCCACGGTCATGCGAAACGAAAGAGCCTCCCTTTTGTCGTAGACAAGCACGCAACACCACAACGAAGGGGTAATGATCTTTCTGGAGATAAAGAGATTGTTTCACCGTTCGGACCGGGAAATGACCGAAGAATAGATACTAAGGTTTCTTATGCGAAAGGTAAAGCAAGAGTTTTTTGCTTTCCCTATCCGTAACCCTCTTAACACGGTGGACGAATTCGCGACTCAGGCGGCCGCGATGGAGAATACCCTTGAAGTTCAGACGAGGCAGTTCGACCACCTTGTCAATGCACTGGTTTTGGAACAGATCGGTACCGGGGTATCGGCTCCAGCACACAACGCGATACAATGCGTGCAGGGGTGAGGAAGGAGCTGCGGGAAATTCTTCCGACGAAGCCACCACCTCAAGTCGCTTCCCTGCATGACGAGATCCAGGAAGACGTTCAACATGCCATCCGACGTACCCCGCGAGCCACGGGCTACGACCTACTCCTCGGCTTTTCGTCCACCCCGTCCTGCTAGAACCCATGGTCAAGAAGCTCCGCCCTACCGCCATCCACTGTCGCCGCACTCCACACTATAGCCGCCGTCCACCGTACTACCATCCACAGCTTCTTAGCACCAGAACCCGAGGAAGACGGATGTTTGGAGGACCGCCGATGATCGTCCCCTCTGCTACCACTGTGGAGAGGCCAATCACAGCTATCGTGGCTGCCTATACAAGAGACTCAGACTACGTGGGTTCTGCGTCAACGCACTTCGCACTCTCTCTGGTAAACGACAATCTGACATAGAGCAGCATCTATCTCAAAGCAGCCATGGCCCAGCCCATTTCAACTGTTCGCCGTCACCCTACCCGTACCAATCGCGGCCGTACCGCCGTAGCAATGCTGTCTTCGCACGTGGAAGGTACCCCAGTCCACGCACGAGGAACTAAACGCAGCAACTTCTGAAGCTGAAGTTGCGCAACGGAAGAAAAACGGAAACCCTCCAATGACGCAAGGAAGCACTAAACATAGTGACTGACGACATACCCTCATCCGAGGACCCGATCTTACCCTGACGTGACTCCCGAACACGATGACAGCGGCACGGTACGACGCGTTCCCGACATGACCGAGCATGCTGGTGAGAAGACGACGACCACGAGACACGAGGACGCAAATTGCCCTATTATCAACGCGGACAAAACAAGATACAACGCCCGGACGCACCCGGAACTCGGGGAAGGTGGCGTCCGACGTCCAGTTATCCATCGACGGCTTTGATGTAGTCGCCCTCATAGACAATGGAGCCGAATACTCAGTAATGAGCGGATTATTAAGGGCTAAGCTAAAGTAAGTTACAACCAGATTGCACGGCCCGCACATGCGCACCGCAGGAGGCCATCGCCTAACGCCAAGTAGAACGTGCACATCTCGCGTCACCATAGACGGCACTATGTACCCTGCCGCGTTCATTATTTTGCCTAACTGCTCCCGCGACGTAATTCTAGATATGGACATTTTGACGCAATACGGCAAAATAATTGCTCTGCAGACTGAGTCAAAAACGTTTTATTCCGATCACTCCATGATTGCGTAACCGATCCGCAAACACCGTGCTGCTGTAAACAACATATTGCTTCCGGCGTGCGCACTCCAAACGGCAGATGCGATGAATTTTCCGCGAGCTCACACTCGTCGACTCTTCTAAGAAGCAAGAATGCACCTCATGCCCCAGCGATGTTAATTGACCGCAAAGGTCCCGGTGTACGTGGTTAGGCGCAACAAAAAATTTTAAATAGGCATTGTCCATCCTTTACTGCAGTGAAGGAGAGGAAATCTCAACCCATTGGAAAACACTCAACTGGAAGCCTGCACTAGCGGGTCGATTCCAATCGCACATTCGGCTATGGAACGCACTTCCGGCCTGAGATTTTTTTCAATACTCTAAAGGATGAGGTCCACGCCTGTTTTGCGCAGAGCCGACTATTGGACCATCCTGCTTCGAAAAAAGAGAGCATCGGGGTTCCCCTTCGCAATGCATACCATCGTTAAAGACATCAGGTTTGCCGAAGGCTATCCTGCTTAATGCAAATCTACAAACCGAAAAGGCACAATTATCTGTACATACTAATGTTTATTCGCGATCTACTTTCCTTAGTTCCCACATGTTCTATTGAGGTGACTCAGACCCTGGAGCGAAGCACCCTGTGTGAAACGGTGCTTCCGAACGGTGACATTGTAGACAGGGAGCCCAAGCAAGGGATTTCTAACACACTGTCTCATAAGATGGATGTTTAAGAACAAAACATACAACGGGTGGCTATGAGTGACTTTCCAAACCCAACATGAGAGATTTCCAAGAATTACACCAAGAGCAGTGCTCCGAAGCATAGATTGTTGCAGGATTACTTTCAGTCTACCCTTTAAATGCTGTCTGAAATACGTATTCTTCGCGTTCTAGTTTTATCCCCAAATAACTGGTGTTCTCGTAAGAACTACACAAAATTATTCCGAACAGAAATTGCAACCACATCTTCTTGACTCCATGACCTCTACGTATGGAGTTCAACTAACGCATAAAACCAACTGTGTTGCTTATGTTATTTGAATAAATGATGGCCTATGTGGGAACTATTCAGAGCAGATTTTGGGGTGCTACAATTAGAAGTACAGCCTATTTTTCTTCAGGTAAACACTGAAAGGGCATAGGTGCTAGATCGCGAAACCAAAACTTCTTGCCAACAGAAAAGACAAACAATACAGTGACGGCCGAGGTAAAAATACACCTCCAATAACATCTCAAACATCGAAAATAACGCAAACCGCAAAAGAAGGGAAAAAAAGTAAAAGAAAAAAAAATTCACACGTCATAAAACAATATCTGGAAAGGTTTCGTAGGTGTTGTTAAAAGCTGATAAATCGGTCTGTGTTGCAGTGTGAGAGGCTAGGGAATTGCGTTCCGTTAGTGAAAGAAATTAACAAGAGTTCTTACGTCTTTTCGTCTTGGCAAGCATTGGTATAACCTTAAGAATGTGGTCTACCCTTTCTGAGTTATGAGAGGGTACAACGATGGGACCTCAGGAAAACGCTCTGCAGCTGTGAATGCGGGAAAAAATATGGTAGTCAAGCCAACATCTGGCTGGACGCAAGCGTGGGCAGAAAAAAGGCTATTTTAAAGAACAGATTCTTTAAACAGATTTTAAGAACAGAAAAAAATGAAAATGGTTCAAAAGCCTATTACAATTGGTATAATAAATATCGATAGTTTGCAGCGAAATTTTGCCCGCTCATGGGTGAGCTCTGTGCGTGATTTTCTAGCAGAATGTTACTTATGTTCATTCACTTAATTTGCCGGCCAATCATGGGTTTAGCTTGTTTGTGGTAACCCCGCAGTAGGAACACTGCGACACAACGCTTTTACACCGCAGTCAACACGTACTCTCCGAGAATCATTCTGGTATTTGTTTTTTTATATATACTATTCGGGCGCCGGGAACATTCGAAATATCCGCGGACGATCCGCCCTACGTTAAACATTGTAAATCGAAGAGACTATCGAAGTGTTTTTTTTTAATGTTGTGCCACTTCTCAAAATCTGAGGCGCAGAATTTGAAATATTCATCACATTTGGTATATTTTTGTTTTAACAACAATATTCAGAGGAAACATAGGTTGGTGTGCTACCAATGGGTAGTTTCCTAAGCATTATTGGAGTGGCGTAATCGCTTTTTTAATGATTAGGAAGTACGTCCACCTAAGTTCACATTTGTGCTGCCACACATCTTTATTTCCAAAAATTGAAAGGTAACCTCACAAATTATGCTTATGAAAATGCCACGAGGAATAGAAAAAACCCTTCAAATCTGAAATGTCAGAGCAGTGAAGAGGGTACAGAAAAAACACTAACAAATTAAATTCGAACCAGCGCAAATAGACGGGGCAAGTAAACGACCACACAAGGCGCTGTGTAAAAAGACGGGACAAGGAAACGACGACACAAGGCGTGGTGTTGTTTCCTTGTCCCGTCTTTTTGCGCTGTTTCGAAATTCAGTATGCATCAACTAGACCAAACCACCGTTCTATCTAAGAAACGCTTATTTGGAGCACAAGTTCTTCTGTCAAAAGCGCGAAGAAACTAGGTTCTTAAAGAAGTGAACAAAACTTTCTGCACAGAATAAGGCATAATAAACACATGCGAGGTAATCAAAGCCCAAATGTTTGGTCTTTGTACACGCGATCTACATTTAGTTCGAAGTGAACTTTCATAAGCCTGAACATCAATAAATAAAATTATTCAGAACGTACGTTTCTTCTGCTGGTGTTCCGGTAGTCTCAATTGAACTCCTTTTTATGTCTGAATGGTGACGACAAAAAGGATATATAGAATAATAAAGCCTTTTTTATGAGTAAGCTTGTTAGAACGCCAGCTTTCCCCCATGCAACCTAACTCAAGGTAATGTACAAAGTCCAAACTGCTTCGATCGTGTATGAATTACGCAACTGGATATACATTGGCTACATAACGGTTGAGTCATAGGTTTGATTTCTACCACGGAAAGCGTTTTTTTTTCTTGAGGCGCTTTATGTGCCCTTCTGGAAGCAAATTGTGTAAGGTTGCCTTTCGTGCAGTTGGTTTTTGGCACAGTGACATGTATTTCATTTTTTGTCTTTCGAAATTGAAGACTGGTTATCGGCAAGATGCTGATGATGATGACGCCTTCAAAGATTTTACGCACCCACAAGGGGGGATTGCCCAGTGGTAAAGCAATTGTTGAAATTCGTGAAGATTTCAAAATACTGATTTGTTTCCGAAAGACTGAGTCCGTCAACTGAAACTTCGTGATAAACTTCGTCCCTTACCCTCAATGCATACCTAGAATCACGGTTCTGAAATGCTTGGGGAGCACCAATTCTACTCACGTACCTTCGTGTTCACCGGTCACGTGCAAATCTTGGGCAGAAAATTTATTCCCCCGTGGGCAACGTGCGGACCAATAGTCAGCGCAACGAACACGGCATCTGGTCCGGATACCTGTGTGTAGTTATGATTACAACTGAAAACGTGGTGTTTATTCTTACAAGCAGGTGTCGTTGCCTGTACAGAACAACAATGACAACTACATAAACCACGCATTAACACACAATGGGAGATTAAGGCTATTCATTTCTTTAGAGTATAGTTCAAGACCTGTCGGTGGACATTTTCAAAATGTGAGCATTTCGTCCTTCTCCACCGCAAATTCGAGGCTACGCCCGGTGCGCATGCTTGGAAGGTGCTTCCTGCTTTGCCGCCTTGCGTTGGCTTTGGCCGCGATCAAGAGCAACTGCCAGAGGGGTCATGGGTGTCACAGGGCCAGCAAATACTGTTCAAGGGCAGCTAGGACACCGCGCGTCAACTTACCATAATCTTGGCAACGTCTGTATCGCTGCGAAGGCAGCTCTGTCCTCTCAGACAGCTCTATCAACGCCTCCACTCCCTTTTTTGAGAGATCACGCCAATGAAGGCAGCGACCCAAAAATTTTGCCGGAATTATATGATGAATTTCTCATGCATCAGCGGACGGATAAGGTTGAGCTGAAAAGGCCTCTATGCAAACACCACCGCAAAATCAGGCTAAGGCAATGATGTGCACCCCACCGGAGATACCCTTCAGACGGTAAATCTTCTCATTTGCCTTGTACGTACCAACAAATGTATGTTTGGCATCTGTATTTCTTTTGGCGCCTCTCCAAATCCGAGTACAGACTTCCTGTATTCCTACTGCATATACAGAGGTACATCGTGTTCAAATTCTGGCTTGGCCAGCGAACTTCAGACAATATTGTTCTGTACACGAATGTTCCAAGGTACTTCATCGCAATGCCACTCAATCAACAAATTTATTCAGAAAGTAAAACATACTTTCATAAGAATCACGCGAGCAGGTAGACAATCCTGGCATACAATTCGAAAACATTGTTGCTTGAATATAGCGGGTAGCTATATGTCTAAGAGTTCTTGCGTTTGGTCCCATTACAATCAACAAAGCCAACAAAAAAGACGCAAACGGTCTTGATAAAAAAAATGCAATAGTGGGCCATGCTGTGGCTCTCACTATGAACACCGACATTTTTTTCTGTACTTCTTCTTTATTGCACTGCGAAAATTGCGGTAGCCAAATTGTTCCCAAGACACAAGGTCCTAACATTCGTTCTGACTTTTAGCTTTCCCATAAATATGCGCAAGAACTGCGAAGTTGACCTCATTATGTGGAGAATATATTTGACGTTCGAACCCAGTGTTAATGCGCCAATATACGTCGCTTAGTTTTTCCACACCTTGGGTATTTTTAAGAGCGTTTGTTTTTTTTACTTCAAATAATTGGGAAAATTACAGCATATACCAAAATCGCCACATAAACAACGATGTACTTTCCATCTTCGCTGCACGAATTTGGAGCCAAAAGGTAGTAGATTCTAGCATGCCACCTACCTGAAAGGTATTAGGACAGCACGATTATTATTGTAGCTTTTTACACCCACAAAGGGAAGGTTGATTTGCATAATTATTGGGTTCTTCGAAGAACTGAAATCAGCTGGCATTGTTTTTGGCCTGTGGCAGTTCTGAAAGTGCTTTTATTACTGTATGGGGCACACGAGCGATTATATAAACTGCCCCTTCCACTGAAATGCAACACCCCGTTTATTGATTGCAAAAAGCCGTGGAATTCTGGCTGAGCAGTTTTTTTCTCGTGTGTATTTGTCGAAATCATACTGCCGCAAATGTTGTTTGTGTATTTTATGACATGCATCTATAGCTTCGAAATTTTCGAGAGTGAGTTTGCAGCACTACCCACACTCGAATTTCATCAATTGACCCAAACAAGCTAAGAATTGCGCTTAGCTCTACACGATTAGTTGTAAAATATCCCATAAGGACATATTTTTTCAAATTTCGTAAGAGTTCAACTTACAAATACGTAACATGCCTGCTTTCGTTAAGCGATAGCATACCTGCCTAAAAGTGCAACTTGTTTTTGATTAGCATTCAAAGTACTACCTCGAATAATAGTACCAAACAACGTTCTACCTTCAACGACATGCATTATTTGAAATTGGTGTTTGCTCTCTCTAAGGGGAATGTACGGCAGCAATTGCATTCACTTTATTTTCTCTACATTTAAGATTTATTGGAATTTACTCTCTCTAGGAGAACATGGGGAAGCAATTGAGTTCAGTGTATTTTCCCTAATAGAATATATCGTCCTTCCTCACTCAATCGTGAACCCAGAATTATTCCGGCGTACTTCTTTCTACGTATCGCACTGTATGTTCGATTTGGTACCGAAGAGCTCATATTGCTAATTTCCTAAAGTTCCCAGGTGTCCCTTCATTCGGCAGCTCATACAGCACATGGGAACTGCAGGCTCCCTCTCAAGCTAATGCAAAGCATGAATCGCGAATTAGGAAATTATTTAACATCATTAAAAATATCTGCTCATATCTGGCTGAGATAACTGAAGAAAAACAGTTTCCAACTCCTAAAAACCCAATATGCAGCTTCAAAACAAATGTCAGGGAAACATTCGTTACTGTTTCTACAACTTTACGCACCATATGTGTAAATGGGACCTTCTTTCCAATTTGACCACAAACTTTCTTTAACTACGAGGCTATAAAACTTATAGGTTTATCTGCCATTTGCATTGCAAAGGCAGGCGAGCTTTGAACTTCTGTTAGGTTGGCTATAAAAAACTACGTCAAAAAAGACAAAATGCCGCGATTTTACACGCATGCGTTTTTTTTCGAAAATAGAGCAATGGACTTTAAACGAGCGGCTTGAGAAAAAAGCATCGCGGAATATCAAACATATGAAGAAACGTGATGCCGTGGGAAAATGTATAAAAATATCGCACTCAAAATGGCACTGACTAATCACATAGACTCATCACAAAAACGCTACAAATAGTCTTTGGTAGAGGGTTGCGTAACTGTTGCGCTTGAATTAAAACGACCTTTCGCGCAAAACATATATAACAGCAAAAATCATTTAGATGCGAACATTTCTGTTCGTGCTACGCGTGGAACACACAATTACGACGATATAGTAGTTTAAAATTATTCAGAAATAACACGAAAGCTGCATCCACTTTAAGCATTTTATGGGATGGTGTCAACTGAATTTATGAGCGTGCATTGTTGGGTTGCGTTGCCACGAATGAACAAATGAAAAATTGCAATGGCACAGATCAATGCGCCACAAAGCCTTCCGAGGTCGCAAACTGGGTCTGTTGGCCCAATCAATGTACACACAGCCTGAAAGTCCCATCCAGGGGCCCTATTCTCGACTGAACAAATTGCCGGCATTTCGCCCATGTTTTTTTGCGTAAGCACGACGTAAGCAATCAGTGACGTGCTGAACCTATAGCTATGACGACATGCAGTGTAATTTGACGAGTCACTCATAAAGATCGCTACCAAGGTATGAAATATTGTGCAAGAAAGATATAAAAACACTTGGTATGTACTATACAAATTAAGACGGTAGCTAAGGCTGACAAGAAAAACACCTTTCTGGAGGTCAAATTTGGTGCCAACACCACAAGGCAATCGAGTAACGTTGATCCAAGAGCGAGCGAAATGCGGATGTCGAGCTAAAGAACATCACACAATTTTTTACCGTATCTATTTATTTCTTTCAATTGCTTTTATTAATATAGCTGGGCCCTCTGCTTCAATGCAAGCTTTGTTGCGTTATCACCTTCCCTGCCGCCACCGCCGCCATGCCATATCGTCTGCTGCTATGTGACAAGTTTATGGCGTGATCACAGAAAAAGACGGCCGCGACCATCGCTTCTATGACACATAAGAGCAGCGAAGCGCTACGTCTGATAACCGCGGAGCGCACCGATATCGCCGATTCACTCATTCGTCAAGCTCGACTGCAATCAGCGCTGTAATGAACTAAATAGTCACTTTTCATTGTTATTTTTCTCTTCACTTCGATCATGTGACCCAACAGCTTACTAGGACAAGTATGGACAAATGCCATGCATTGGGTTATCTTTGTCATGGAGAGGCTTGTACTGCCCTCTTATGTTGCGGTTACACCAAACAAATAATTTTTATTTCATTACCAAACATAAAAGCAAAATACTGCATGTTATTTGTATGTTCCATGATCGCTGACTTGGAAGCAGTTGAAACTATAATTTGTTTCGGTAGGAAACATGCTTTAAACAGCGCGCATGCGAAACTGCGCCTGCTGCAAATTGCCGCACATTTCTGGGCGCCGTAAGCCGGGGCAATATTGTGCCCTATTTTGCTTGTATTTCGCGACAAAAACAGCCGCCATTTTCAAGCTTTTACGTAGAATTACGTCACTTTTACGCAGGCTGAAATTGCCAATGCATGATGTAATCGCTCCCGCCAACTGTTTAAATTACGTCACGCCTTCTCAGCCAATCACAGAGCGGGTGTGTATTGCAAGCAGTATTGTTGTTGAATAGCAAAGACAGGCTTACGTTGTCATGTCCGCTGCATTTAGTCTGCTTTTTCATTGCCGGCCAAGAATTATGCGCCTTTAGTAACGAGAAATAAGGCAAACTTTAAAACTTGTGTCCGTAAACGACATGAAACGTCAAAATGAAGACAGCACACACAACCGCTTTGTCAACCGGAAGCACGTGACCAAAACTGAAAGCCAATCAGAAAAGACTTCTAGAAAATTGCCTGAATTACCGGAAATTTGTGCAGTCGAGAATAGGGCCCCAGGGGGGTAAAGCGAGCTCCGAGACCGTACGAATCGTGGGCGCTGACATGACACAATTCCCATGGTGGCCAGATCATTTGTATTCAGCCCTCTAAAAAGTTTTTTCCGTGTTACCAAACTAAAACAAAGAACTGAAGCAAAATAGTTACAAATAATTGCCTCAGTAATTAAAACTTGCTCTATAAAATACTTTAATTGTAATTAAGCTCTAATTAGCGAACAAAGAGTAAGTGCGTAGTTCAGTTTTGGTTTCGATTTTCTTTAAGTGTGCTAAAGTCCCTTGATCGGCGTTTGCAGATGAAGGGACTTTAAAGTGTGCTAGGAAGTGGCGAGGCCCTTGCGCCTGACTTGCACAGTGCGTGCGTGCAAAACGTGTACAACTGGTACTACACGGATGCACGCGCTGAGCAAGTGCATCCGAGTAGTACCAGTTGTACACGTTTCGCACGCACGCACTGTGCAAATCAGGCGCAAGTCAGACCCGGCCGCTTGCGAGGCTGTCATTCGTTTCTTCACGTTAAGCAACGTATCTATTTCCCCTGAACTGACGCCGGAACAGCGATTCTGATCTGCCCTTGACCAACGCAAGTTCACTACAGGCTACGGAGTGGAAGCCAGCGATCGTTTCCGTTGGAAGAGAAATAAAACAAGCTTTTATAATCGTTCGGTTCCAGTTGTTTTATTCATGGAACTTCTTACAGCTCTCCGTGCTTCGAACTTTCGCGCAAAGGTTCGTGAAGGTAGAACAAAAAATAGGTAACGAAATGCGGTTTCTTTTTTAATCAGTCACAATAAGTCAATAAGTCAATGTTCTCTCCTTGCGCACCCTGTTCGGAAAATTACTGCCGACTCAATACTGCCCATTCAGTCCCGCAAGCTTTACTTTGAAGTGGTGGAAAGCAGCTAGAACTTGACGAATACAGACCGAAAGGAAAACGGTGCATGCCGCTGACTGTATTTCGCATACTCCCTTGGCATGCATTCTGCCACTCCGTTGGCCTGCGATCGACCGCGCTCTTTTTTTCCTTTGCTTCAAATGACCGCGACTCACCGGAAATATCAGCGTTGGCCTATGCGATGACGTTTTGTTTGTTGTTGTTTTTTGGTGTCAATAAATGTTTTACATTTAGCTAAAGCCACAGTTCACTTCAGTTCGTTTGAAAAGCATTGAGCGACTCGAAAAATGTCACAGAATGGCAAATAAAGCGGCACAGCGCAAAGATGCATGGAGATCATGACGGAGATTCATTTTTCTGTGCGCCCCAGTACGGATCAGCTGATTCCTTAGCGTCCTCGCGCATGCGATCAGTCGCATTCGAGCTTGCGCGCAAGTGTTGTGTGAGCGTTGCCAGATCTTGCTCAAATAGTCTCGGTACATATAAGTCCCACGTTAAACCGAAAACACGTCGGTTACCTACCCACAGGAGATAAACTACGCAATGCCGTAAACGCCGCCTACACAGAATCCACCTGGCTAGCGGTCCGCCAAGTTACAATTAATCCCGGCAAGCTTCGCTAGCCGGACGCGGAAACGCCACAGCAGCACGTTGCCAGATTACAACCCATCGCTTTCGCCGTTTTCAGTAAGCAAAAGCTCAGCTGCAACCTTCAAATCATTGTATCATGTCTGCCCCTGTGTGTCGTACGGTTGCAATGCATTGGCTCAGCGGCGCGCTTTCCCTCTAGAGTCAGTATATTATCTCTATGGTCCCATCCATCCGTATCTTCTGCATTAGGTGCATAGAACCCGAATAAGAAAGCTTATGTATTTACTCTTCGGCATCACAACCTGTTGGAGTCCGCAGTCTACTATGTTACGTTGAACATCTGCCATCAATCTCATGCGTCAACAGAACATAGAAGTTGCCCAAACGCGCTCATGTACCCCAAAGCAATGCAGCCTGTTTTACGGAGTTCTTAATAACAGTCAAATTCACTTTCACAACCTTCACACAGGGAGCGACGAAGTTTCGCTATATAACCAAACTCTTCTCGTACGGCGAGAGCGACCCCGAATATATTTAAATATGCACTTATATATTACTGCGAACATATGAAAGGCCGGACTAATGTATTAACTCCCGGATGAATAAGGGAACCGTAGCTTGTACAATAGAATGCTTACGTCTCCGTGAAATTATTTTTATTGTGAGCACTTGTAATTTTGGTATATTTTTAGTTGAGCACCCTATGGTTAGAAAGCCTGCACATAAATGTCTTGCCATTGTTTCCTGGGCCTTTTTGAATTGCTCATTGACATGCACATCTTTTTATCCCCCCAGCTAAGAGGTTGGTAGACCCTCTTTTTGTTTTCGTCACCCAAATCCAGATTGTCCTGACGCAGTGTTATTTTCCACGAAATCTTAAAATTGCTTTGTAGACATGGGTAAGCGATAGGCATATCAGGAAAAAACTTCCCTGCTCTCATAAATGAACCTTGAAAGTAAAGTATGGGTTTAGGTACACTTTAACAAACCTGAGTCAATAACTAAAAAAAATATCAGCCTTTTTTGCTACCCTGGGTTAGTTACGTGTAACTGCATTGACCTTCAGCGTGAGCATAGAAACCAAATCAACATTTTCTGGCCTGTAGGCACAGCACTTGCAGCTTGCTGCAGAGCACGTATTGGATCCCACTTTTCTTCACCATGGTGAAACTTCTTTTAACTGCGGCTTGCCCTTTTAACGCTTGCAAGGAGAGTGTTTTTAATTGGCTTCAGCGCGTTAGCACGGGCAATATTTGTAAGCAAAAACTACACGAATATACCCAAGAACGGGACACCTATACTGAAAATAAGCACAGAGAAACCGTGGGATACCGCTTTTATATATTCGGACAGATCACCTAAGTCAGAAAAAGCATCTCTGAACGGTGTGCCAGGTCACATACAATTCATGTTCCACTGCAAGAAATACGCGATATTCAAACGAGAAGTAGGGAGATTCATTTAAACGCGTTAATTAGCCTTGTTGGCTTGTTGCTTTAACAACAGCTTGTATATTTTGTATGCAGCGTGTTTTAGCGCTCACATAGAAGTAAGTCACGGTGATGCTTTGGCCCACTTGCACGAACAAACGTGCTTATGTGCAGTCTCATCAGCAGTCTAGTCCTATTCACGGACTTCAATAAGACCGCGAATAAGACTGCGACTACGGCGCTTGCGAAAAAGCACTGAGGCCAGGCTACAGTGCGATCTTATTGAACACTATAGGGACAGCGGGTACCTAGATGAGCACGAGAGAGGCCTATCGGGAAAAGCGGGGAATACGCCGCAAAACTGCTTGTTGGCGTCTCCAGCGTTGGGCAAGCGTTTATTTCGAACCATGATAGGACAACTTCAAGCAATGCTGACCATCAGACGGCGTTTATAGGCCTTGTCACAAATAGGTTACAATGATCCGCCATCCTTAGTAGGCCAACTCACGCGGCCGGGCCTCGTTCGCCAGGCCGCGTAAACGAAGTCAAATAAAGATTATCTGCCGGGTCATTCCATGCCAAACGTCCCAGCCGTAAAATCGACCACCACGGATTTGCTCAGTAAACGTTGTGGGTCATGCTCGCATGGCCCACAATGCTCCCTGAAAGTGTATTTGTCCAAAAAAAATTTGTTCTTTTTCTAGCGGCCCTTTTACGTCCAGGGTTTAAAGCACACTTACGTCTGTGAAAAAAATTCATGAAAAAGTAATTTCTCTTACAATGCCCACCATTTTTTGTGAACATCCTGTTGAGGCCTTGGGCTAATCTAGCCGCATTTTTTAAATATTTTCCTTTTCTTTGCTGTGATTACGCCATTCAGAAAATACACGATGCCGAGCCTTTTCAAACATTTTTAGCAAATACGAGCCCATTCTCTCAGCCAATTAAGCATTTGTACGTGTATATCAGCATTGCGGAAAAGTGGTAAAAACTATATACACTGAAAAAAGGTGAAATGTGCGAGAAAACGTTTGTCAAACTTGGAAAAATCTCCTTTCTGGGCCAAATTCACCTTGAAATTCCGCAATGATGTGCTCGTAGTAAAATTATCAAATACAAGCTATTCACTAGCAGAAATGATGCAGTTTGTTTCAGGAAGTTTCATCGGAACATTTTTTCTTCTAGCAGAATTTTTTTTTTCTTCAATTTGACAGCGACACTTCTCCACCCCGTTGTTCCCCAGAGTGTCTTCTCTGCACGGCATGCACCTGCCTGCATGTAAGAGGCGCGAGCCAGCGGGTTTGCGCTACAAGAATACCCTTCGCCTCAATGGTATTTGTAGCGTAAGTAGAGAAAAAAGGAATAATTGGCGTGTTAGTGGGAATAGTACAACGTGGAGCTAGTGGCGGTGCGCCCATTCCATGGGTACTGGTAACTCAACCGCTGGCTGGACATGGACGCGCATTTAAAGAAGCAGGGTATTTTATGCGTTACATTTTTGAAGTATGCCGAAAATTACGAAATAAACAGCTGCGGAGTCATCGAGTTAAACGGATTTACTTGTATGCGTTAGCGGGAATTGCATAACCCCATGCTTTATATTCACATCTGATGTCCAGCCGTTGAGTTACGCGTACTCATGGAATGGCCGCACCACCGCTAGCTCCACGATGTACTTTTCCCACTAACACGCAAATTATTCCTTTTTTCTGTACTGACGCCAGAAGTACCATTGCGGCGAAGGGTATTCTTGTAGCGCAAACCCGCTGGCTCGCGCCTCTTACATGCAGGCAGGTGCATGCCGTGCAGAGAAGACGCTCTGGGGAACAACGGGGTGGAGAAGTGTCGCTGTCAAATTGAAAAGTTTTTTTCTCTGGTAAAACAAAAAATGTTCTGATTAAACTTCCTGAAATAAACTGCGATCATTTCTGCTAGTGAATGGCTTGTATTTGATATTGTTAATACGAGCACAACAATGCGCAATTTCAAGGTGAATTTGGACCAGAAAGGAGATTTTTCCGAGTTTGACAAACGTTTTCTGGCACATTTCACCTTTTTTCAGTGTAAATATAGTTTTTCCATTTTTTCACAATGCTGAGATACAGGTACAAATCCTTCATTGGCTGAGAGAATGGGCTCGTATTTGCTAAAAATGTTTGAAAAGGCTCGGCATCCTGTATTTCCTGAATGGCGTAATCACAGCAAAGAGAAGGAAAATATTTAAAAAATGCGGCATAGAGCAGCCCAGTGCCTCAACATGATGTTCACAAGAAATGGTGGCCATTGTAAGAGAAGTTACTTTTTCATGAATGTTTTCACAGACGTAAGTTTGCTTTAAACCCTGTAGGTAAACGGCCCGCTAGAAAACGAACAAACTTTTTTTGGACAAAAACACTTTCAAGGAACATTTTGGCCCGTGCGAGGATGACCCACAAATATTATTGAGCAAATCCATGATGGTCAATTTTCCGGCTGGGACATTTGGCATGGAATGACCCTGCTACGAAGCGTGGGCCCGAGAAACCCACTGTGCTGACGCGAAAAGCATCCACGTTGCCTCACGTAGTAGCAACACGACTCGTGCTTTTCATCTGACCGTGAATTAGACGGTGGCGAATTGGCTTCAGGTTCATCGTCGTAGACTCGGATGCAACGAGCACTACAGCGGCTCACACCGATGGGAAGGGACACGCGATCGCAATGACCCACTGCCTCGCCGGCAGCTTACTTACCGAGGGCTGCAGCTGTAAACAATCGCGCTGTAGAATACAGCCGAATGTTGATACCACGTATGCTTTTACGCGCAAAAGATTGCAACTGCTCAAGCACAATGCGCATTCAACGTACAAACCTAAACAATAGCAACCGCCTCTTTTGTAGGGACTGATGGAAACACGCGATTCCGCTAGGTGTGAGCTGCCTCTCTTTGCAAACGTGATTTATTTAACGCTCACGGACATAGCTATTGCAGGCTGTTGACGTTTTGCTGTTGTGTATAGTTTTGTTGTGGCATTGCAGTTCTGTTGCGAACGTCTATTTGTTGTTTCTGAGTTAATGGACATGAATTTTTACAACAATATGTTTGTTCCGTCATTTCCGTGCCGCCTTTTCGTAGCTACTGTGGCGACAGCTGGCATAGCAGACGATCACACATTCACACCACGCGCTTGGCCGCCTGATGTCTGCTCGGGACTAATATCGGGCCGCAGACTATCATACCTGTCCATCCTTGTTTGACGTGAGGGGGAAAAATCCGCGCTGCCAGGGAAAAACAAGCACACGCCCATAGCGCACAGCGAAAGTTGAAAACGGTGGTTGGCTGCATCCGTCGCTACCACATCAAAGTACGTAGGATTTGTTGCTTCCGTCGCCGGCTTTCTCTTGCCCCGTCTTTCCACCGTGTCTGTCCCTTTCCACCCTCTTTCCCGACGGCGCTTCCCACGGCGCTGATATCCGCAGGACAGGCATTAATTTCCTCCAAGCAGACGGTCAAGCAGCCACCGCTCTGCATCGTTCGCCACTTCTACGGCTTCTTAACTCGTTTTTCACCGTATGGAGCACGATCTTTATGATGAAATGACCGACCACGTCAGCATAAGACTGTGAATAAGACTTCTCGGAGAAGGCTTATTCGCGGTCTCATTGCGTTCTTATTGAGAGTCTTTTTCGCTGTCTTAAAAGTTTCCGGAAAGCGTCTTATGGCCTAGGGAAAATAAGATCCCGAATAAGACTGCCAATAAGTATAGAATGCGAATAAGATTGTCTTATTGGGCTTTGAGTAAGCGGGCCCTGGTGTTTTAACCTAATAACGGGCATAAAACACGTCTGCGAAAATAAAACAAAAGAATTTGTGGATCAATCCGCATTCTCCTGTTTGTTAGTTGTTTATGGCAAACTGTTAAATTTCTTTGGACCAAAGCTTCAATATTCCATTACGAAAATGAAGATACATTTTCAGCTTGTACCGACAGGAAGTTCTTTGCTGTCGGTGTTAAGCGCAATATTTGATCGACGGCTGTCCTGAAGCGAACACAAATCGCGAACTTCCCGACCTTCACTCCGTCCTGCAACCCCCCCACACCCCCCCCCCCAAAAAAAAAATTACTGCAGAGGCTTTCCGTAGCAGGAGCTTCCTATGCCAAGGGCTAAGACTACGCTGATATCCACGACGCTCATAATCCGTGAGAAGGTTTGCGGAAAAGAATACAGCTAGTTCCACGCCCGTAAAATCAGGTGATACAGCGGAGCTGACTTCCGTATGCTGTCGGCCGCATCACGCAAAAGGGGGCGCCGCTTAGAACGGCACTCGTCGCTGTGTGCACGTAGTCGAAGTAAATCCACGGAAGTGTGGCAGGTTGTGTGTTCTACATGTGGGTACTAGTTGAACTGGCTTTAATTTTTGCCGGCGCGCACTCAAGGATTTGGAGTGTCATGGGTCGCAGCGTAGGGTTTCACGAGGTATACAAAGCTTCTCTTCAGAAAACGCTGTGTAGATTCTTTGGGAGGGGGGGGAGGAGGTGGAAGTCAGGAATTGTGCGAGTTGTGTTCGCTGGAAGCCAGTCGTCGACCATAAATGTGCACTTAACTGCGAGAAAAAAGAATTTTCCTTTTCCACAAGCGGAAAGGTTGTGTTTACTTTGTCATCCCATTATTGAAGTCTTTACGTAAAAATAAATATAACAGTCACCCGAACAACTCATACAGAGGAGAATGTGGATTTGTCCTCAAATTCTACGTTTAGTAAGCTGTTGCAGTTCGTTTTATACACGTTATTGCATTAAAACAACAGTCATGGCTGTGGCATTTCCCTCAGTGAGCGCTAAAAGTGCACCATGTGTAAAATTACGAGCCAATATTTAAGAAACAAGCCAAACATTCCAATTAATGCCTTTAAATAAATGTCCCTAATTCTAGTTTGAATATGTAATATTTCTTGGAGAAGAACGTAAATTGTTCGTGATCTAACTTCTCGCTCAGATATGCTACCCATTTGAATGTACAATTGGTGTTTCGTAGGGTTTTCTGCGCTGTTTTCCGGTGTGTGTGCCCCGCTCATCGATATATTCAAGTAGTTGTTGCTTACAAATATTGCTTATGCAAACGCACTGACAGCAATTTCAAAACATTCTCAGCACTTAATTTAAATGAGCAGGCCACAGTTATAAGTCTTGCACCCCGGGTTGAGTTACACGTGACCGAATGTGTGCCGTGCCCTCTCAGGCTGTTGTGTGTAAGACTGAATACGCTCCCCGCTCACATTGCAGCGTATAGGGCTTGTCACCGTACGTATATTCCTCGGCCGCTGCCAAATGTTAACAACGGGCTGATAGACAATTTTCTCCAACGGACGGACGATCTGCGTCGCGCCCCACGTGCCCTCATCCCACCGTGTGGAACAGACCTGCCCAGTAGACTTGCTCGCTGGGAAGAGGTTTTGCTGCGCAGACTTCGCGTTAGAGTGGCGCTTTCACCTGCTGTGGCACGCGCTTGACCACCACGCTACCATGCCCCGTTCATGACACCTGCCCCTTCTGCACAGCTCCCGCCGAACAATCTGATGCGAACCATCTAATAAGGGCGTGCCCTTCACTGAACTCAGCCAGAAAACGACGCTTGAGAGGCACAGGCCTTCATCCTGGAAGACCTCTCGACCTGCAACGCTGGCTCTGAGGTCCCCATCACAGCTCCCTCCTTGACTTCCTTCGAGAGACGGGTGCCCATCTCTGCTTGTAAATAAGTTATGTTCATGCTAACGGGCGTTCTATCGCTAATAAAAAAAGAATGTGTTCTCGGCCGTCAGCTCAATGTGCTGTACCTACAGACATACAGATTCCGATTTCGTTTCTATAAAAACGCTGGAGGCGAATGAAGCTAGAGTTTTCCTATGGTAACCCACCCAAGGCAGTAAAAGAGGCAGACATTGTTACAAACTTTTTATGCCGGAGGTTTGTTACACTTCCCTGTAACACAGTGCGCCGAATGCCCCTGCGATCGAGCTAAGATCGCTCACCGGACAGCTGTCGCATCGTGTCAGAAGCACTTCTGGAACCGCGGTAAGGCGGTAAGGTGCAGAAGGTTGCGGGCCGGCGGTGAGCGCGTACGGACATAGGAGTGCGGCACCTCAAGATTGTGTACGGCAGCCTTTATTTTATTTACGGTGATAGCACTTGGCGACCTGGGCTAGCTTTCGTCCTCGTCCCGCATATGCGGGTGCCCCTCACGATGCCATTCACCGCGGGCTGTGCATAATCGGAGCTCACGAACGGATGTATCATAGTTTATCCTGCATATATATAAGGCGCGAGTAGTATGTGTGCCGCGTACCGAGATCTGGCACTGGACCCACTTCCCCGGAGGCTGTGGTGCCATCTGTCGGACCGGAGGGGTACCTTCACCTGGCAATGATGGGCATCATCGCTGGACATTGCAAGCAACAAAACAGCTCTGCTATAAAACATCGGGTGCGAGAAGCGCCCATACAGAAGTGGGAAGGGAATGTTGTTGTTTCTCGCAGGAAAACACGTTAACACTACGTGTTTGTGACAATGACGAGCCGCAAAGGGAAAGTGAACATTGTCGAGTGTATGGCCGGTTTTATCGTGAACACGCCGGGAGCAGTAGAGGTGGCAGAACCCTACCCCTCCTCTACCCCCCCCCCCCCCCCCCGCCCCGCACTTAGCCTCATACAGTGGCCTGGAGAAAATGACTAGGTTGCGACGCCCATCGCAAGCGTGAATCCCGCGCAGATCCACCGGGCCGGGTGAAACATCGGGCCTACCATTATGCTGTGGACAGATAAAATCAAATATGTGACGTATTTGTAGTCGTAGTAGTGTCTCTGATTCAGCTTCGCTGATAAACCAGCATAACAGAGTGGAATGGGGGATAATTTTTCTCCCCTTGTCTGAAATCGTCCCGAATCTCGTGGACGTGGAGGCTGGAAGTATTTCAACTTAAATTCGAATTTCACTTTACTTAGTACATAAATACATGCAGGTAGCAATGTCCCCGAGACGTGGCAAAAGCAGAATCGTACGTGTCCAGAAGTTGCCACTTCAATTCGTTTATGATGGAGTGAATAACTAAATCCCAAACCCAGATCCCAGACCCCCGATCCCAACCATTAGGCAGAGATAATTAGAAGGATCAGAATGGGGTGGGGTGCATATGGAAGACACTCTAAGATAATGAATAGCAGCCTACCATTGTCGCTGAATAAGGAAGTGTATGACAGCTGCATCTTACCGGTACTCACCTACGGGGCAGAAACTTGGAGGCTCACTAAGAGGGTTCAACTTAAATTGAGAACAACTCAGCGGGCAATGGAGCGGAAAATGATAGGTGTAACATTAAGGGACAAGAAGAGAGCGGAGTGGGTCAGGGAGCAAACTGGTGTTAAAGACATATTAGTAGAAATTAAAGAAGAAGAAATGGACGTGGGCAGGGCATGTAATGCGAAGGCAAGATAACCGCTGGTCATTAAGGGTAACAGAGTGGATCCCTAGAGAAGGCAAACGTTGCAGGGGGCGGCAGAAAGTTAGATGGGCAGATGAGATCAAGAAGTTTGCGGGGATAAATTGGTCACAGTTGGCACAGGACCGAGGCAATTGGAGAATAATGGGAGAGGCATTTGCCCTGCAGTGGGCGTAGATAGGCTGGTGATGATGATGATGAATAACTAAAGCCGAAATGTAGCCCCTAAGACTTTCGCGCGTTAATCTGTTCCTCCACCTTTGCTTTCAGGCAGGCGCAAACGTCGCACGGGAGATTTCTCAGGCATACAAAATTAGCGTGAGAGGACACGTGTACGTCAGTCTAGCTTGCGTTGCATTCCACGTGAAAAATATTCCATTTGTTGGGGGCCTTTCGAAATCGAAAACAATTCGTGATGTACACCAATAATTTGACCCATTTTGATGAAGGTAAGGGAAGTTTGTGTAAACACAAGCGCGGTTACACTCTTTACATATGATGCCGTTAAAGGAGGAGATGTCCAGTAGAACTACAGTGCTCTAGAAGGTTGTAGTAGGTTCACGGGGCGCCTCTGGGTGATGAACTTGGCGTCGATGCCGGAACGTGGCGTCGGAGGGCCACCCTCCCGAACGTTCACAATTTGCCAACGCTAAAGCATGGCTGAAATGGCCGAAGTTTTCGTACGCAAGCTTCGAAAAAGAATGGTAGATGACAGCGTTTTTATGCCAAGACCTCGTTTTAATTCCAAGGGCGTTGTATTATTGTCGGTAGTGCTTCCATTCAAAGTTTCATCACTTACACGGCACCGCGCGAGTTTTCCGGCGCCGCGATCCCCTCAAAATTTTCTGACGTCCCTCCGTCCCGTTTGCATTTTGGCCTTCTTTTTCGTGCACGCGGTTCATACCTGCATCGGTATATTAATATGTAAAAACAAGGTGAGGAAATGAGACAACAAAATGAAATTATGTTTGCGGTCAGGGTATCTTTCTTTCATATTTCTCTCTTTTTTGACGGTTGCGTATAAATTCCAGAAATAATTTCTGGCTGGTCCATGGTGGGTCGTGAGTGAAAAAAAAAAAAAAAAACCCAGTAGTGCTGAAACGTTAAGCAGGTTAAAAAACTGTTTATTTACAACGTCCCACAATTTCGGTTTTCCTGGCGTTTCCGTGCTTCATAGACATAAATCACATTCATTATAAAACCGAAAGGAGGTCGATCCTGATATGCCATGATATTGAATATCTATAATAAAGAATGTACTTAAAATGCTTTACATGCACTGTGTGATAACGCTGTTATGTGAGAACGTGACATGTTTGTTGTTACGTTTTGTTCTGTAATTGTGGTTTTTATTGTGTGGGCTATTCAGCAAAATTTTGCTGTGTTATATTTTATAATTACTACTAAATGCCCTATTTGCCAATTGTAGTTATATGCAGGTGTCCTTGTCAGGCTGTGAAGCCTTCTCAGGCTGTAAAGCCGCTGCTTCCGTTCCTGTAATAAGTCAGGACAAATAAAATTGTATTTTATTCTAATACTTAGAGGCCGCATATTTTTATAATAATATCGCGGGAGCATGGACCGATGAGCGGGTCAGTGCCCTGTCACGGTACAAAGCGGCAAAATGAGCAATGGGTCGCACAGTTCGCGTGCGCAGACGGTTCACAACCGCGTCGTCTGCTAGGGTGTCCCAACAAGTGCGACGCAACCCCGTTCCGCTTTTAATCCGCCGCCTATCTTCATTGCAGTGAACGAGGCGCAGGAGAAATAGAAATAGATTACCAGAAGGAACGTATTGTGGGGCGATGGTGGGAACCCCCTAGCAGACGACAGTTGCACTGGCAAGAGCGTTGGGCGCTTGTAAACTGTGCGATCTATTCTCGTTCGTTTCGCCGCTTTCTACCGTGATAAGCGCTGACGCACCCGTCGGTCGACGCTCCCACGATATTATTAAAAACTTTACCATCCGTTTCTAAAGAAAGGTAATTTATAGAAGCACGGAATCTCTCTAGCATCAAAACCTTCTAGTGAGTCCAATCTTCGCTTAAAATGCGTGAACTTGATCGCCAAACCTTCAAAGGCTCAAATCGCGAATGAAGAACGAATTACCCCAAGCGACGATTTTTCGCGCACTAAGTGAACCCATCTACGAACGATGTAAATGCATACATGCTTTATGAGATAATGGTATACTATCGCACTCCTTCTAGCGATAGACGCGTGAGTATTTTCTTATGTATAACCGTTTCCTTCTCGTGTTTTAAGTGCGAATGCACTTCTTAAGCGAGCCTGAAGCGTCCGCCGCCGTCCGCATAGCAACAGCTGCGGGTGCGCGTGCTCCTCGTCTTCCTTGGCAACGGGGGGAGATGGGCGCGCGCTGCCTGGCCGCTGACATGGCACATACCCACGTGGGGGATTGGCCAGGAATCGGGCGTGAGAAGGGCTAATGCACCCGCTTAAAGGAGTACTGACACGAAATTTCAAAGCTGAGATCCGCTCTAGCAATCAAGTACAACGACAACACAAATAGGTGTCTGTGAATAAATGCATCTTTCTATCTTTGTAGTTGTGTGTGTGTGTGTGATCTCTCTTTCGCGAACATTACCGAACCGCGCAAATTCAACTCGTGCATTCGCACTTTCACATTCTTCCCCTCGGGGAAATGCGGGGAATTTTTTTTCAAGTAACCGTTTTGACAAAGTGGAAGTCTGGTTTCACGCATGCGGCGTGTGTCCAGAGATCTTATCAGATCTTTTCAGTCGCCAAACTGGCCTATTGGGAAATACTTTACCTTTTCGACAGGGCGCCATAGGTCCCACTAAGAAAGCTTTCGCGTTATGAATTCAGCGGCTGGACCACTGATTACACGAACGTAACTGGACATGCAGTTCACATACTGCGCATGACTCGTCCAAAACCTTATCCTCATAGTGCAGGTTTTCTCCCCACTGCTTTTTTGTTGTTCGTGTCGCGTGTTGAAGAGAGACGCTTTGCATTAACTGGGCGCATCCTTTGCGCGGCTGTAACCTGTCCACACCCCGGTGCGAAACAGTTCTGGCGACGGCTGGGCTTTCTTGCTCATCCGGCCCACACTTTCGGCGAAATAGCAGAGGAACGAGGTTAATCACAAAGCGCCGCAGACCTCTGCACGTGTTAAAATTGTTCACTTTTGCTGCCAATAACCAACGACTCAGGCGCCCGAAAGCAGGAGAGCCAGAGAGAGGCTGGAAGAGCCGTCAGGAGTAATACACAGCACGGCCTCTGGCTGCTGGCCACCGCCGCCAGCATCGGCGGCGGCAGCGCGCGACATGGGAAGAGGATGGCGGTGAACCCATTACAAACTTCTAGAGCACTGTAGTAGAAACCCGCTGTTCCGTTCCTCACGGTTGCGTTTTCCTGGCTGTTACGTTGTTTGTGTCATCGGTGCCGGCATAGCTCCCATAGGATATAATGTGTGGCTAAACACCCTGTAACGTCGCAACTGTGGGGCGGTTCCCATTTGATTCGTCGGAACCTGACCCTCCGAAGCCGCTTGGGCACCGCCATTTTGGCTTTTGATGAGTCATGGCCAGGCTTTGTTACTGAACTGGCTAAAAGCCGCAAGCGTGTTGCAGAGGTGGTCACGAGATGGCCATCCGTCGAAAGTGCTGTAACCATCATCACTGTGCTTAAAATAGAAGTCTCACTTGGGAACGCCGGAAGTGAGGAATGTTAGCGCCGCCGCGCTGTTGTAATGGTGCCGTGCAGCGTCTTTCGATTAGGTCAGTTGGCAAAGAGAGCGGCCTTCCAGTACCGCAGCGCGGGCCGGTGCTGCCGCCGAACAGGCGGCGGCGCTGCAGTAGCGTTTAGATTAAGGTCCCTGAAAGAACTAAGGTAGCGCCAACTGCTCCCTCCTTCTCCGCTGCCCTCCTCTTTTTTCGCTCCCCTCACCCGCGGCGCCGCCGTCCCTTTAACTCCGCGGCGGGGCCGCCATATTTGTTGGCCACTTGAGAGCAGACGCCCTCGCTACGCTTCAGGGCGCTCGCTGCAGTTTGCTCTTGTTTTCGCGCCGAAATCGCTCTTTGGTAGCATTTATAGGATTTCTAGAGCCCCGTTAACTTCTAGAGGATTTCTAGAGGATAGGATTTCTAGAGCCCCGTCTAGAGTTAATTAATCATGCAATACGTTTTTTCACCGGGCGCGGTCGTTTACAGCCGTTATTAATGGAGGCGCCTGGACAGAATTGTTTTGTGCTGGGATATATTCTGGCAGATTTGTACATTGCACTAACACAGGGATACACCCGAAAGAAGTTCGAAAGAGGACCAATGTCACGATGATTATCAAGAGAAAACAATAAATCACAAAAATGAATTGGTGCCAGCAAATAGATATTTTATTGGAACAAACGTCCGTAATGACGTCGTGCAGGTGGCTTGTGCTGCTGACGTGGCTTCCCGTGAGAAAAAATGTTGGGAGTGGCATTTGGGTTTAGTTTTTTTAACGCCAAGCTTCTCCAATATCCGTTGCTCAAATTGATCCGTGAAATATTCCTATTGAGAAGGGAAAAAAAATGTCGCCACCGAGTTTGAGATGCGCCACAAACACTCCGCAAATATAGGCAATAATGCATTGCAGAAGGGAGTTAGTGACTGTTCTACCGTAGCATGGTCAAATTGGTGTTCGCGCATCTGCTCAGTGCCGCGTCCGCTCAACTCGCTACACTAAACCCGTTTAGCAAGCGCTTTGCTGGACAAAAATACGTCTGCTGAAAATAATATAGTCGCCCAGTGTGTTTCGGTTCAAATCGCAATGACTGGATACGCTGCGCCATTGACTACTAAGATGAAGTAAGCGCGCACACTGCAAATGTACGGCATCGCGTGTAATGCAAACGTAAGTCGTAATTAACGTTCCTCTGTGCATACACGGAAGAAAGGGCGTACAGCCGTTACGGTGCGAATATGCATTTGAAGTGCTCATTCAAACGTGCGCGAATTTAATAAAGCGATAACAGAAATTGCGCATCAAACGTACGTCAACGGCGCGGTCACTATATTAGCTGACCTTAAATTGTTTTACCTAGCCGCAATTTTTTTTTTCTCGCAACAGCCTCAATTTGCGCCGCACCGACCAAGCCCATATTACGCAGCAAATCACTCCGATGTCATAACAACGGGATTATAATACCACCCGGGTAGCTAACACACAAAACATGACTTCACGCCAAAAAGAGCGTACACGCACTCGGAACGCACGCGATACATGGTCAGACGCAAGCTGCCGTCGGCCAAAACAAGCATGAATTCAGGTGAACAATTCTCGCGTCACGAAAACCTTACGACAACTGACTGAACATGCTACGCCGCTGATATTGATGCTGGAAGTTAAGCGCGCACATGACAAATACACGGTCTCTTATACAAACCAAAGCTTACGACGGGACGAACTCGGCGCTGCGCGCAATGCCTACTCAGAACAAACCGTGGACGACGGTCGCGAAGGGAATACGCATTTCTTTGTAAGTGACCGCTCAAGCTCGCGCAGAATTTAACAGAGCAAGAACAAGCATTCAGAAACTTACCTCGCAAAAGAGTGATGGTAGCGTCGGCCTGAAGTATGCCCGTTCAAATCTATGCAACCAAACTTTTCTCCTTTCTGCGTCGCGTTTCCCGGACGGAATAACGAAGTCTTGTGCCCTGCCTGACGATATTCGCGCTGCCTAAGGCACAACACATCGACACCGAGAAGCAACCTAAAACGACACCGGTGCGACATTTTTTCGAAACGAACAGCTAATTCTTACTTTGCTATTAACTGGCGCCTACGATAAAGCCGGTACTGAAGCACGGTGGCGACGGTGGCTCGGAAGCCAGCAATGGCGTCGCAGCGGCGGCGTTGCGCAATGTCCCAGCCGGCGAGGCATCGGCGAGGCGACCCGGCGGCGGAGCAAAAAAAACAAAACCACGTGACTTTTCCCTTGGCCAATGGCGCGCGGCGTTCGCCGGCGAAAAAGAAAATGGCAAAAAACGAAGTAAGAGAGGAGCGCGGGCGAGGGCGAAAGGCGGCGAGATCTAAAGATGGCGCTACCTTAGTAATTTTAGGGACCTTAGTTTAGATAAGTCTCGGCGCGTCGTCTGCTGCTCCTTCTTTATTACTCCCGGCCCTTTCTGCACCATGCATACCGTCACTTCCGCCTGTTTTATGGCGCATAGGCCCATCATTTTGGCAGGATAGAGAGAGAGAGAGGAAAACGTTAGTGAGCAGTTATATGCGTGGGGATGGCTTCTTAGTACAGAAGTCCAAGCGTCGTCTTCGCACGTTCCGCCCTCTCCGTCAGCATGACCTGGTCGGCGAGGTGTCCGCTGGACACCGCTGTCTCCCACTGCTCGAGTTTGGGGCTAGGGAAAGGGTGTGGAAAGTCCAAGTTTTGGCGACATTCCCAGACTACGTGATATAAGGAGCCTGATTTTCCACAGAACTTGCATTGAGGTGGATGCTGATTGGGGAATTGCATATGGAGCCGAACTGGGTGAGGGTACGTGTTTGTTAGTAGTAAGCGAAGAGTCGAGCCTTGTTTTTCACCTAATTGTGGATTAGGGGGTGGATAGACTCTACGTTCTAGCCGGTAATGCTGGACAATGTTACGGTAAGTCACATTCTCTTTCCAGGGCCTGGTGGGCGAGTGCGCAGGCCGTCGCGTGGGCAAATTCGTTGCCCGCGAGGGACGAGTGTGCCGGCGCTTAGACTATCGTGACGTGCCGTTTCGGGGGGTTTGTGCTCAGGATGCGGTACGCTGCGGGAGTCATCGATCCAAAAGTAAATCTTCTGCAGGCCTGCTGCGAGTGAGAAATTATCATCGTTGCCTTGGTCTGGGTTATGGCAAGCGCTATGGCCACTTCCTCTGCTTCTTGAGGGTAGTTTTGGGGATGGTTGCGCTGCTGAGGCATTTGTCTCTCGATGTTACTACTGCCAACATTGCTCCCTTATGGTTACTGCTTGCTGCGTCGGTGTAAACCGTCCCTTCGTCTTTACGGTAAATTTTCTCTAGAGATTCGGCCCTGGCCTGACTTCTGATTGCATGATGTTCCGGTTGCATATTGCGGGGAATTAGTTGAATGTGTATGTGCTGCCTCATATCTGGCGCAAGAGTTTGGGGTTGTAGCTGGCCTTGAGGCGTCCACTGAAGTTTCGTCAAAGCTTTCTGCTTGCAAGTGTGAGTTCGAGTCTTAATTTTTGGCTGGAGAGGTGTCCTTCGATTAATTCTGATGCGGTGTTTTGAATTCCTAATTTGAGTTTTCAAGCAATCGAAGCGCTCGGGGGGATACCCAGTGCTTGTTTGTTGGCTTTCCGTATAATGACGTTGAGCTGCTCCTCCTTACTTTTGGTCAGAGTTACATACGGGGCCACGTCGATAATGCGTGACAGAATGAAGGCCTGCATCAATCTGGTGGTGTCCTCCTCTTTCATCTCTCTTTGTCTGTTCGTCACCCTGCGTAACATCTGGGTGACCTGTTCGGCGGTAGTCTTTAGTTTCTGAATCAGTTCGTTGTTCCATGTGTCCGCCTGGATATGAAGTCCAAGTACTCGTATCGCCTTTGTAGGCCTGATGGGATGGCCTTCCAGTGTGACTGGGATGTCGTCTTCGTCTTTCTTTGTGCGTCGTCTGCGTACGACCAGAAGTTCAGATTTTGGTGAAGCGCACTTTGGAGTCTTTGTTTCAAAAGGTGCTTAGGTATGTTAGGGGAAATACGGGGCCCTGGGCTCTCCTTCAGGTCCCACCTGCCTCGCGGTATCCTTAGTTTCACCGCTCACGATGTGTTCGTAACAGTTAACGTTGTCTGAAGGCTCACAATAAATGTTTCAGCCGAATGTTTGTAACCTAACTTTTGAGCTTTACCGCGGAATCGCGCCTTTCCAAGCATTCAATTCGTCAGTAGGCTACGCGAGTCAAACGCCGGCCCATTTTCGTGGCTTTCCTCACTTTTATGTTCATTGTTTTCATTGTCCGGTGAAAACGTATTAACGGGGTTACACTGTATACGCTTTGCCCCTTCAAGTTGAGCGTAGCGCTTCTTTCTTCGTACCTGTTCTTCCGCCTTGTTTCCCCTGTATTACTCTTTCATGTTATGCACCACGCCTTGATATTAACTGCACGTCTTTTTTATTCCTTTTGGGTAGTCACTAAAACAACTTTGCCCAGGTCTTTTAGCAAGTATGATGGGCTAAGCGGTAAGGTTGCCTTTAGGCATTTAAATTGGATAAGTCTGTCAGCAACTACCAATTATTTGTACGAACATCGCGAACACAGATGAAAGATTTGTAAAGAAACGTACATTTATACCCGGATACAGATTCGGCTCGTAGTCTTTGGTTTCGGCGGTATCCTCAAACTACAATTAAGGGAAGTCCATTTCGGATAAACCCCGTAACACTACCTACATTCCTCTACGACCCCCTGAGATATTTACGTATTTGCTGCACCCAAATGTACAGGCTTTGTTGTCTAATGTTGCAGTCAGTAGGCCAGGCTATCGCATTTTTCTTTTGGTACATTTCATGTCCTTACTATGCGGCGATACCTAGGTGTCCCGAGATTCCAAAGTCGATAACACATATTGAAAGCTTACTCCTCACTGGCCCATTTAGTTCAACCTGATGTTCTACTTAATTAGGAATTTCCGCGTTGCAGTAATCGAAACCTTTTTTTAGGGCAGGGGTCTAGAAACGTAAAACGACTACAAATCGTGTTTAATAGTTACTACCCGAACGTAATTTGTCCGGCAATGGCGGGATGAAACAATGACAATGATCACAAACGCATGCAATTTTCCAACAGCCAGGGACACGGCTAACTATAAGTAACAGTTTTGCAACACATAACGAAAAACAGTCCATTCAGAATGGTTTACGTCTTGTGGCGAAACAGCTGTCTTGGAACAGAACAGACAAAGCCTTCAGGGCGGTCCAGTGCAAGAACTCGGTACGCGGCGCACATACTACTCCCGCCCGATATCTGAACGATAAACCATCATACTTCCGCAGGTGATCTTCAAGAATACACACCCCGCTGAGAATGAACATGTGAGCGACCACCGCAGCTGGTGGACGGGGCCGACAGCGAGCCGAGGTCTCCAAGTGCTACCACCGTGAATAAAACAAAGGCTGCCGCACACAATCTTGAGGTGCGGTACTCCTACGTCCGTACGCGCTCACCGCCGGCCCGCCATCTTTTGAACCCCACAGCCTTACCGCGGTTTCAGAAGTGCGTCTGACACGATGGGACAGCTGTACGGTGAGCGATCTTAGCTCGATCGCAGGGGGATTCGGCGCCCTGTGTTACAGGGATAGTTTAATAAACCTCCGCCGTAATAATTTTGTAGCAATGTCTGCCTCTTTTACTTCCCTGGGTGAGTTATCTTAGGAAAACTGAAGCTCCATTCGCCTGCAGCGTTTATATAGAAATAAAATAGGAATCTGGATGTCTGTAAGTAGACACTTTCAGTCGGCGGCCGAGTGCACATTAGGTCCCGTTCCTCGATAGCTTAGATTTGCCCAATATAGGTATTGGTTAAGAAAAGGCACTGTAGAGCGGCTGGTAGAAATTTTATTGGTTTATCTATACGAGCAAGAACAAGCTTGATGTATGAAATAACCTGCGGTAGAATAAGCAATTTTTGAAAAATCTTAGCATAACGTCCTCGTGGTCGTAACTGTCAGCCGTATTCAGAACCATCCGCTAAACAACTCAAATGTTAATCGAATTAAACCAAACCTATTTTAATAATCAAGTGTGTGTGCGAGGACAACACGGTTTGTATTTGAAATTAAAAAGCAACTACTTTACAGCAAAAGGCGAAAAAGGCAGTTGCAAACCCTAGCGTTATCTTTCTTGGATCAGTACTGGCTGCGCCCCTGTGTGTCTAGTTCTCTTTCTGTCCGTGTGCAAGCTGCGCTGTCGTCCCCTATCAAGTCGATGGGGCAGTGTATCGTGCACGCGTTTACTTTACAGAGTTTTTGAATATATAGAGTGTGTCTGGCTTCCGGTTCCCAACATGAAAACTTTGTGCATAGGGGAATATTTTTTTAGGGCTATCTAAGCACAAAAATCTACCAACATTCTTATAATTAGAGATACATTTTATATTGGTTTTCTAATTGAAAAAAAAAATCTACGCGTGAAAAATCAGCAGCAAAAACGCAGGCTCTGTAACAAAAGATGGCACGCGGGCGTGCGAACACTTCAATTGTTCGTAGAATTAAACCAAACTCTGTTGTAATAATCATGTAAGTTACAACGAGAGAAGACTGAAGGTCAAGGTTTGGACAGGGACGAAGTTGATGTAGGTACTTGGCAGTATTCGTGTTCGAGGACAACACTGCTACCGTTTCATAGTTGATTAGGGTAATAAATAGGAACAATACACATTCGCGGATTCCGAACACTAGCCTTTTTCCGAACACTAACCCGTGTCAAGTTCATTTTGTGCAGTGCCCTTGTTTGGCTTCATGGTGTAAAGCCGTAACACCGTGGTTTGTGGTGATTAAAAAAAATACACGCCTTGTCGGGCTACCCATCAACCGAAAACGTGCCAGGTTTTGTATTATTTAGTAATACGCTATGTGTTGGGTATGCGATAGCAAACATTATTTGCGGCACTTGTCTCTTAGGAAGAACTTCATTAGTGCTACATTGTGTTTGCGTTGTTTTTCTGTCAATTTGGCAAAAACTTACTCCGCCAACTTCTTTTTCGCTACGCCATGTACGCATCTCTCCCTTTGCTTCTGTCTCTCTTACGGCGGCAGTTACGTCAGCAACCAGAATTTTACACTCGACGCCTTACATATAATCAGGGTTCCCCGTTGCTATTCTTCGCCTGCTCTACTTATTTTACCTCTGATTCCGGTATCACACCAAAGAATTATTTTAAAACTTTGATAGTTTTAATAGACAACTTTCCTAATGTATTCAAGGTGGCACATTAGCCCATCAAAAATACCGTTTCCGGTCCAATATCACAGGTGGGGTTGCGCCGTGAAGAAAGCATCGAGAGCGGTAACAACTCTTGCCCAGACGTAGCAACTTGCGTAGGTAGGGCAGTGGCAGCGCACTGGGCTCCTACTGTGGAAAAAAAAAAACATTAGAATTCTATTTATAGACACCGCATTTTTTGTTTACTTTTTACGTTGCCAGGCATTTTCTCGGCCGGACCAGAAACATCTATGCGACTTTTCACCGAGTGGGCACTCGCGTTCTCCGCCTTAAAATTTTACGCGTTATGATTAGCACGGACCACACGCGCGCCCCCGCGATAGACCGCTTGCAAGCCATACGAATGCGCGGGAAAAGTGCATTGAATTGAACAAACCGCTGTTGTTTCAGCGTTAGAGAAGTGAGACAGCAGGAGGCGAGAGTGGAGGATGGATGGATTGAAACGCAATGCTGTTACGTAGCAGTGTCGGCTGGAGGCTGTCGTGTTTACGGCAGCGGAGCAAGCAACAAGGCAGGCATTTTTTTGCTTACTTACTACAAAATTTAGATAATTGAACCAAGTAGAGCTCTTATGCCATAATAAGGCTTAACTACCAAATGTTCAGGCATGTATGTTTAGCACTTCGCCATTCGTGTTTCTTTCATACAGTTGCATTTTCACATCTTGATGGGTGTAATGTTAAAAATACCGTTCACCATTTCGTGCAGCCACGAAAAATGAAACGCGATTGCGAAAAAATGAAGCAGACCACAAAAATGGCGCGATTTATTTCCATGCAACCAGCTTTAAGGATAGAACACTTGCAGTAACGAAGTCGGCAGATGCAGCTTTCCAAATATAGCAACAGCATATCATTATTGGGTCTTTACGAACCGTAGTTTTTCGATTTGGGATGGCCTGGTTTATGGTGTCGTGTTTGGATATCATTTATCCAGTAGTGTGCGTAGGTTTGTACAAAAATTCTGAAATTATTCTTCTAACATGTGAACACATTATATCGATAAGTAAAAACCAATTAAATGCATAAATCTTAAAACACTTGCTACGAAATCTCAACAAAATGCGCAAGTTACTCGATAGCTTGGATTCACCCCACATAGGTATTGGTTAAGAAAAGTCCAGTAGAGCGGCTTGTAGGAATTTGAGTGGTTTATCTATATGGGCAAGAATATGTTTGATATCTTAAGTAACCTGCCATAAAATGAGCAATTCTTGAAAAATATTAGCATGTTCTCTTCCTTGTGGGCGTAAATGCTTTATTCAGCCATATTGAGATACAACGGCTAATTTGAAAGTAGTCCGGCATTTGAAGTGTCCGCGGTCTGCAGGTCCCGTAGACGTCGATATTCTTGTGGAGCGGTTTCTTCTGTTGCGGTGGTTATGAATGAATAAACAGTTATTAGGCAGCAATTCGTTGGTGTAGGGGGCAGCCGTCCGCAGACTGAAGTGAATGATTCCTCAGTGCAGGACACCTGGGAATCTTGTGAACGTATTCGTCCCCACATCAATGTTTGCTCGCAAGAAGGGTGATGCCCCATAATCTGCCTGTCTACGGACAGCAGTTGCAGTTGGCAAACGCATTATGTCAAGTACAAGGCGCGTAGGATAGTGTAACGGGTATATTAATTGAGTTGTATTCGTAGCTTGGTGATATTGGCGTAGCCAAGGAGTTGTTTCACTGTCAGAACACCCTGCGAAAGTTAGGCAAGCAAAAAAAAAAACGGAATAAAACAATTGGGCGTACACCCCCGTCTTGATAGTTGTTTTTGTTCGATGTCATAAAACACCCTCTGAAATATATTTTGGGCTATATACTGCTTAGCGCTGTCTTCTTTCGTTAGTCCCTGGTGTGGGGATGTGTATTGAGAATGGTCGTCTCTACAGTGTGGAAATATGTGTGCATAATTCTGATGTGGCATCCACAGTGAATGGGTATCTTTTATTTAGTTTTTGGTTTTTGATGGGCTGTAATGGCTGTTATGATTGTTTTCTCGTATAATTGTTTTCAGGCGGGCTGTAATGATTGTTTCCTGGCTGAGTCAGCGTGGCCAACCCTACTTGTTTTGAAGTTGTCTCCCGGTGACCGTAATATGCCTATGGCGGGCCCCCGAAGGTGTCGTCGAATTATATCCAGCGCAGACTGAGTGGCTGTGATTAGGAAATGGAATTGCGAAATAATGTCGCTTTTCCACAGCCGCTTCAGCCAAAATCCCAAAATTTGGTTTACCGCATATTTGTAGGTATACAATTGGCCACAAAAATAACATCCATATATATCGATAGAATTAACAGGTAATAAAAAATTAATAAAACACCCAATTTGTTTCCAACTCCATATTAGGTAAAGCGGAATTTGTTTGGCGCAAACTGAGAAAATGCTTTTTATTATTTCAATTGTTTAAACAGGAGCGAAACTCAGTTCCCCATTTCAGCAAGCGCGCGATACATTCAGTAATTCGCGCAAAGACAGTTCCTACTTTTCCATCGTTAGAGACGCATTGCCAAATATGAGGGCTTATCACGGCTGATATTTGGCCATACGCAACGCCTCAGCTACTGAGCCACCGCGGCGGGTACTACATAAACTGAAATGTACTTAAGTGCTTAAAACTCGACAGAGGCTACGATTTATGATAGATAAGAAGAAGAAATCTTTTCTGCCTTACTGTCGTAATACTTTTCGGTCGCAGTTGTACGTAAAGCCTATGATTTAAATTGTTTCTTGCTCAAAAACCTTTCGCGTGCCCTAGAAAGGAAATCTTTTCTGCCTTACTGTCGTAATACTTTTCGGTCGCAGTTGTACGTAAAGCCTATGATTTAAATTGTTTCTTGCTCAAAAACCTTTCGCGTGCCCTAGAAAAGTTTGCCGAAGAATGCACTTTTGTTGTGGAAGAATAAAATTTTACCGCCTTGAGTGAACTTGACAGACCAAAAGAACATGAAAATAAGTGAACTTCGCTCTACATGGGAATATCACCGCAGATTTTGTACAATTAGCAAGATCGTTTAAGATGCTGGCCACATGCAGAAACCCTAAAAAAAGAGCTATGCTGGCCCCACATTTCGTTACATCACAAACGTTTTTGGAATGAACAATAATCGTCAGATTATTCTTACAGCGAGGGTGCGTACCTCTTGTACCTGAGTACAAATACCCAATACGTCGCGAGGTGAAGCCACGCGAACAGTAAAAAACACGTCTAAAAGGAAATGGATACAGAGAGACGGTGCAGCGCGGAAGAGTCAGCTGAGATTTGAGTGTCGGTGCTCGGCGCTGTAGTAGAAGAGCCGCGGAGAGTGGAACATCGCGGCGCAACGTCAGAAATGCTGGGGTAGGGAGGAGGTGAAGGTGCAGAGTGGCGTCGAGACGACACGGCCGCTCCTGCTGCCAATAAGGCGGAAACCTCTATCGGGCATCACACTCCTGCTTCATGCCCTCCTTTGTTCTGTGCACCGGTACACCGCGTTTTGTTTCGTGCAGGTGGTCAACGAAGTAGTCCGAAACTACGTCCCCGGTCATCTTCCACAAGATAGACGGTTCGGGTTACGATTTATTTGTAGCTAAGCTGCTTTATCGCCCTCCTTCCTCGGTTTACGTTTTATGGCTGGCTAGTAAAACTTCCCGCGCCTATTTGATTTGGAAAGGCACGTAAGTAAGGAAGGGCGTTCAGGATGGTTGATCGCCACAGCAAGATTGGTTGTAGGATACTCAGACTGGACTAAGACATTTTGTTAAGGATTACGGTTAGTAGTGTATGCGAAGAGGCTTAAGCTAAGTAAAAAAATTCACGCAGATTGATGTGGCTAGGTAGACCTAAGATAGATATAAGTGAATTTAGGTGTATTACACTGTACCTATAGGTATTCGGATTAGTTTAGGTAAAATAAATCGTTATTTTTATTAATGCGCAATCTGGTAGTTATTGTAGAATAATGTGATGTCAGAATAACTAGTATATATTGAATGAGTAGGGAGAAAGTGGAATCAGATATGTATTATGGTGCGCTTACGGTAGTATTCAACGATGCCTGCGGCTGCCATATAGCCAATAAAGAGAAAAAGTACTTCATTTTTAGTAGCATATATTTATAAGGTAATGGGAGCCTGCCATTTAAGGTAATAAGGTAATGTAATAAGATGAGAGTAAGGTAATAATGTAATGGCAGCCTTTCAGTTTAATGACAGCCTACGATTGCCCCTGAAGAAGAAAGTGTATCGCAGCTGCATCTTACCGGTATTCACCTAGGGGGAGAAGTTTGGAGGCTCAATAAAAGCTTCAAGCTTAAATTGAGGAAGATTCCGCGAACAATAGAACGGAAAACGATAGGTGAAACATAAAGGGACTAGAAGAGAGAGGAGTGGGTCAGGGAACAAACGCGTGTTAAGAACATTTTAGTACAAACTAAGAAGATGAAGTAATGAGCGAGGGCAGAGCATGTAATGCAAAGCAAGATAACCGTCCATCATTAGGGGTTGCAGAATGGACCCATAGAGAAAGCAACCATGGCAGGGCCGGCAGGAAGTTTGATGGGCAGATGAGATCAAAATGGTTGCGGGGATCAATTATTCGCATTTAGCGCAGGATCGGGATAACTAAAGATATGTGGGAAAGGCCTTTGCCCTGCAGTGGGCTTAGATAGGCTTATGGTGATGATGGTGATTAATAAGGTAGTTCACCTAGGAGTTGTACACAATGAAGCCTTTTCTGAAAGGCTTGCTCGGGGGTCAATACAGGGCTCCTAAGAGAGGCCTACGGGTGTAGGAAATGGCCAAAACACGTGTTTGGTTGGGACTGTCCGGAACCAAATTGTGTCATATTCGTGGGCTCGAACGACTACTTTACAGTGGGAAGTTATATTCCATCAGGTGTGATTGATAACCATCCGTCACTGTTTAAAAATAAATTATATTGGTTCTTACGGCAGGCGCGTCGTTCGGTGTATCTGAACCCATGGTCGGTCTATCTGAACCCATGATCTGAAACACGTCGGTCCATCTGAACCCATGGAGCGCGAGTTATCCCAATGCAGAAAGATTAAACCGTCATGGACAAACCTCTACTATAATTGGCGTCATGCGCAGTCTGTAAGCTATTAAATTATGTTCACAGGCACGCTTTAAAAACGATAGTATTTTTTGAGCTATATAGACGCGAAAGAACACCAGCATTTTCTTGATTAAAAATACGGGTTTATCAGTTCCCCATGCAAACCCAACGCCGCAAGCCAAAGCGCACAGGGAGAACTTTGGGGGACACTGGAAATTTTTTTCACCCTGTGGAGAGGACACTAGAGATGCAAGTTTTCATGAAAATTTGAGGTGCTTGAAAAAAACAGGTTTTTTTCTAGTTTTTTTCAGAAAATTACGAAAACTTGGAAAAAAAGACTTGTGCGCACACTGTTTTAAAAACCCGACACATTTATTTAGTAGCACTTTCCAGAATATAATTGTTTCATTACTGCACACAAAAATTCCAGCAGAGCTTTCAGTTTCAAAATCAATGGAGGGATTTCACGTCAATTAGTAAAGTTCCGATCAAAAAGTGCGAACAGTCGTCAATCCGTGTCTGATTCGGTTCCGCTTGCCACGTCGATTCTTTGCTGTGAAGCCGACGAAGCCTTCCGGACATTCAGGTTCGAGTGCACGTACACGAGCTTCTGCACGCGATCGCCTGAAAGCCGGTTGCGTAGCTTGGTGTGCACGTTTCCGAATTCCGACCAGTTCCTTTCGCAAGCCGCAGAAGAAGGGGGAATTTGCCGTATTTGACCGGCGATGGGATTTAAGGGTTTATTAAAGCAAAGTCCTTCCCACCACGTGGATGGGTCTAGATGTTTCGCAGACTCCCAAACTCCTTCACTGGACCAAATTCCTTTGCAAGTCCGGTATTGTGCGACGTTAGATAAAATTTTCCATAACAACACAATTCCGCGGATGAGGGGGGGGGGGGGGTACTGTGTTTTTTTCAATTTTACCTTAGTTGAAAAAAAACGAAAAAAACATGTTTTTTTCTTAATGCTTTTTTGTTTTTTTCAACTGCTCACATCTCTAGAGGACACTGGCAACAGCTTCCATGCAAAGGTGCGGGATGCCAGCCAACTGAAGCTCTACGCCATGGCGCAGCCGTCAAAATAAGCAATGGGCGACCGGAACCGATGGAACAGAAAATAGTCTCGTCTTTCCTTTCTCGTTTTTTTCTCGTCTCTAACAAAATTTACTGGATAAAAATTTTCTAGATTAAAAGGTAAAGTGGAAATGCGTCTAATGAGCTGTCTCATATAATTTTACCTCGGTGTCCTTTATGCTTGTTAGGTCTGAAGTATGGCAAAAACTCACTTTTTTATATCTGATCGTCGCTTTTAAAATCAGCGCTGATAATAATCTCTAGCAAAATGTTTCACCACACCAGCATCTACTTTCTCGGACGTAGAGCTTCTCGTCGGCGATCGGATTGATTCGGAAGAACGGCGACAAGCTGTTCCGACCAATGTCTGCGCCGGTACAAGCTGCAGAGACATTAAAAAAACCGACGACGGCGAAGATGTCGCCGGCCTAATCGCCTTTAGCTGTGGCCAAATAAAGTTGTTCGGTCTGTCTGTCTGTTTGTCTGTCTGTCTGTCTGTCTGTCTGTCTGTCTGGCTGGCTGGCTGGCTGGCTGGCTGGCTGGCCTGTTGGCTTGCTTGCTTTCTGTCTGTCTGTCTGTCGGTCGGGTGGCGGTGACTCATCCGAGTCTGGCGATTCCGACGACACGTCGACTGCGCGGCCAAGTGCGGACCATGTGCAATAGTAGCAGACGAAGTGGCAAACGTCCCTGATATCACAGGTAGCACCAGCAGTTCTTTCGGCCAGAATACCGTGACCTCACACTCTCCGTTCTGCTTTGGAAAGGTCATTGGGCGCGTGAAGACCGACTTTAAAACTGGTTGTAACAAACGCGTTATAATTCTATGCTGGCGGCTGACCACATTTGGTTTGATTTTGGCAATCACTGGACCAATAGGTATTCGTTACAGCATGAAAACCGAAAGCGAGAAATTTAGTGTCAGTACTCTTTTAACAGACATGGTTAAAACGCGAAGGTTTATGGAATTCAAACTGAGTCAAAGTGAGAAATGCCAACTGCTCCGACCTTGCCGGAATAGCGCAATGACATTAACGTCGGCTTCTAGCCGCCAGCCGCCAATTTTTGATTCCCACTACGGGAAGTAATTGTTTCTTGAAGCGGTTGATGTGCCCTTCTCTTAATACATTGTCTAAGCTCGCTTTCCTGCAACACGTCCCGAGCGCAACGATGGAAGGCGCCACTGGGGCAAACGGCGCCATCAGCGAGGCTAATGAAGCTTCGCTTATCAGCCCCATCGTTTTGTGAATCACTATGCGTAAAGTTGACTTTCCTGTAATTGCGTCTCGCTCAGAGAAACGACGCCATCATAAAGTCTTAGAAAGCTTCGTTGTAAAAAAATTCTGCAGTCTGCTGCAGCTTTTAAGGAGGGAGCAAATAGCCCATTCATCAAAAATGCTAGTGCCCGTAAGAAAAACGGTTGTTTCACGAATTGTGTCAAAGTTGGCGCAGCAGTAAAAAACATGAACGCCACATTTATATCCGTCCTATACAAACCCTGTAGCCAAGAGCCGGAACCATGTCCATTGTCATTGCGCGAAGTTGGTCCTTTGCCAGGAGGGGAGCCTTTGTTAGCGTTGCGGCGCTTCTAATTTGATGAATAATAATGACACCGGAGTTCTGAAAATAACAATTTAATTTAATTTGATTAGTATATAATGGCAATAAGTGGTACTTCGGTATCAAGGTGGTTATTATGTAGATGAAGCTGAGTTGAGACAGCTGAGGCCTTATTGTGTATACGGAAGGAGTAACATGAGACTACGGGGGATGAAGTTGAAGTGAAGTATATTAAGATAGATATAAAACAGTAACGTAACCTGGGTGCTCTGTCGACATGTACACGCAACGTTCCCGTACCAATAGTATATCACCCGTGACGGAAAAAGTCTTTCCTTCAAAGCATTCGTTCAAAGCACCAAGAGAGCTTAATTGTCATGATCAATTTTAGCGCCCGTGTTCTCGTAATAAACGACACCAATTGAAAGATTCAGTCTAGCGGAAAAAGGTAGTTCCACACAACTAGAATAATTACCAGCAATATTATACTCAAACGGTTTACTCCACAAATACAAAGACAAGGTTGTTATTTTTAACGGTAATAAATGGCGGTAAAAGTTTCCCCACAGTTCCGGGCACTAAAACGCTGAAGCACTCGGAAATAAGGTTAGCTGAGGCTCCCAAATTTTTCACGCTTGCTGTCCAGCCCAGCCTACTAAACACTCTGCCTGTCCTCCGCTAACTGAGCCATCGTCCAAGGAATTCCATCCTTCACGTGACTCCTCTTTAACACTTGTAGACGCGTGATCCGGAAGGTTGCACTACGGTGTACTTCAAAGCATGCTCATGTCGTTATGGGGCGACTTGTTTGAAATCCAACGTAACAGCGAAAACGAGGCCTTGAAGATTTTGTTAACCTCTGGCGGATCATAAGTATATCTTGGCCGTACATTTGTTTTAGCAGCACCGCAACTTTCGAATGTCACGTTCACACATTC